>NW_026652289.1:22951745-23037791 GCF_009828535.3 Hylobates moloch | reverse complement strand
GCGCCCAGCCTAGAATATATGTTTTTAAAAGCCTTTCTAACTCAATAGTAAGTAGACTAATAAATCAAAACATAGGCAAATATTTTCAACAAACATTTCACTAAATATACAGAAATGTAACCACATAAAAGCATGTTTATTACTTTTAATAATCAGAAAATTACAAAGTACATCACAATGAGTTTCTACTACATAAAATAGAATATATAATATTCAGAAGACTGAGAGTATTTACTTTTAACAAGGTTACGGAACATATTTTTCTCGCACATTGCTAGTGATCTTATAAAAACATACAATTACTTTGGGAAAACATCTGTGAGTTTCTTACAAAGACAAATATTGTTTTTAAAATACAAATCACCGATTTCATTCTCATATATGTATATCTTATTTATCGACTTTCCTGTTACAAGAATATAAGCACCGTAACAAATATTCAAATTCCAAATCATTGTTTTCTAATACTGGCTGAACAATAGAATTATTTGTATATATTAAAAAATACTTATTTATGCCCCCGTTGACATACACAGAGAGAGAGAGTGTGTGTGAGAGAGAGAGAGAGAGGAAGAGCAAGAAAGACCCCAATGCCTAGGCTGCACTCCAAACAAATTCAAGTAGAATCTTTAAAAATGGGGTCTGGGCCTGGGTATCACTGTACCATATGAAAAAAGTCCATGGGACATCAAAGCTATGCCAGCCATTATCACAAAAGACAATACTCCCCCTTGCTTGAACTATTTGAAGGAACAATTAAGTAGCTACACAAACATTTGTGACATATTTTACAAACAAATTTGGAAATCATTGATATTAAATGCCATGATGATCAATGTCATAAATTATTTCTACCAATAAAATATCAGGAATATCACAAATTTAAAAACTAGTATACTATATTTGGGTTGCCATATAAGAAGCCTAAAGCAGTTAGAATAGTTCTTGGCGTATAGGCAGCTTTCAAGCTTTCAATGTGTTAGTAACTATATATATATACTTTTTGAGATGGAGTCTCATTCTTTCATCTAGGCTGGAGTGCAATGGCACGATCTCGGCTCATTGCAACATCCACCTCCCGGGTTCAAGCAATTCTCCTGCCTCAGCTTCCCAAGTAGCTGGGATTACAGGCGCCCACCAACACACCGAGCTAATTTTTGTATTTTTAGAAGGGAGGGAGTTTCACCATGTTGGCTAGGCTGGTCTTGAACACCTGACCTCAGGTGATCCGCCCACCTTGGCCTCCCAAAGTGCTGGGATTATAGGCGTGAGCCATCACACCTGGCCAACAATAATAATATTAATAACTACTCTTGGTATTATTATTATTAATAGTGATATTCCCATTACTTTTATTATCTTCCTCTCAAAATCAAGATAAAATGTGATATAATGGACATGGAATCACAAGTTTTATTTTATTTTTAATTATAATTCTCCCAGCATATACATTTCACAAAAGTAACTAAAATTAATTTTGCCTCAATAACTTTATTATTTAAATAAAATGGTGATATAGCCTTACAGATCAATGAGACTCTGTAGTCTGTTAAAATAATTAAATAGGAGCTAACTGACAGATAAAAGTTCTAATTATTTAATATGCATTAAAAATATCAGGTTAACAAAGCTTTTGCATAATCTTATGCAATACGAATGTTAGTTTTAATCTTTTTGCATGGCTGTATCTTGCATCTGTAGCATCTCTATTTCACAATCATTTCCAGCTGTATGACAGAGGCTAGAATTAAATCTTCTACAAGTGATTTTCAGGAGTAAGGATCCATGAGTATAGCTACTTTCTGAAATTTGTGCGTGTATGTGAGAGAGAGAGGGCCACAAATCAGTCATAACATCACTCTCATCAATTATACTCAGCAACTGTAGAAGAAAAGATATTAGATTTTTAATTTAAAAGCCATAGACAAAATAACTCTCCAATTCTTATTAGAATCATGGACCCGATGATGTTCTTCTCGATATTATGTTTCTCTCTCTCTCTCCTTTTTTTTTATATTAAGCTGTTTATTCACGTGCTTAGAACAATAGGAAGACAAATTAGTTGTAATGGGTAAATTATTTTTCAGATCATACATGTTATCAACTTCCATTTGCCTCCACTGAAGTTTAGATTTTAAGCAGCAATTAAATTTCCAAGTTGATTTTTGCAATCTAAGTTAAATTGATCCTTGGCAATATATAAATGAGAAAGTATTCTTTGCTTTTTACAGAATCCATATCAGGTAATGGTTACACAAGCCTTCAAATTTTCAAAAGCTTGTATTATTACTTATTGTTGTCCCTTCCTTTCTTTTTTTATTACAGATGTCCCATATTTACCAAAATTATAAAATTCTGGTAATTTTATTTCTTGGATAGTTCTCATGGTGACCATCTCCTCTACAATACCACTGCTCCACGGAGATCCAAGTCCTCATCATTCATTGGCTGGTGTCCTCTAGTAGATGGCTTATTCTTTTCTCATCAATTTATCTCACTGATTAACTGACTAAAGATTCTTATCAAATATATAACTCTTGATGTGTATGTGCATATATATATATCTATATATAGATATATATATCTCCTTTTTTTTTTTTTTTGAGACGGAGTCTGGCTCTGTCGCCCAGGCTGGAGTGCAGTGGCGCCATCTCGGCTCACTGCAAGCTCTGCCTCTCAGGTTCACGCCATTCTCCTGCCTCAGCCTCCTGAGTAGCTGGGACTACAGGCGCCCATCACCACACCCGGCTAATTTTTTGTATTTTTAGTAGAGACAGGGTTTCACCATGTTAGCCAGGATGGTCTCGATATCCTGATCTTGTGATCCTCCCACCTCAGCCTCCCAAAGTGCTGGGATTACAGGTGTGAGCCACCATGCCCGGTGATGTTTATATTTTTTAATCTTTATCATCACTTGCAAAGATTTTCTTCTCAGTATGTACCTCAAAAGCATTCTTGCCTTACAATAATTGTTATTTGTGTGGCCTCTGCCATAATTAACATCCTTTGTCCTGTGTATCACAGACAACATACAGAATGTCATGAAGAAGTCTTGGAAATCAGATTATTTGAGACCTTGCACTAATACCTTCAATATTACATATTCTGTGTCTATAGGAAATTTCTACTCAGAAGAAAGGAAAACTCATATCTTTACACAATATTCAAGAGTGAAGAATCCACACTGCTTGCTTCTAGCTATCACTCTAAAGCCAAGTTTCACCACCTGATATAAACAGCTATCTATTTCTTAGGTCAAAATATTTTCCCATGACTCCTACACCTGCTTCTTTATAAGATCAGGACTAAATCCACACATAATTCTAGGCTATGTTATGGATGTTTATGTGGAAGAGATGAAAACCCACTGTAAAACTTAACTCAGAAGTGTAATATATTCAAAATCAAAGAGTTAGAAAGCTATGGCTATGTTCTAAGTAAGAGGTAATAAGGTTAGTATTATAATAATAGGAAGTAAAAGCATTCGCATTATGGATATATGTTTAAGTTTTAGCCAAATAATTTGAAAACACTGGATATAGAATGAGAGCATACAAAAACACTCAGTGCTGACTGAAGATTTTGCCTGAATTACACATAAAGTAGGGGAACACTGGGGCAATGACCTGTATTTTTCTTTTAGAAAAGTGAAAAATCCAGAATTAAATATTGGTTATTTTATTGTACAGATGCTAATTAGTATTCCAAGAGCCTATTTTAGATAGCAGGTTGAAATGTGAGCATCAGCATCCAGAGGGAGGGATGATGTGTGGAATATATATTTAGCTACTAAATTAACCCCCAAATCTCTGTGTCTTTACAGAATATTTAGTTGTTAAACTATAGTTTAGTAAATATTGCATGACTCATTAAATGGCACTGTGACAAGTCTCCTGTCATTTTGTGATTCCATCATCTTAAGCACAATATCCCTACACAGCCATCACAGAAAGCAATAGAGAACATAGAATACCAAATAGGAGTAGTTATGCCTAGTACTGAAGGGTTCTATATACTTCTTTCTCCATAATTTTGACCAGAACTCAGTCACCTGGTACTAAACTAAATGCAGAGGAAAGCTGAGAAAAGTTTTTAGCCTATCTGTTCATGAAGAAAAAAATGTGACCAGTAATTCCTTGGCATCTGTGACAATCTCTGGAATTAATGAGCAAGCTAAGAAGGATCTCTTTATAAGATTTTTTTTATTACACATTAAGTTTTGCGGTACATTTGCAGAATGTGCAGTTTTGTTACATAGGTATACATGTGACATGGTGGTTTGCTGCACCCATCAACCTGTCACCTATATTAGGTATTTCTCCTAATGCTGTCCATCTCCAAGCCCCCCAACCCCCAACGGGCCCTGGTGTGTGATGTTCACCTCCCTGTGTCCATGTGCTCTCATTGTTCAACTCCCACTTATGAGTGAGAACATGCGGTGTTTGGTTTTCTGTTCTTGTGTTAGTTTACTGAAAATGATGGTTTCTAGCTTCATCCATGTCCCTGCAAAGGACATGAGCTCATCATTTTTTATGGCTGCATAGTATTCCATGGTGTATATGTGCCACATTTCCTTTATCCAGTCTATCATTGATGGACATTTGGGTTGGTTCCAAGTCGTTGCTATTGTGAATAGTCCTGCAGTAAACATCTGTGTGCAAGTGTCTTTACAGTAGAATGATTTATAATCCTTTGGGTATATACCCAGTAATGGGATTGCTGGGTCAAATGGTATTTCTAGTTCTAGATCCTTGAGGAATCGCCACACTGTATTCCACAGTGGCTGAACTAATTTACACTCCCACTAACAGTGTAAAAGTGTTTCTATTTCTCCAATTCCTCTCCAGCATCTGTTGTTTCCTGACATTTTAATGATCGCTATTCTAACTGGCATGAGATGGTATCTCATTGTGGTTTTGATTTGCATTTCTCTAATGACCAGTGATGATGAGCTTTTGAGCATAAATGTCTTCTTTTGAGAAGTGTTTATTCATATCCTTCTCCCACTTCTTGATGTGGTTGTTTGTTTTTTACTTGTAAATTTGTTTAAGTTCCTTGTAGATTCTGGATACCAGCCCTTGGTCAGATGGATAGATTGCAAAAAATTTATCTCATTCTGTAGGTTGCCTGTTCTCTCTGATGGTGGTTTCTTTTGGTGTAAAGAAGCTCTTTAGTTTAATTAGATCCCATGTGTCAATTTTGGCTTTTGTTGCCATTGCTTTTGGTGTTTTATTCATGAAGTCTTTGCTCATGCCTATGTCCTGAATGGTATTGTCTGGGTTTTCTTCTAGGGTTTTTATGGTTTTAGGTCTTACATTTAAGTCTTTAATCCATCTTGAGTTAATTTTTGTATAAGGTGTAAGGAAGGGGTCCAGTTTCAGTTTTCTACATATGGCTAGCCAGTTTTTGTTTAGAGATAATTATTATTTTTTAACTCTGCAGGGAGGAGTTTCTTTACACAGGTAAACTTCTGGGCAGAGGTATCTTCTGCCATAGAACATAATGAAACAAGACTTGGCCATGACATAGGAGGACATAGAAAGGGAATTTGGGAAAGGTATCTGTGTCCTCATGAAAGGATATTTGGACAGAAATATCTTGTGCCACAAGAGGTCTTCAGACAAGGACATTTTTTTATAAATGGTTGTGTTACCTTAACTGAGAGAATCAAATTTGTCAAATGTTGCTTGTAGGCTGAGTAAGAAAATTTCTGAGAAACTACTATTGGATTCAACATTTAGAAGTAAATTGCTGCTTGAGAAGACTATAGGGACAAAATCCTGGGCAGAAAAGATAAAAGAAATATTACAGTTGTAAAAATGAGCATAGAAATAAGTAAATAGTTACAAGACATATAGGGTCACAGGAGGCATTTTTTTCTTTTTTCTGTTTTTTGTTTTTCATGTAAGCTTGTACATTCAGGACTAATTCAAGAAAGATGGAACAGTTAATTATGAAAAGGTAAATGGGAAAAAATGCATATGTAATGAGATTAGATTATCAAATGTGTTCAATCCAGTGCACAAAAACACCTGGCCTTGGACAGGACAACAGGTGGTACCTCAGTACATCATTCTCTTAGGGACTTAGTGACTCTGGTAGCTTTGTGTATTTGATTTTGGTTACTTTGTGACCAGAATAACCCCATAGAACAAAATATTAGGGGACTAGAGGACATGAACTGGGAAGTCATGAGTGTAGGCTGAAGTGCATGAAGCTTGGATGTCAATGAAGGTGTCATTATTGGCAGCGGTAAGTTCTAGGGTTTCACCATGGTGAATTCAAGGATTTAAGGATGCATGTGCATGATAGTATCAAATATAGCTTTATTTACTTCTAGTCTATTTTAGGGTAAATTTCTCTGCCAGACTCCTGAGTGTCTCATACGAATAGGCCACAGTGATAAACTGAACCCTAAAGCATAAAAATCACCCTAGATATTGCAAACTCTTGCTTAATGACTTAAAATAAATTATTCTTGCTTTTCTGATTGATGATAAAAATAGAGAATTAAAATTTAGCTAAATTAAAGCTAAAATTTAACTTATTATGTTTGACATAGTAATTATTTCTGTCAATTTGTCTTTGGTAATTACTGCATTATACTTAAATGTAAAAATTAATTCATTATTTTTGTTCTGAATGCATGAGCATTTACCAATCTCAAAGGCAAAGGAGGGCATTAAAAACTTTCTAAGTTGAAAATTTTAAGCTGAATAGAATTAAGGAACAATGGCATATATGTATGCCATTCTAAAACAAAATTTAATATAACACAACATTTTCTTCTTTTGGTGAATACTAACTTGACCCTAAAGGTCATATTTTATTAAAGTACTAAGCTTTATTTTTTATTTTGTTTCAATTTTGAAAATTCAAATATACAGGAGTTAGTTTATAACAAAAACAAAATTTCATTTTCATATTTTAAACATGTTTAATGAAGTGCATGTCAATGTTAAATTAATAGTAGTTTATGAACTAACATATATAATTATTAAAATAAAATCCAATTTAAAAATATGATTTATAATTTTTTAACCATATTTCAAAATATCACAGAATGGAGGGACAGGCAAAGGAAAGAGGGGGAAGAGAAAGAGACAGAGGAAGAAAGAGATTAAGAAAAAAAAATCTAAGGATCAATATTCTAGTTCCAAGAAAAATAATGTAACGGTACAATACACATTTAAAATTGAAGGCACAAAAGCTTGATTCACAGCTTTCCTACTATTCTTCTTTTTGGAGCCATTCCAGATGTCATTATTAAAGTGGCTATTTACATATAGTGTCATAACATGGTAAGCTAAAGGCTAAAGTTGGTAGTAGAAAGAACTTCATTAAAAAGGCTATATTTTAAAAATAAGAAAGTCTTTTTACAAGTAATGTTAAATGGGAAATTAAGGCAATGACCCAAATAATTAAAGTAAAACAAATCCTATGCATCTGAGGGAAAAATAGAAGTTTGAGGCTTAAATCATCACAAATTACTGTCTACATTCATCAAATTAATGGGGCAATTACTGAGCATGCACTTTAAATAGGTTACGTATCTTCAAATTGAAGTCATTTCTATATAGAAAGACTGATTTACTGACTTTGCTTTTTTCTTTTTCTCAAAGTGTCAGTGATTGATTTCTTTTAATAAAGTGAACTAATTCTAATATTGACAGGAGACAAATTGTATAGTTGGTCTACACTGTCTAGCTGTGTTTATCTTGAAACCCATATATTTTGAGGTTCAAACGGTCAGCTTGTAGCAAATGTAAAAATCACGTAATAATATTTGATTCATTTAAGTTTTCTTTTTTTTTCTTTTTTTTTTTTGAGACAGAGTTTCGCTCTTGTCGCACAGGCTGGAGTGCAATGGCACAATCTCTGCTCACTGCAACCTCCGCCTCCTAGGTTCAAGAGATTCTCCTGCCTCAGCCTCCCAAGCAGTTTGGATTACAGGCGTGAGCCACCACACCCAGCTAATTTTTGTATTTTTAGTAGAGACAGGGTTTCACCATGTTGACCAGACTGGTCTCAAACTCCTGACCTCAGGTGATCCACCTGCCTCAGCCTCCCAAAGTGCTGGGATTAAAGGCGTGAGCCACCGATCCTGGCTTAAGTTTTCTTAAATATGAAAATTAGAGCCTTATGACCATTAAAACTCTGCATACCTATTATTTCCTGAAATTCTTTGAAAACCTTTTAAAATGTGGTCAGAGCCCACAATCTTATGTTTTTCATAAACATCGAAGGGCATTGAGAATGGATGAACAGCAGCAACGTGCTACATCTCTCTGCTTCAATAGTTTATCTTTCTTTTCCTTCCTTCCTTTTCTCTTCCTTCCTTTTTTCTTCCTTTTCCCTTTCCCCTTCCTCCCTTCCTTCCTTCGTTCCTTCCTTCCTTCTTTTTTCCTCCCTCTCTCCCTCCTATTTTTCCCTTCTTCTTCTTTTTTCTTCTCTCACCCTCTTTTATTATTTCTTTGCCAAAGGAGAACAATGGAAAATAGGAAATAGTATTGAAAATAAGGAAAAAATTGCTTAAAACAGTATAAATTTAGTTACACCACTGTTTTTCAAAAAGAAAATTCAAATTTTAAATAATTTGAAAATGTTATGTATTCTTACCATGAAAATGATAATCATAGGAGGTAATATATGTTAAATAGTTTGTTTTAGCCATTCCACAAAGTATACATGTATCAATGCATTATGTTGTACACCATAAATATCTACAATTTTTACTTGTCAATTAAAAAAAGGATGGAAATTTCAAAACCAAAATTTAAAACAAATTAAAAGAGGAATTCTACAAAGGCAAAACTATTGTACAAGAAGGAAAGAAATCGAACTTATTTCTCTACTCAACTGATAAATGCCATTAGAATTGGGTCCAGTTTTGTGGTACTGGAAATAAAGCTTCTAAAAGTAGGTGTGTCTGTGTCTTTTGATGGGCACATGCATTGCATTGACATCTGTTATATGTTCACTGATGCAAAATTGTGGGTCACAGGTCATGAGACTGTTTACTGAAAAAGCTTTTACTGACAAAAGTTTTTATGGTTGTTTATATGAATTGAAAATTTTACCATGAATGTATGAGAGTTCAGTTATTCCATATCCACATTAAGTTTTTCCATATTTATATCTAAAGTCAGAATATTCTTTCTTTTGAATGTTAACCAATTGTGTACTTGCATGGTGGTATATCACGTCGGTTGCTAAAAAATAATTTTATTGAAAAGAAGTTTATTCATTGGACCTTGAAATAGTATTTAGTTTCGTGTGTGTTAATTCCCTCCTTTCCTATTTTCATTTTGATCTTTGTCTTTTTTATGAACATTAGATTTTTTTTACAGATTTTTACACAGCATCAGATATGAGTGTGACAAAACAAAGCATGATGTTTTTCAAAAAGAGGTAAGAGTACTTATGAATTCCTTTATTCACTCTCTTAGGTAGGTCTTCCTTTAGCAAACAAAAATTCTTAATTTTAATGTAATCAAATGTATATCTTTTATATCTAATACTGTTTACCTTCTATTTAAAAAAACTTTACCTCATGTTACTCATGCTTAAAAAGATATTACTTTATTTTTATTTTTACAACCTTTATTGTCTTACATTACCAGTTTGGATACACCAAGCATTTTTGCATAGCATTTAGCACCACAGCTACCTCTGTTTACTGAAATTCTTGGTGTTTCATTTAGCATATTAGTAGGTTACATGTAGGCATATATCTGAAGGGCAAAGGGCTGTCACAATTTCAGATTATGTTTCGTCAGAGCGTTTTCCTCTCTGTAATTTTATCTTCTATTTTTAGCTGCTGTGGCTAAATATAAATCAAGTCTTAATTTCATCATCCCATTTTTTTCTCTCTTGTACCTAAAATTTCTACCTTTTCTGGATTTTTCTATATCATGTAGACATACTTGGATGTTCTTTATAATGAAATATGCATTCACGCAAAACATCCCTCTTCTTTCACATTCCTCTCCAGCTATTTATCCATTTCCCTTTTCTTTCACCCAAAACTCTTTAAAATAATTGTGCATATTCTCTCCAGTTAATCACTTACCTTCTTTTCACAACCCACTCCATTCCAGACCATAAACTCTAACTGCTCGTATCAAGGTCACTAATGACCCTTGTATTGCTGAATTTGCATGGTTGCTTGTCTGTCAATATCTGTATTAGTTTCTCAGCATCATTTGATGTAGTTTTCCATTTCTGCTGTACCAAAATATTCTTCTTTTAGATTATATGTCACACTGACATTATGTATATTTTTAAACCATTTCTTTATCCACTCAGTGGATCATTGATTGTAAAGAGTAAAAAGTAAAAGGAGGGAGTCATCCTAAGAGGCTGTTACAGTAAACCGTAAGTTAGTTTTGGACACAGGCGCTAGGGAAGGATAAAGAAACACACCACACACACACACACACACACACACACACATAAATCAGAACAGATTTTTTGTTACAATTAATAGAACTATAATGTATTATGAGCTAGTGAATGAAAGGGAATAATATCTCAAACTGGCTTAATTTTTAGCTGTGACAATTGACTGAATGTGGGTGCAAGCAACTAAAATGGATATTTGGGAAAGGGGAAGATTTAGACAAATTTTGAAATTTCTCACTTAAGTACATCAAGTAGGGAATAGGATGTATAACTTTTGTGGCATTTGAGATATAATTTTGAGAGTCCTTGGAAGATAATGTGAATCAGAACAAAGAACCTACGGGAATAACATAGAAAGTAAAGAAAGAGAAACCAGAGCTGAACCCTTGCTTCTTCCAGTGCTTATAAATAAAGTCACAGTGTGGAAATGACAGAGGGCATTGCAAAGGATGGCAAGAGGGCATTGAAAAGGATGGCAAGACAATGAATAATTTCAATATTCCTGTAAACAAATAGAATATTTAAAAACATGAGCTGTCTTCTATATCAAACAATATTAGGAAGTAGAATAATATTGTATCATAACTGAGGTCACTGGGATTTGTCAACATAGAAATTTTTGATGATCAAAAAATAATTTTTTGACAAGAAGAAGATGAAAATTCAAAGTAGAGTGGTTTGAAAAGAGAATAGTAGATTACAAAGATGAGAATAATTAAAACATTTACTTAAAGAAGCTTGAGGATAAGCCAGGAAAATGTGTTCCATTAATTATCTGGCACTTTGAAAAATTAAGACACAATGAAAGACAGTTTGGGAATAATACAAATCTAAGGAAAAATTCAATTTATGTTTGAAGTACAATATCAAAAATAGGCTGAAGAATGGAGACTTTTAAGGTACATCTCCCAGTACAAGGAAAGGGAGGAACATTTTGTAGGTCTTTGTTTCTTTGTGTGGACCAGAGATTGACTTAAAGATGGAAAGACGTTCTTTGGCTCTGTTTATCTCTGACACGTATTATGTAACCCTTTAGAATAGCTATTTGTGTTAGATAAAGTAGGCTTTAGAATGAATTTACTCATAACTCTCTCCTAATTCACCTCAGAGAATTTTGGACGTAGCATCAAAACTGATTCACAAAAGGCTGCAATTAAATAGAAACAATGACTCTGACAAGGAAATATTCCCATAAAAGTGAGTATATTTTCTTTGATACTCCATGATTTTGACTGCCCCAATCCAAATCCCAGAAAGAAGCCATACTCCTCGAAAATAATAAAGCCAGTCATTAATCCTCTTAGGTTATAGGAAGAGGAGGAGGAGAAGGAAGAGGAGGAAACTTACCTGACCAATATGTGAGTTAATGTTTCAGGATAATTTTGGTTTATATTTAAAGGTTCATCTCTTTAATTCTTTTCTATTTTATCACTCTACATCAGAAATGGGTCACCATCTATGATACTCTGCCTTGACGAAGTATTCTCTCTGAGGTGAATCTTTCAAGAAGGTTACATTTTGAATGCGTGTAGTATGCACTGACATTTTCATGAGCCTCTTTAGCTATCAGATATATTTAAGATTTTTCTTTTCAATAGTATACCTGAATCTGTATTTTAGGTGTGGGCTTGGGATAGATGAAGGTCAGCCTATATTCTGAGGTTAATATTGCCTGCATAACAAAAGTCTTTTCCATGCAAAAGCATAGCCCAGCCATGTTCTACATTGACTTTAGGAGCTAAACACCAAGACAATTAAAATACAATGTCATGCGTGCTTCATTGTCTTTTCACAAATGTCTTTCTTGCATTTAGAAGGGCTGGGTAAAGGTAGGATTCAGATTTGAGGAATCTAATGTTATATATGTCTATATGTTTAATCTATCTGCATTGATTATTGGCACGAGTAATGATTTTCTCCATTTCATTGTTATAAACTTTAACAAAATCTCATATTGCATGGCTAGGTTTTTATATTTTAAAATGATATAATAAGAGGTTTTTAATTTTTTAACAATAAGAAAAATCCCCTTTTTATTCAGGGGAAGAAAATAAATGCTCCCTCTGGCTTAGGAATGAGCTAATTATTTGTCATCATTCTAAACAAACAGATATGATAATTTAAATGGTGTTTCAAACGTCTGCAAAGAATATTAGCATTCGAACTAAAACCAAGGCACTTTAATATTCTCATCAGAGCTGATCAGTTAACCAAAGTGGGTCATTAGAAAATAACTAGCTAGGCATTTCATCATTAATGCACAAATAACCCAGAATAATATTCATAATTGTCACATTTGCCTAATGTGCATGTAGAACACAGAGTTCAAACATGACTTTTTTTTTACTATGTTACTATCTTAATTTCAGATTGTATTTTAATGTATTTATTAAAAAACACTGGGGCCAAAGGAAATCTGAGAAACAGAAAACAAATTCAGAGCTGGTCATTTGATTGTATAACATCAGGGTCACTAGCTCTAGCTATATTTCAGGTCTTTTCTACTTTGACGTTGGAGCAAATCTCTTACTCCTTTGAATACACTGTTCTTTTGGCAGCAATGTCTTCACACTCTCGATTTTCTTCCTGCCTCTCTAACAGCTTTTTCTCTGTATCCTTTATGCCTTCACCACTCCATAAACTTGGGAATTGAAAACCATTCCTGATGTCTCTTTTTTCTCCAATTATATTAGTCATGGTGTTCCAGTGAAACTAAACAAATACTAATTGCCCACATAACAAAAGTCTTTTATATATATATAGAGTGTATATATATATATATAGTGTGTATATATATATAGAGAGAGTGTATATATATAGAGAGAGAGTGTGTGTATCTATATATATATATAGAGAGAGAGTGTGTATATATATATAAAATATATAATTTTTCTATATCTGGATTTTTTCTAATATATATATGTATATATATTAGAGTACCATTAGTTTCAGCTGTGTCTTGTAACCTCTTCAGAGTCTATCGGGTTCAGTGTCCCCAGAGAGTAAACCTATAGTCTACTGGCAAAGGGAGAAGAGCCCATTTATCAGATTGAATGTATGATAGTTGGTATCATGGATCTAATCTTTGTTTGGACAGATTTCATATGATTTCTCCTGTGCATCTTCATAGGCACCCCACAATTTTAGAGATGTTGGGTCATCTGTAAGAATTCCCAAGACATTCTGAGAATCTCAGCCTTATTTTTGGTTTCTGATTTCCCACTATATCTGTTCATGTTTTGTTTCTTTTATCCCTCTGCTTTCCTGTTTCCAAAGCCTGGTTTGTCTTCTCTGCTCTCATTGTCTTCATAATTTTGATCTATTTATTGTTTGAAACCACTATTTTCATGTAAGTGTACTTTTTAAAAAACTGTACATATATATGTATATATATATACACACATATATATAACAGTACATATATCTATATATATAGCGAGAGAAACAGATTATAGATACAGGTATGGATATATACACAGAGATTTATTATGAGGGATCAGCTCACACAGATAGATGGATGAAACGTCCAACAAACTTCCATCTGCAAGCCAGAGGTCCAAGACAACCAGTGGTGTAGGCCCAATCCAAGTCCAAAGAGATGAGAATTAGGGAAGTCAGTGGAGTAAGTCCATGTCTGAGCCCCAAGGCTTGAGAACCAGAAGCTCCAATGTTTGCTAGCAGAACAAGATAGATTTCCCAGCTCAAACACAAGAGAGCGAACCCTCTTTTCCCCTGTCTTTTGGTTCTATTCTGGTCTTCAAAGGATTGAATGGCGCTCACTCACACACGTAAGCATTGTTTTCTTTACTTATTCTACCAGTGTAAATGCTTATCTTTTCTGGAAACAGCTTCACAAAAACACTCAGAAATAATGATTTACCAGCTCTCTGAGTATCCCTTAGCCCAGAGAAGTTGGCACATTAAATTAACCATCATACCAATAAAAACAAATTTTTGTAGATTTCATTTCATAATCATCTAAAATTTCACCCACTTTTCTCTATTTCACAAGTTAATCCAAATAACCAAAATCATTTGTCTGGACTATGATAATTGCAGTTATTACTGGTTTCCCTAAATGAACCATGCTTCTCCTAGCCCCATATTATGAATATTTATTGAGTAAAAATGTATTCTAAGCATTCTTGTGCTTTTTATACTAAAAGGGCTTCCAACCACTTTAAATGAATAATTTCCAAAATAATCTATTACTTGGCTATGGTTTTATATAATGATTTTCCCATGTAACTTCCTAACATGTTTTCTTGTGAGAAAATATGGATTGCAATCCCTAGCCAGGCTTCACATACTATTTTAAAAATTCTTTCCATAGTTTTATTTTGGCTAAATCTAATTTGTCATTTAAGTAGTTGCTTAAATGTGACTTTATAAATAAATCATTTAATAACCACTAAAATTGATTGAGTAGCCAGAGTAGATGGTCTCATAGTGTAATGGTTAATATTGAATATCAATTTGATTGGATTGAAGGATGCAAAGTATTGTTCCTGGGTGTGTCTCTGAGGGTGTTGCCAAAGCAGATTAACTTTTGAGACAATGGACTGGGAGAGGCAGACCCACCCTCAATCTGGGTGGGCATCATCTAATCCGCAGCCACAGTGGCTAGAATAAAGCAGGTGTGGAATAAAGAACGTGGAAGGACTAGCCTGGCTAAGTCTTCCAGCCTTCATCTTTCTCCCATGCTGGATGCTTTCTACCCTGGAACATGACACTCCAAGTTCTTCAGCTTTTGGACTCTTGGACTTTACACCAGTGGTTTGCCAGGTGCTCTTGGGCTTTCTGCCGCAGACTGAAGGCTGCACTGTTGGCTTCCCTACTCTTGAGGTTTTGGGACTCAAACTGGCTTCCTTGCTCTTCAGCTTGCAGATGGCCTATTGTGGGATTTCTTCTTGTGATCGTGGAGTCATTACTCGTTAATAAACTCTTTTTCAATAGATGTGTCAATCCTATTGTCCTATCTCTCTAGAGAACCTCGATTAATACACACAGCATGCTGCACTTTACATTTTATAAAACATGTAACGCATTCCATAACCTATTTGACTGTCACCACACTAGAGTGTAAGCTCTAGGACAGAAGGGATGATATATTTTGTACACGAGTGCATTTCAAACATCTTATTAATGCATACTACATGGAAGAGGACTACATGATGAATTAGTACACTTTATCTTATAATTCACTTGATTTTGGAAGATGTGCAAAATTCAATTGACGTTAACCCTCCCAACAAATTAATAACTGTCCTTTTTGGTAAGATATATTATTTATCCCATAAAAATCTTCATTTGTTGCATGCTGTTAAGACCTTAGAACAAGATAATTTATCATAGTTTAAAAAATTTGGTAGAACACTATAGAAGTAAGTAGAGGGGCATTAATTAGACTTTCTGGAATGAATACATCAGTTTAGGGCTGTTTTATTAAAAGTACACTTACATGAAAATAGTGATTTCAAACAATAAATAGATCAAAATTATGAAGACAATGAGAGCAGAGAAGACAAACCAGGCTTTGGAAACAGGAAAGCAGAGGGATAAAAGAAACAGAACATAAACAGACGTAGTGGGAAATCAGAAACGAAAAATAAGGCTGAGATTCTCAGAATGTCTTGGGAATTATTACAGATGACCCAACATCTCTAAAATTGTGGGGTGCCTATGAAGCTGCACAGGAGAAATCATATGAAATCTGTCTAAACAAAGATTAGATCCATGATACCAACTATCATACATTCAATCTGATAAATGGGTTCTTCTCCCTTTGCCAGTAGACTATAGATTTACTCTCTGGGGACACTGAACCCGATAGACTCTGAAGAGGTTACAAGACACAGCTGAAACTAATGGCACCCTAATCATGGAAATAATTGTAAAGTCTATCTTCAGAACAGAGGTGACACTTTCGGAAACAACCTGTGAGAGCAATGGTAGCCAGGCTTAAAATTCCACACAGAGACTAAAGGATTCCTCTCCAGTAACACCTGTCAGTTTATGAAAAGAAATGTGCAGATACTTTCTTGGTTGATATCTTTAATGTAAGGGTCTGGGAAGATCATTTTTCAATAAAATAAAAATCAAGAAGCTCCTCCAATCCACACAGAGCTTTTCATTCAGCTTAAAGACTATCCTACTCTTAAATACAAAGAGAAAACCAAGACTCAGTAAACAGTAGCAGAAAACATCTAACATGAAACACTGATATCAAAGCATACAGACACATAAAAAGAAATCTCAGGAAAGAGGAAAAGGAAGCAGGAAAAAGGGAAATGTAAGTAAATAAACAATATTTATATCCTAGAAGAAAAAATAATAGAGTATCCATACAAAACACCAAAGGACTCTACAAAGGAACAGTAAGAAAGATTTCAACAGGACTTTCTCCAAGAAATAGAAAAAGTTGCTAAACTAGACGAAAGTACTGAAAGAACAGTGACATTTCTGGCAGAAAGTTAAAATATATTTTATCACAAATACATGGAAAACCAAGCAAACAGAAAAAAATCGATTATTTATTCCAGGGAAAACATACATTTTACAGGTAAGAGAATAAAGTCATGATATAATAAATTTGCATCTATAAGTGATAATTATCTAGTCTATAATGTTAACATCTGATACTGAGGTAGCACAAAATTATGATACAATTATTTTTAAAAAGTTAAGAGAATGTTGTGTACACCCACGTGAAGACAGATATAAGAGAGGTAATTGTATTTTTCCTTGGTTTCACTTAAAAATATTCTCAAGGAGACAAGCCAAATATATATATATTGATATATATAATATATAAATATATAAAATATATATGAATATATATAATATATAATATATATGAATATATATATATATATTATTTATTTATTTATTTTTGAGACAGAGTCTCACTCTGTCACCAGGCTGGAGTGCAGTGGCGATCTTGGCTAACTGCAACCTCCACCTCCTAGGTTCAAGCGATTCTCCTGCCTCAGCCTCCCGAGTAGCTGGGACTACGGGTATGTGCCACCACACCCAGCTAATTTTTGTATTTTTATTAGAGACAGGGTTTCACCATGTTTGCTGGGATGGTCTCGATCTCTTGACCTCGTGATCTGCCCACCTCAGCCTCCCAAAGTGCTGGGATTACAGGTATGAGCCATCGCACGCAGCCATATATATATTTTTTAAATGGAGACAAACACAAGAACAAAGTAGCTAAAGCTTATAAAGCTTCTGCCTCTGTGAAAGGAAATTAGAGAAGTGAGGAATGTGGGAGAGTGCTGTTGTTTTTCCGCATCTGTTGGGTAGAACTCTAGTTGTTTAACTATGAATATCTGTATCTGCAATACAAGTGCTTGCAAACAAACAAAAATTACATATGCCCAGGTATTCTATAAAGCTTTGTGTACAGAAGCATATCATAATATGTTTTATTCTAACTCTGAGAAAACACATGATTAGATAGGAAATTTAATTCTGCTTGAATAGTATGGATTGGCTCTTTTGTGTATTTCTTTTTCTGAAATTATTTTTTAAAAAGTAACAGAAGTATACATTTTTACTAGATTACTATTATATAAACTGGTAACCTAGTAAAATATATATACTTCTGTTACTGGTTGTTACAATAGTAACCTAATAAAAATATATTTTACTGTTGTAAAAACTGTTTTTTACCATAGTAACCTAGTAAAAACACATTTTTACAGATACATACACTTAAAAATTGTGATGTCGTGAATTGAAATAAAATTAAAATAAGGTATATTTCTGTTAATGCAAATGCTACTAAATGTAATTGTATTTAACTCTAACGGTAGTGTGTTACTATGGAATCATGCTTTCTTAAGCATAAACCAAGACATTTTAAACAGTTAACTTACTTTTTATTCTTCTGTAGACTCTCTTAGATGCATCAATATGCATTAACAAAGTTTTACTCACTATATTTGTGAATATAATACATTAGCTTTTATTATAATTTTTGTAACACTTGTTAGTAATTATTACTCTTCCTTTATATATCTTCCATTTACAAACTTGTCTTATATTTAAATGACTGAAGTATTATACAGTAAAATATTATTATACACATCAGTATAATCATTGTGACCATTTACCTTAATATGAGACATCTTTCCATTTATTAGATGCCTAAATGAGTCAGTATAATGATGCTTTTGAAGAATCAAATGAATATAATGAAAAACATCATTAGTGTATACACTGAGTGGCAAGAAATTTACAGAAGTGTTCTGTATTTGTTAACCAGTTCTATAGAAGCAGACAGACATATATATATATATTTATTTTATATATATATATATAAAGACAGACATATATATTTATTTTATATATATATATATAATAAATTTATGGAGTTTGGGTGCAATATTTTTAAATGTATATTTTGCATAGTGGTCAAGTCATGACTTTTAGAGTATCCATCACCCAAATAATGTACATTATACCCATTAAGTAATTTCTCTTCATCCACCTTCTCACCCTTCTGAGTCTCCATTATCTATTATTCCACTTTCTCTGACCATGTATACTCAGTTTGTAGTACCCATTAATGAGTGAGAACATGTGATTATTTACTTTCTGTGTCTGGCATGTTTCACTTTAGATAATGACCTCGAGTTTTATCCATGTTACTCCAAAAATGTTTATTTATTTATCATATTTTGGGGGACAGGGTTTCACTCTATCGCCTGAGCTGGAGCGCAGTGACGTGACCATAGATCACTGCAACCTCGGACTCCTGGGCTCAAGTGATCCTCCTGCCTCAGTCTTGGGAGTAGCTTGGACTACAGGTGTGAGATACCATCACACCTGGCTAATATTTTAAATTTTTTGTAGTGACAGGGTTTTGCTATATTGCCCAGGCTGATCTTGAACTTCTGGCCTTAAGTGATCCTTCTGCCTCGGCCTACCAAAGTGCTGTGATTATAGGCATGAGCCGCTGCCCCAGGCCATTTTGTTCTTTTTTATGGCTGAATAGTAATCCAATGTGTCAGTATACCACATTTTCTTTATAAAATCGTCAATTAATGGACACTAATTTTGACTCCTATTGTGAAAAGGAATAGGAACAATTGTGAATAATGCTGTGCTAAGCATTCAAGTGCAGGTAATTTTTGATATATTCATTTTTTTCCTTTGGGTAGATAGTAGTAGGATTGCTGCATTGAATTTTAGTTCTATTTTTAGTTCCTTGTGAAATGTGCTTATTGTTTCCCATACAGGTTGCACTAATTTACTTTGCCACCAAAAGTATATAAGCATTCCTTCTCTCCACATTTTTGCCAACATCTGCAGTTTTTTCTTTTTAATTATAGTCATTCTCACTGAGATAAAATGATAACTCATTGTAGTTTTAATTTGCATCTCTTTTATGATTAGTGATGTTGAACCTTTTTTCACATATCAATTGACTATTTGTATGTCTTCTTTTTAAAAAGTACGTATTAAGGTTCTTTGACCACTTTTTAATGCAGTGGTCCCCAAACTTTTCGGCACTAGGGACCATTTTCATGGAAGACAATTTTTCCATGGACAGGGAATTTTTGGGAGATGGTTTTAGGATTAAACGTTTCCACCTCAGATCATCAGGCATTAATTAAATTCTCATAAACAGTGCAAAACCTAGATCTTTCACATGTGCAGTTCATAATTAGGTTCGTGCTCCAATGAGAATCTAATGTTGCCACTGATCCGACAGGAGGCAGAGCTCAGGTGGTAATGCTCACTCTCCAGCACCCACCTCCTGCTGTGCCATCCAGTTCCTAACACTGGTACTAGTTCACAGCCCAGTGAACCACCAGGCCAAAGACTGGTACTGCTTCATAGCCCAGGGTTTGGGGACCCCTGTATTAATGGGATTATTATTATTTTTTATTGTTGTTATTGAGCTGAGTTCCTTATACATTCTGGATATGAGTCTTGATTGGATATACATTCTGGATATCCAACTTATACATTGGATAATTAGCTTGAAAATATTTTCTTCTATTCTGCCAGTTACCCATTAACTTTGTTGATCATTTATTTTGCTATACAGAAGCTTTTTAGTTTAATTAAGCCCCATTTGGTGTCTTTTGTTTTTTGTTGCTTGTGTTTCTGAGGTTCTAGTAATAAATTCTTTGTCCAGATCATTGTCCAAGAGAGTTTTCTCTCGAGGTTATTCTAGTATTTTTATGGTTTTAATTCTTACATTTAAATCTTTAATCCATCTTTACTTCATTTTTTTGTATGGTTAGAGCTAGGAGTTCAGTTTCATTTTTATGCAATAGCACCGGTTTCCACAGCCTCATTTATTGAAAAGGATATCCTTCCCCAAATGTAAGTTCTTGTCAGTTCTGTCAAAGATCAATTGACTATAAATATGTGGCTTTATTGTTGAGTTTTCTATTCCTGTTCCACTTATCTGTGTGTGTTTCTATACCAGTACCATGCTGTTTTGTTTACTATAGTCTTGTGATGTAATTTGAAGTAGGATGCCTCCAGCTTTATTCTTTCTCCTTAGGATTGCTTTGACTGTTCAGCTCTTTTTTGGTTCCACATAAAATTTTGAATTGTTTTGTTCTATTTCTGTGAAAAATGAAGTCAGCATTTTAATAAGAATTGCATTGAACCCAGATTTATTTGGGCCATTTAGTCATTTTCACGATATTGATTTTTCCAACACGTGAGCATGGTATGCTTTTCTATTTGTTTGTGGCATCCAGAATTTCTTTCATCAGTGTTCTGAAGTTTTTGTTGTAGCAATCTTTTATCTCCTTGGTTAAATATATTCCTAGGTATTTTATTTTTAGAGCTATGTAGAATATTTAAGCAAGGAGATAAAGATATATTTTATCTTCTTGGAGATTAAAAGAGATTTTTGTTTGTTTGAGTAGATGTCTCGCTCTGTCACCCATGCTGGAGTGCAGTGGCGTGGTCTTGGGTCACTGCAACCTCCGCCTCCTGAGTTCAAGTGATTCTCTTGCCTCAGCTGCCCAAGTAGCTGGGACTACAGGTGCCTGCTACTGTGCCCGGCTAATTTTTTGTATTTTTAGTAGAGACGGGGTTTCACCATGTTGGCCAGGCTGGTCTTGAACTCCTAACCTTAGGTGATTTGCCTGCTTTGGTCTCCCAAAGTGCTGGGATTACAAGCATGAACCACCACACCCGGCCAAGAGGCTGTTTTTAATGTCTTGGATTACTTTCTTGATTTTGTTCTCAGCTAGATAGTTATTGGTGTATTGAAATGCTGATTTTTGTATATTAATTTTAATTTCTACAACTTTATTAAATTCATTTAACAAATCTAAGAGTTCTTTCTGGTGAAATCTTTAGGTTTATCTAAATATAAGGTTATATCATCAGCAAGGTAGGATAAATTGACTTCCTCTTTTCTAATTTGGATGCCTTTAATCCTGCCTGAAGGCTCTGGCTAGGACTTCCAGTATTATGTTAAATAACAGTGGTGAAACTGGGCATCATTGTCTCATTCTAGTACTTAGAGAAAATTAAATTTTCTATCCAATATAATGCTGGTTGTGGGTTCCCCTGTGGGAACATGAACCAAAGAACAACACTCACTCTCTCCCACACTAGGGGGTCATTCCTGGTTCCCAGCTGGCCTCAGGCATGCAGGCTACCTGTTTTCCTTACCTTTCCTAGATTTTGGTGTATCCTTTCATTTTTCTGTTGGTCTTTCATGTCACCTCTTGTAAAATGTATTCAAAACATGATTGCCTGCACATTATTTTTGGTTCTTCTAAGTAGATCAGGTGTACTTGAAATGCTTCTAGTCAGCCATTAAAGAAAAAAAAAGCAACTTTTTAAAGTTACTAATTTACATATGATACTGTTTTTAAGATTACTTATTCACTCAAATGCAGCGAAGTGTATTGCTATTATTTTGTGTCTATTAATGTCTTTATTATTTTTCAATTTAATGTTCAAAAGATATTTATTTTTCTTCTGCTCATAAGAATTGTGTATTATATATTTTACAACAGGCATTTAGTTAGATTAAGCTATTGACCACATGCATATTTCAATCCCCAAAAAGTCATAATGCTACAGTAGAGGAATTTTAACAGGAATAGAGTATCAATGACAATAAATCAATTAAAGAGTTAGAATAGCAACTGAATATACTACGACATTAAAAAAACTCAAGTATAGCTAGAGGACCAGGAAGCTCAGTATCTGATTATTTATGATATTCAGAGAGATAACAAAGAAAACAATATAAACACTATTATTAAAGAATGGGGCTGGGCCCAGTGGCTCACGCCTGTAGTCCCAGCACTTTGGGAGGCCCAGGCAGGCAGATCACGAGGTCAGGAGTTTGAGACCAGTCTGGCCAACATGGTGAAACCCCATCTCTACTAAAAAAAACAAACAACAAAAATTAGCAGGATGTGGTTGTGCACGCCTGTAATCCAAGCTACTTGGGAGGCTGAGGCAGGAGAATTGCTTGAACCAGGGAGGCAGAGGGTGCAGTGAGCTGAGATCGCGCCATTGCACTCCAGCTCTGGGCGACAGTGGAAGGGGAGGGGAAGAATGGTATGGAGTATAATGAAGAGTGTTAGAATTAAAAATAATTGATATATAGATAGGAAGACAAGTATAGATATTCAGACGCAAACTTGTTTTTAGACATCAACAGACAAAAATCTGAGAGAAAAAAATCTTGCACAAAACAATTTACAAATGGTGTGGAAAAAGAAAAAGAGATTGGTTTAATGCAGTCTGGAAAACTGAGTCTATATCTTGGAATATATTTGATTACAAAAGCCATATGATAATAAACTAAATAATCACTAGGGTAAGAACTGACCAGATGCAAAAGACATTTATTAAGAAAAGAAACTACTGCCCCTCTTCATATTTTAAGAACACATTAAAATAAGTATGTATACACATAAGACTAAAGGATCCAGATAGAATTAGCATACTGGCTCCAGGTAAGTACTGGAAGGCAGAATCCAGTCAAAGTAAGAGAAAGAACAAACAATGTCTTCATAAGATTTCTACAAGTATATAAATACAGGCCAGAGTTTTTGAGATCTGTGATTTTCCTGACTCAGTACTTCTCAAAATGAAGTTGGACAAATTATTTTTTATAATAAACCATATCATATCATTTGGTCACTTCAACTCTCTTATAATCTATCTACATCAGTGTATGGTGACAATCATGAACTGGAAAGTAATCAGGATCCCTTTTCCACTGCTTCTCTGTATGATTTGTTCTGATACTGAAATTCCTCGTTCGTTGTGTTGTTTGGATTGTTCTTTCTGCTGTTGCCCTCCTCTGGAGCCCTGAGCTCATTGGTGAGTGGCAGCGGACCCATGTACCAAAAAACAAACAAACAAATAAAAAAGAAGGCTTTTGGTTGAGTAAAGTGAATTCCTAAAGTGATCAATATTGCCAACATGAAGAATGAAGGAAGGAAAAAAAAGACCTGCATCAAATTATGAATTGGATTATAAAGTGTAAAACCCCATGAAGATAAAAAGATACTAACTGCACCAACAGAAAATAAAAGTAAGAGTAAACCAAAGCAGGCTAAGGCTACACAGATGTGCTCAGTTGATCAACATATATCAAGTTACTTACTTCAAAAATGTGCACATTTTGGCATGTATATTGCCCTTCAATAAGTTATAATAATAATAGAAACCCATAAGACAGTTCAAATTAAATATGCCATTAATGCATCTCAGCAGCAGCACTGCAAAACTGCCTGAGTACAAATTAATTTTTACCTAGAATTCCATACCCAGCTAAATAATTAATGAAATAGGATATTAAAATAGAAGTATTTTTGTTCTAAGCATTTGGAGATTTTCATTTGAATCTACTTTCTTCTCAGAGAGTTAATTAAGAATGTACCCTGGATAAATAAGGACAGAGAGAGAGAAAGACTATGTGATATGTGGAATATTTTGGATAAACTCACAAATGTCCTAAAGGAAAATTCAGGATGAGAGCTGTGCAGAAGTGGGAGTAGTCAATTTCAGGGTAGGAGGACTGTGGGTTCTGAGATAATGCATTGTTGAGGTGTTAGAAACAAATGGTGTGGTGTGTGTGTTTAGGGTGGATATTAATAAACCTTCTGGTAAAATGGATTATTTAAAAACTTTTTTTGTGTTTCTGGTAGAGACAGGGTTTCACCATGTTAGCCAGGCTGGTCTCAAACTCTGACATCGTGATGCATCTGCCTCAGCCTCCCAAAAAATTAGCTGAGCATAGTTGTGCGTGCCTGTAATCCCAGCTACTCAGGAGTTTGAGGCAGGATAATCGCTCGAACCTGGGAGGTGGAAATTGCAGTGCGTCAGGATCATGCCACGGCACTCTAGCCCAGGTGACAGAGTGAGACTCCATCTAAACAAACAAACAAACAAACAAACAAACAAACAAAATAGGATACTATGATAAAAATTAATAGTAGAAAAAAGTGATTAGAGAGTCAAGAGAAAATAGAATTCATGTCAGAGCTATAGTTGAATTTAGAATAAACATTGTTTACTTTAATCTTAAATTTCTGGATGTCATGACCTCACTTTTTCCTTCATCTAACCTCTCATACAACTAAATATCCTGGAAATAATTTTTAAAACAAGAATACTGTAAAAGGACTTCGAGAATTGAAAAGAAGAAAACTACTGATTAGAAAGCTTAGAACTTGAAGAATGATACTGCGGTCAAACAATAACACTGTTTTTATTTGTTTGTTTTATCTCCCATTTTATCTCCATATATATCAAATCAGGAACCACAGAGGTCTCCTACCCAGGACTACCACTAAGAATAGCTAAAATCAAACCAACAAACAAGCAGACAGAACAAAACGTAGAAAAGTCTAGACTCTTTGGCCAAAGGATTGGAAACAAAAATGTCCAGTGGAGATCTAGCAGGGAGAAGCAGCTCATGACCCACAACCCATGGTAACAATAGTTTGATTATCCCACAGAGACTGGTGTCAGTCTCACTGGCAAGGCTGACCTAATCCAATGTGCCACAGCCACCAGCAGAGACGACTGATTCGCTTTAGAGGTGACATCAGCATGGTCAAGTTGAACCAATGCTTTATTCATCCACACTCACCAACTGTGATAGGCCCCATCCGTTTTCAGCTAGAGAGTCAGTGAAGTCTGAGCAATGGCAGGCTTTTTGTATCTTCAGGGCAGTAAGTGTCACCAAAGGCAAGATAACGTGACTTTTCTTCTAGCCATCACACAGGAAATGTGGTGTGATGCCTACCATGTGAGTCAGTGGCCCTAGATAGAAAGAACCATGCCCTGCTCCGTGACAGGCAGAAACAGGCAGAACCCTTGGCCTGCATCTGCATTACTATCAAGCCTAGTTACTCCTGGCCCACCACTCTGTGGCAGAAGGCAGCGTAAGTCCAGCAACTTCCACCTCTCTAACTTACAGCAACAGGTAAACTAAGGCAAGTGTTTCATGACGCTCCACTGAATTACAGAGTTATCTAGATGCAGCTGTTCCTGGCCATTCATTTAGCAACGGAAGAGGACCAAGGCCAAACATTTTCTTCCTCCCAATACCTGGATCAGGAAACAGCTAAAGTGGTGCTTCTTCTCCCTAAAGAGAATGGTAGAGATAAAATAGGAAGGTACGAGCATCCAATAGTTGGAGAATAGACCAACAGACACACTCTGTTCTGCAGGCCCAACATCTACCTCCCACCCCCGCCCCCAACGTAGCAATACCTGGTGGCCGAGGGAGGAACCTTGCTACCAAGGTAGTTGGAACCAGAATAGATTCAGCAAGTGTTGCCCTGAAGCCCTCAGAACAAAGCAGATAAGAATATAATGTCAGGAGCTCAGAATACTAAATTGGAACTATAGCTTATAGAGTATTCCAGAAAGTACACATTAAACCTCATCAAAGTGATTGCCTAATAAGACAGATATAAATAAGACTCATATTCTCCCAATGTACTTCTTTATAAAATGTTCAGGACACAACCAAAAACCAGTGATCATACAACGAACCATTCAATCACAACTTCATGGATTTAATGGTTCATAAGTTTTCTTCAAAAAGCAATTATATATTTTATTGAAACTAAAGAAAAAATAGATAATCTCCTCAAAGAAATTAAAGTTATATAAAAAAGGACTAAGCAAAAATTATAGACTTGAAAGTTGCAAGTAACAAAACAAAAATACAAGACTCTTGGATAAGATCCATAGTAGATTGGAGATGAGAGAGAACAGACTCAGAGACCTTGAGGGCAGATATAGAATTTACTCAGTCTGAACAACAGAGAGGATGTAGCCTGAAAAAGCAAAAAGCACAGAGGCTCAAAGACCTCTGGGACTATAACAATAAATCTACACTTTATTTTTAATATTATTGGCGTCCTAGAATGATGGTAGAAAAAAGCAGGGCTAAAAAGTTATTGGAAGAAATAAGAACTAAAAGTTCACCAAATATAGCAAAAGACATAAATCTATAAATTTATGAGACTGAGAGAAAATCCCAACCAGAACAAGTCCACAGAAATTTATGCCACATCATGTCATTATTAAACTTCTAGAAAGGAAAGACAAAGATAAAATCTTGGAAACAGCAAGAGAATAATGATCTCTTTTCTATAAGAATACATAACTTGAATGACAATGGATTTTATACCAGAAAACATGAAGATCAGAAGGAAGGAAAACAAGAGACCAGACTGGCAGAGGGAGAGGTGGGAGAAACCAAGAATTTGTCAGAAGAGGACATATATTTAAATAATGACAAATAAACCTCTCTACAAAGAAAAAATAAATAAATAAGAGAAGGGATCGTATCTTCATAAAGGAAAGAAGAGGAAAATAATAAGTAAAAATAGAAGTAGATATCAGAATTCTTTCCTCTATGACTTTCTTAAATTATCTTTTATATTTAAAGCAAACATTATAACATCTAATGTGTTACCAACTATACGTAGTGTAAATACTTCAGAAAATTATATTTAAAAATTAGGAAAAGTAAAGGGATCTAAATCAAAGTAAGGTTTTAATACTTCAGTAGAAGTATTTCTAGAGAAACCACTAAAAATTTATACAAGCAATATGATTGAAAACACTATAAATTAAGACAGAATAGTAAACATGTCTAGGCAATCTAAAGGAAGCCAAGAAAAAAAAAAACTCTCAAAACTCTACAATAAGAAATCAAACAACCTGATTAAACAATGTGCCAGAGGCCTTGCCGGACACCTCACCGAAGAAGATACAGAAATGGCAAATAAGCATATAGACAGATGCTGCACATCACAGGTCATTAGAGAAAAGCAAATTAAAATAACAATGAAATACCACTACAAATGCATTAAAATTACCAAAATTCAGAACACTGTCAACACCAAATACTGACAAGGATGTGCAGCAATAGGGATGCTCATTTATTGCTGGGGGTCGGGGGTGCTGCAAAATGGTACAGCCACTTTTGAAGATAATTATATGGTTTGGCCTTGTCCGCAGCCAAATCTCATCTTGGAGTGTAATTTCCATAATCCCCACATGTTGTGAGACGGACCCAGTGAGAGGCGATTGAATCATGGGGGTGGTTACCCCCATGCTGCCGTTCTCGCGATAATGAGTGAGTTCTTCACGAGAGCTGATGGTTTTATAGGGGCTTTTCCCACTTTTACTCGGCACTTTTCTTTGCTGCCGTCATGTGAAGAACGAAATGCTTCCCCTTCCACCATAAGTTTCCTGAGGTTTCCCCAGCCGTGCCGAACTGTGCGTCAATTAAACCTTTTTCTTTTATAAATCACCCAGTCTCGTGTATGTCTTTATTAGCAGCATGAGAACAGACTAATAATACATTTGGCAGTTTCTGACAAAAGTAAATGTGCCTTTGTCATATGAATCTGTCACCATTGAGTTGAAAGCAATCAAAGTGACCTTCAATACATGAATGAATAAATAAACTGTGGTATATTCAGACTGGAATATTATTCAGCATTAAAATGAAATGTGCTATGACGTCATGAAAAGACACAGGGAAAACTTAAATGCGTGTTACTAAGTTATAGAAGCCAGTGTGGGCCTGACGCGGTGGCTCACTCCTGTAATCTCAGGACTTTGGGAGGCCGAGGTGGGCAGATCTCGAGGTCAGGAGATTGACACCATCCTGGCTAACATGGTGAAACCCCGTCTCTACTAAAAATACAAAAAATATAGCCGGCCGTGGTGGCAGGCGCCTGTAGTCCCAGCTACTCGGAGAGGCTGAGGCAGGAGAATGGCGTGAACCCAGGAGGTGGAGCTTGCAGTGAGCCGAGATTGCGCCACTGCACTCCAGCCTGGGCGACCGAGCAAGACTCCGTCTCAAAAAAAAAAAAAAAAAAAAAAACAAGAAGCCAGTGTGAAAAGGTTACATACTCTACTATTTCAACTTTAGGAAATTCTGGAAAAGGCAAAGCTATGAAGGCAGTAAAAAGATCAGTGATTGCCAAGGGTGGGGAGGGAGAAATGTATGAACAGGTGGAGCACAAAGGATTTGGGGACAGTTAAAAAAAAAAAAACTACGTATGCTGCTATATAGGTAGATACACGTCACTATATTTTGTCCCAATCCATAGAATGTATACCAAGAGTGAACCCTACTATCGACCATGATTTTGAGTGATTATGGTGTGTCAATATAAGTTCATCAATTGTAACAAAGGTACCATGCTGATGGAAGATGTTGATGTGGGAGCCATGCATATGTGGAGTCAGCGTATATATATGGGACATTTCTGTACCTTCATCTCAATTTTTCTGTGAACTTCAAACTGCTCTAAAAAAGTTATCGAAAAAAGAAGAAGAAATGTACTGAGAAACAGAAGAAACAAAGAGAAGACAAATAATAAAATATCTCAAATCTCTCAAAACTAAGATGTAAAGAACTAAGTACTTGACAGTTTTTAAAAATGAGAACATGAAAAAATACATAAAAGGTTGTTTTCACTGAGGAAGATAGCAAATGAGCACAGGAAAATACGTTTCACATTGATAGCTATTAGATCAACAGAAATTAAAAACAGATGTCAACACTCACCTTTCACAATGGCCTAAAAATTGCAATGACATCAGGGATCTAGAACTAGAAATACCATTTGACCCAGCCATCCCATTACTGGGTATATACCCAAAGGATTATAAATTATGCTGCTATAAAGACACATGCACATGTATGTTTATTGCGGCACTATTCACAATAGCAAAGACTTGGAACCAACCCAAATGTCCAACAATGATAGACTGGATTAAAAAAATGTGGCACATATACACCATGGAATACTATGCAGCCATGAAAAATGATGAGTTCATGTCCTTTGTAGGAACATGGATGAAACTGGAAATCATTGTTATCAGTAAACTATTGCAAGGACAAAAAACCAAACACCGCATGTTCTCACTCATAGGTGGGAATTGAACAATGAGAACACATGGACACAGGAAGGGGAACATCACACTCCGGGGACTGTTGTGGGGTTGGGGGAGGGGGGAGGGACAGCATTAGGAGATACACCTAATGCTAAATGACAAGTTAATGGGTGCAGCACACCGACATGGCACATGGATACATATGTAACAAACCTGCACATTGTGCACATGTACCCTAAAACTTAAAGCACAATAAAAAAAAAAAAGAAAAAGTTTTTCAACTCCAAAAAAAAAAAAAAAATTGCGATGACATCAAAAACTGATGAGGATGTGATGTAACTGTGTCACTCATACATTTCTGGTGCAATTGGAAAATAGTAAAGCTACTCTATAAAATTATGTAGCAGTTTCTTTTAAAATTAAGAACACATCTGTCCATATGACCCAGCAATAGCAGTCATGGACATTTATTACCAAAAAATAAAATTATGTTCACATAAAAGCTGAATACAAATATTTATAGCAGCCAGAATTTGTAATAGCCAGAATTTGGGAATAATATGTATATCTCTTAATAGGTAAATGAAACAAACTCTGCTGCATTCCCGTCATGCAATAGTACTCAGCACTAAAAATAAACAAATCATTAATAAATTTTACACGTATATCAACAAAGCTCTGCTGTGTGAAAAAAAAAGCCAGTATTAAAATGTTACATGCTGTGTGATTCTATTTATATAACATTCATTAAAAAAAACAGAGATAACAGATTAGTAGTTGCTAGTGGTTGGGGTGGGGGCAGGAGGTAAGGATGACTGGCTATAAAAGGGTAGCATGAGGGAATCTGGAGATGATGGAAAAATTCTGTACGTTAATTTTGGTGGTATTTTCCACCATTTTCTTCTTTCCAGCACAGTTCATGGCACAAATGAGATAGGCATCCAAAATATCTTTGTTGAAATGACAGTTCTATGTACTAGTTCTTTATGTGTTTCAACTAGTCTAATACATATTCAGTGGCTAGTATATGAAATAAACACCTATTGCAACATCATGGCACATTTTGCACACCAAGATATGAACACCAAGCTATTTACTTACATAGAGAAATGTTCCTTGCTGCTCTGCTTATACAGAAGAAAAAAAGAAAACCATAATGATATTCAAGGAATTATCTAATGTGCTGTACATACTGTGCAATACAAATTGGGTACATTGTTTTCACTAAAAATGCATCCTCAAGCAGAAAACTTAACAGAGCATTTACATTATTGAATGCTTGTTATTAACAAATAAAACACGTATTCATTCACTGAAGCTGTAAGATACCACCTCTAATTTATTATTTAACTCATTTAAGTAAAAAGTGGACTATATATACATACGTACACACGTATGTACAGCCTCAATAACACTAATTGGAATTCCAAATGTATCTGTCCATAAATATAAATATGAAAATAAATATATTAAGTATTAACTGAATGTACCCAGTTATATCATTAAAGATTATCTATTTAATGGGAAAAAATTAGAGCCAGTAATTTTTGAGAAAGAGGCTGTATCTCAAAAACACTGCAGAAAAAAAAAAATGAAGTTAACCTAAATGTCCAGGCATGCTATGCAATTTAACATTATGACACTTTAAAAATGATGGACAGAAACTTATATAGTATAAAGGGGCTGCAATGGTTAATTTTTTTTTTGTCAGCCTGGTTGAGCTATGATGCTCTGATATTGGATCAAGCATCATTCTGGATGATTCTATGAAGTTGTTTTTTTGGTAAGACTATCGTTTACATCAGTGCACTTTGAGTAAAGAGATTGCCCTTCATAAGGTGAGTGGGCTTTATCCAAATAATTGAAAATCTTAATAGAACAAAGACTGACCTTTTCCAAGTGAGAATAAATTCAGCCAGCTGACTGCTTTTGAACACAACTGCAACTCTTTCCTGAGTCTCTGCCCTTCTTAATTTTGGTCTTAACCAAGCTTTCACAATTACATGAGCCAATTCTTTGAAATAAATCTGCCTCTGTATACACATTCTTTGGTTCTGTTTCTCTAGAGCACCTTTTGACTAACTAATCCCGGGACTTAAGAGTAAACTGGTTACATGTGTAGACAAGGCTGTTAGAAAACTATAGCCAAGTTGTGTTCCAACAGAGAGACCAACATTCTAAATCACCTTAGCACCTGCTAACATCATAGCTGACATCATTGTCAGGTTTCTCATTATCATATCAGAGTGTTGGTGGAATTTGACTAAATATATTGTGTTTAAAAAATATTGAATTCATGTAAACTATGTGGGTAAATATATGGAAGTATTTGAAATTCAAACATAAAATTATAAAGACAATCTAATGAGCATTGCTAATTACTAAATATGGTTTTATTGCAAATATGAGTTGAGGCCCCTTTGATTAACTAATAGTAACAATTCATAATTAATAAGCATGGTAATATCTATTGAGTGTTAGTTATGTATCAGAACTTAGGTTATGCATTTAATGTTCTAATGTTCATTTAAAAAAATAATGAAAAGCACTCTCTGAGGTAAATCCTATTGGTAATATACATATGAGGTAACAGTAAGTGACTGGACTGGAAAGTAAGTCCAGGTCTGTTTCACTACAGAGACCCAGAGCCAGAAACCTCAACCCCTTGGCTAATAGTCTACGCAAAGTTGTTCACAGCCTCATAGTCATTCAGCCTCACCAGTTTGTTTAAATCTTCAGTTCACATTAATACATTTGAAAATGTCAGACTACAATTTTCATTTTCAATTATGCTAAAATATTTACATGCCAAATTGACTATCACTTACGTCCCTCAAACCTTGCCACATTGTAGCATATGATACCAGAGCCCTGTATTTTCAAGACTTTCAAAATTCAGCTCATTCTTATGAAAAATGATGCACTTACTGTACTCTTCTGTATATAAACATAATAATCTGAGTACAGAATAGAGAGATGATAGATAGATAGATTTTTATGTAAATTTGATCTTTTATTTTGGGTGAGACATAATCTAGCATTGTTTTACTAGACAAATTTTACTAATGATTGAGTTGAAAGACAATACTGCAAGAGGCTAAGACACACAGTCTTTGGAGTCAGAATGTTTAGGAAAGTTTCTTAGCCCCTCAACTTTCTATAGCTGTGTGAACAAGGTCAAGTCACTTAACACTTGGGGTCTCAGTTTCTCTAGGTGTAAAGTAAGATGGTAAAAGTGTCTACCTCAAAACGTTTGTATGGAGTTCGCATGTGTTTATATTTATAAAGCTTTTAGAACAGTGTCTGGGGTATCATAAACTTGGTTTAAACATTTGGTAGCAACACTCTCATTTTAAATAATAGTCATATTATTTAAACATATAATTAAATGCCACTCTATATTCTGTAGTTTAAATTTTTAAGCAATATTTTGCCCAATATGATATCTGGCTATTTTGTCCAAGTTATAAACTTGATCCTACCTCTTGGCCGCATTCAGTTTTCTATGCTTGCTTAGTCAGCCTTTTAAGCCAACCTCAATTGCGGGCAGAGACTCAGCCATCCATTATGTTAGCTCTGCTATTCAGGATCAGTTGTTAATGGATTTCTAATGTAGATGGAAGTTTTTGTGTAACTGAGATATCACTTTGACAGATGAGGTCACAATAGTTTTAACTGATGTTGTTTCAAGCCTCAGGAACGCTTGCTTACAAGGTATAGCTGAAGCATTTTAAAAGCAACGCATGATACCTAGTAGCCTAAATTACTCTACACAGACACACATTATTTTTTAAAAACTGTTTAAAGACTTTTAACAAGCTTTACAAATTGATAAAAGCAAAATATTTTTAATTAAATATAATCTTTTTAATAAATAGTTTGAAAGGGCTAGACAGCCTCAGAACAATAAAATGCTGTCTTTGAAGTAATTTCTGTTCATTTGAACTTGAATTTAAAGGTATTAAATCCAGCCTCTTTTTTCTTTACAAGCCTCTGCAGATTCATTTATATTGCTATATTTTCTGAGTAAAAGGTACTAAAAGCAGAGCAGTTAAAGAAATAAAATTTTATTTTAAAGATGTATATTATTTACTTGCTCCTATTAAACCATTGCTATTATCATAGTAATACTAAGGTACAAGTGTAATTCTATTTAGAAGTTTGGGGTACTACTTTGTTTAGATTTTCTTCACTAAGAAAAGAACAAAACAAAATTGAAAAATAATACTTTTTTTCATCTTACCTTTAGTAGAAAAACTATCGATTTGCAGTTCAATTTAGGTAAATTTAACTTTTTTCTATTAAAAAAGTATAGTGTGTGTAAGTATGTATGTGTGTGTGTGTTGATAATTTAAATAACACAATATATTTTCTTGTAAGTGGACCAAAAGCAAAAAAGGAAATGACATGTAATTTGTAGACAGCAAATTAAAAGCGTCTTAATGTTTTAAATAGAGTTCATACTTACATGTTTAAATGCTTATAAATAAAATAGAGATGAGGCAGAGTAAAATAGATGAATAGAGAACCCTCCAGCAGCCTTCCCCTGCACAAGAACACCAAGTTGAATAACCATCCACACAAGAAAACACCTCCACAGGAACCAAAAATCAAGTGAGGAATCATAACACCTAGTTTTAACTTAGTATCAAGAAAAGAGGCACTGAGGAGTGAAGGGAAAAGAGCCTTGAATTGCCTCATTCCCATCTTTCAACAGCAGCAGTGGTCATGTGTGGTGTGGAGAGAGAATCTGTGTGCTTGGGGAAGGGAGAGCGCAGTAATGGTAGGACTTGGCATTGGAATTCAGTGCTGCTCTGTCACAGTGGAAAGCAACATGGGGCAGAAATCTGCTGGCACCCATGGAGGGAGCATTTAGGCTAGCCCTAGCCTGAGAAGAATTATCGCTCCCAGTGGCTGGAATTGATTGCTGGCTAATCTCACCACCGCAAGCTAAAGGGCTGTGGAGCTCTAAATAAACTTGAAAGGCAGTCTAATCACTGCATAATGTTTCATAATCACTGCAAAATATTTCAAGGCAATGCCTGGTGCTGGGCTGGGCTTGCAGCAAGTGGGCTTGGGTTGTACATGAACTAGTGAGGCACCAGCTGGAGCAGGCAAGGGAGTGCTTGCCTGACACTTGCCCCGGCCCCAGGCAGCACAGCTTGCAGCTCTGGGAGAGTCTCTTCCTTCCATTTGAGAAGAGGAGAGGGGAAAGTAAAGAGGACTTTGCCTTACAACTTGTATACCTGCTCAGACAAAATAAATTAGGGCATCAGGCAGAGTCTTGAAGCCCTCATTTCAAGCCCTAGCCCTTGGATGACATTTCTAGACAACCCTGGGCAACAGGGGAAATGACTGCCTAGCGGGGAAGGACACAGTCTTGGAAGAATTTATTTTCTACTGACTAAAGAGCACTTGAACCTTCTATCAATATCAGTGGTTTCCAGGTAGTACTCACTGCAGGTCTTCGGTGAGACCCAGTGCTGTGCTGGTTTCACATGTGACTCAGGGCATTCCCAGACATAGTAGCCATGGAGAGTTACTCCTTATGTTTGAGGAAAGGAGAGGAAAGAGTAAAGAGGACTTTGTCTTTCAGGTCACGTACCAGCTCAGCCACAGTAATGTAGAACATCAAGTGGGCTCCTGGGTTCCTGGATTCCAAGCCTTGGCTCCTGGATGGCATTTATGGACCAGACCTTGGCCAGATTGGCACCAACTGTCCTTAAAGGAGGCCTGGGAGTATTCAGTAGAAGCTGACTACGGAGCCCTTGGTCCTTGAGTGAACACTGGCACCAGCCAGACAGTACTTTGTATTCCCTGCTTACTCATGGGTTTCCTTCCTTTAGAAGAATAGCTAATTCATGCTGGGCTTAATACTTAGGTGATGGGTTGATAGGTGCAGCAAACTACAAGGGCACACGTTTATCTATGTAACAAACCTGCACATCCTGCACATGTACCCTGAAACTTAAAATACATTTTTAAGTGATAAAACTATGGCCAAAAAAAAAAAAAATCCAAAACCAAAATCCAAAAATTACCTATCAAGTAATTTTCTGACCACAATGAAATAAGACTGGAAATCAATAACAAGAGAAACATTGGATGTATGAACACATGAAAATTAAATACTATGCTTCTATATGGGCAGTGGATCAATGAAGTAATTTAGAAGAAAATTTTAAAAAAATTTGCAACAAATGAAAATAGGAACCAACATACTGGAACCACTGAAATACAGCAAAATCAGTACTGAGAGGAAAGTTTACAGTTACAAGAACCTACATCAGAAAAAATAGATAAACATAAAAAAGACAACTAAATGATCCATCTTAAATAACTAGAAAAGCAATAGCAAACCATACCCAACATTAGTAGGAGAAAAGAAATAAGATTAGGGCATAAATAAATAAAATTGAAATAAAAAATACAAAGGTTAATGAAAGAAAATTAAAAAACAAAAAAATTGACAAATCTTTAAATACCAACTAAGAAAAATAAGAGGAGACCCAAATAAATAAAATCAAAGATGAAAAAAAGGAACATTAAAACTGATGCTGAAGAAATTCAAAGGATCATTAGAGAAAACAATGAGCAAATATATTTCAGTACATTGGAAAATCTAGAAGCAATGGATCAATTTCTAGACAGAAATAATCTACCAGGATTTAACCATGAATGATTCCAAAATCAGAATACACTAATAACAAGTAATGTGTTTGAAACTGTCATAAAAAGTCTATTACAAACAAAAACCCAGAACCTGATGGATTCACCAAACATTTAAAGAAGAACCAACACCAATCTTACTTAAAGGATTCTGAAAAATAGAGGGAATACTTCAAAATTCATTCTACGAGGACAGTATTACCCTGATACCAAAACCAGAAAAAGACAATCAAAAAAAGAAAAATATAGGCCAATATCCCTAACGAACATTGATGCAAAAATCCTCAACAAAATACTAGCACACCAAATTCAACCACATGGTAGAAAGGTTGTTCATTATGACTAAGTTGAATTTATCCCATGAATGCAAGGATGGTTCAACATACACAAATCAATCAGTGTGATACATCATATCAACAGAATGAAAGATAAAATCCATATGATCTGTACAATTAATGGTTAAAAAGTACTTGATCAAATTTGACATACCTTAGTGATAAAAACCCTAAAAAAACTGGGTGTAGAAGGAACATACCTAAACATAATAAAAGCCACATATGACAGAAACACAACTAATATCATGCTGAATGGGAAGAAAATGAAAGCCTTTCATCTGTGATCTGGAACATGACAAGGATGTCCACTTTCACTGCTGTTATTCAACAAAGTATTGGAGGTCACATCTAGAGCAATCAGACGAGAAATAATGGGTAACCAAACTGAAAAGTAAGATGTCAAATTACCATTGTAGATGATATAGTCTTACATTTGGAAAAATCTAAAGACCACCAAAACATTAATGGATCTGATTTTAAAAATTCAGTAAAGTTACAGTATACAAACTCAACATATAAAAATCAGTATCACTTTTATATGCCAACAGCAAACAATCTGTAAGAGAAATCAACAAACTAATCTCATTCATTTACAATCACTACAAATAAAATATCTAGGAAAAAACATAACCAAAGAAATGAAAGATATCTGCAATGGAAACTATAAAACATTGATGAAAGGCATTGTTCATTGAAGAGGACACAAAAACACTGGAATAACATTCCATTCTCATGGATTGGAAAAATCATTGTTCCTCCAAATTCCCAGAATAGCCAAAGCCATTCTGAGTAAAAAGAACAAAACTGGAGGACTAACATTACCTGACTTCAAAGTATACTACAGTGTTATAGTAACCAAAACAGCATGGTACTGGCATAGGAACAGTCATATAGACAAATGGAGCAAAAAGAGAACCCAGCATACATGCATACATCTACAGTGAACTCATTATCGACAAAGGTTCTAAGAATGTACACTGGGAAACAGACAGTTAATTCAGTAAATGGTGTTGGGAAAACTGGATATCCATAAGCAGAAGAATGAAACTTGACCCTTATCTCTCCCTATAAATAAATGTAAAATAAAAATGGATTAAAGACTTAAATCTAAGACCTGAAGCTATGAAACTAATAAAAAAATTAAGAAACTCTCCAGGATATTGATCTAGGTGAGGATTTTTTGAGTAATACCCCAAAAGTACAGGCAACCAAATAAAAAATGGACAAATTGTATTACATCAAGTTAAAAGGGTTCTATACAGCAAAGAAAAGAACAAAGTGAAGAGACAATCCACAGAATGGGAGAAAAATATTTCCAAACTACCCATCTGACTAGAGACTCATAACCAGAATATATAAGGAACTCAAACAAGTCTCTGGGAAAAAATATAATAATTCAATTTTTAAAAATGGGCAAAAGATCTGAATAGACATTTCTCCAAAGAAGGTATACAAATGGCAAACATGTATGTAAATAGGTGCTCAAAATCACTGATCATCAAGTAAATGCAATCAAAACTACAATAAAATATCATCTCACCCCAGTTAAAATGGCTTTTTTCCTAATGACAGGCAATAAGGAATTCTTGGGAGGTTGTGGACAAAAGGGTACCCTTGTATGCTGTTGAGAGAAACGTAAATTAGTAAGACACCTGTGGAGAGCAGTATGAAGACTCCTCGAAATTTAAAAATAACACTATCATGTGATCCAAAAGTCTCATCTCTAAATATAGTGCCAAAAAAAAAAAAGGAAATCAGTATATCAAAGAGACATCTGCATGCCCATATTTATTGCAGCACTCCACAATAGCCAAGATTTGGAAGCAACTAAAGTGATATGGCTTGGCTCTGTCCTCACCCAAATCTCATCTTGAATTATAGCTCCCATGACTCCCAGGTGTCATGAGAGGGACCCGGTGCCAGGTAATTGAATCATGGGGGCAGGTCTTTCCAACACTGTTCTCATGATAGCGAATGTCTCATGAGATCTGATAGCTTTATAAAGGGGAGTTGCCCTACATCTCTCTTGCCTGCCACCATGTAAGATGTCACTTTGCTCCTCATCTGCCATCAGCCATGATTTTGAGGCCTCACCAGCCATGTGGAACTGTGAGTCAATTAAATCTCTTTCCTTTATAAATTACCCAGTCTTGGGTATGTATTTATTAGCAGCATGAGAACAGACTAACACACTAAGTATCCATCAACAGACTAATGGATAAAGAAAATATGGTACATATATACAGTGGAGTACTATTCAGCCATTAAAAAAAGAGATCCTGTCTTTTACAAGAACATGGATGGAACTGGCAAATATTATTTTATGTGAAATCATACAGGAACAGAATTACACCTTCCTATGTTCTCCCTGTGGGAGTTAAAAATTTGCACAGTTGGACCAGGCGTGGTGGATCACGTCTGTAATCCCAGCATTTTGGGAGGCCAAGGTGGGCGGATCACAAGGTCAGGAGATCGAGACCATCCTGGCCTACATGGTGAAACCCCCGTCTCTACTAAAAAAAGACAAAAAATTAGCCGGGCGTGGTGGTGGGCACCTGTAGTCCCAGCTAGTCGGGAGGCTGAGGCAGGAGAATGGCGTGAACCCAGGAGGCAGAGCTTGCAGTGAGCCAAGATTGCACCACTGCACTCCAGCCTGGGCGATAGTGGCAAGACTCCGTCTCAAAAAAAAAAAAAAGAAAAGAAAAAAATTTGCACAGTTGAACTCATAGTGATAGAGAGTACAATGATAGGCTGGGAAGGGTAACGGTAGTGGGAGGGAAAAGTAGGGATACATAATGTGTACAAAAATATAGTTATATAGGATAAATAAGATCTAGTATTTGATAGCACAACAGAGTACGTCAACAATAATTTATTGTACATTTAAAAATAATTAAAAAACATGATTGAAATGTTTGTAACACAAAGAAATAATAAATGCTTGAGGTGATGAATATTTCATTTATTCTGCTGTGATTATGACCTATTGTATGCCTGTATCAAAATATTTCATGTAACTTATAAATGTATAGACCTAATACGTACCCATGAAAATTAAAAATATGTACAATAGAATTTTGTGTTGATTATTCAAATTTATATATTTTATGCTGTCAATAACAGGGAGTAAAATAATCCAATTTTTAAATCTTGTCTCTTACTGTAACTCACTTGGAGTAATTGTTGGAAATATAGATTCCTGTGGAGATTTTGATGTCATATTCAAGTTTTTCCAGGAATCTGCTTTTAATAGGGACCACAGGCGATGCTATTATACACAATTAGGAAAACATGTTTGAATCATTTATTAATAGTAATACCTTTTACATAGCTAATACACTGGATAATATTCATTGAAAAGAGTGAATGATATCATTTATGCTAAACATGAGATATATGATCCTTAAATATGTTCATTAACAAAAATTCAAATAAAAAATTAACTCTAATGCAAAGTAGTCAATTGTAAAATAAATATGTTATACTTAAAGAATTTCACTATACGTCAATGACACAATGATTACAGAACAGAGGAATAAAATTTTACTCTTCAAAGTTTTTTGTGTTTATTTGTTTTTCCCAGTGCCCAAACTCTGCTAGGAAGGAGAGGGATGTATCATATAAAGGGAATTGCATCAATGAAGGCAAGGATAGGAAGATGTAATTTATCCTTAGAAGATACCACATGGGTCTCACTGAAACAGTTTCCATGTAATCAAGAATACCAACAAGAAAAGAGGATTGTAGGGCACATTACTAGATTAAATATGCATTGATTGTTTACTACATGCAAAGTACAAGAAATTAAAAAGAACAAACAAGTACTTGGCAGCTCTGTGGCACAATGGATAGGGTCCTGGACTTCCATCTTAGCCTGGTGTGGTCATTGAAAAAGGAGAAAAGAAATACATTTTAAAGACCTCTCAAGCAGTTTACAATTTTGTCGCGGTGACAAACCACAGAGTGTTTTATGTTACAAGAAGATACAGCAAAGTGCCCCATGTAAGAACATAAAGAAGCACATCCTACAGTCTAAAGAAGGAGACATGGTGAGGGAGGGATTAAGGAAGGTTTTCCTATGAAGCTACACGTAAGTTGGAAGCTGAGGCAAGGTGACAATCCAAAATATTGTTTGTGTATGAGAGAGAGTGAGTGTATTTTTGTACAGTAATCTCACCTTATCCATAAAAGATACATTCCAAGATGCTCAATAGTTGCTGGAAATCGTAGACGTACTGAACCTTACAAACACGATTTTTCTGTGCTTACATAACTATGATAAAGTTTAATTTATAAATTAGGCACAGTAAGAGATTAACAACAATAAATAACAAAATAGGACAGTTATAACAATATGCTGCTCATAATTTCACAAATAGAAGATTCATTCTTATCACAGATCTCAGCAATCTGAGCATGCAAACTTTTTTCTTACTAAGGTGAGAACTTTCACCTTTTCACTTGACAGGAGCACTTTATGGCTTCGCTTTGGCATATCCAAATTGCCAGCATCAATTCTATTATATTTTGGGTCATTATTAAGTACAGTAAAAGTGACTTGAATGCAAGCACTGCAATATCATGACAATTGATCTACTAATTGAGACAGCTAGTAAGTGATGACAGGTGGGTAGCAGAGACAATATGGATCAGCTGGACAAAGTAGTGATTCACATCCCAGGTGGGACAGAGCAAGATGGTGTAACATTTCATTATGCTACTCAGAAAGATGGAAATTTACAAGTTGTGAACTATCTATTTATAGAATTTTCCATTTAATATTTTGATACTGCTGTTGACCACAAGTAACTGAAATTGTGGAAGTAAAATGGTAGGTAGAAGGGAAACTATTGTACATGCACATACATCTGTCAATACCGAATTGGGTTGAGGTTTCTCTTTTTTTATTTACTAGGGTCACTCTATATGTTGCCTTCAGATGTTTTAAACAACTTTACTGAGCTGTAATTTATAGTCAATAACTACACAAGTTAAAGTATATAAATCTGATGAAATTTTGACATGAATACAGCCATGCAGTCATCACTACAGTCAAGAATATGAGCAAATCCATCACCTCCAAAAGTTTTCTTGTGCTCTTTTGTAATTCTTTCCTTTCACCTGTTTTCATCCCCTCACTGTATTTACAATTTAGTGATGGTCTTATATCACTAGACATTAGTTTGCAGTCTCTAGAATCTTATGTAAATGGAAACATAACGTATGGACCCTTTTTCGTGTGGCCTAGGTCGAGGTGTCTAGATAAAGTAAGCTAACCCAATTGAGTACTCACAGAAGTGAGATGATAATAGTCTCACATCTGAATTTCAAAAACTGTCAATCTAACTGAAATATAAAAGAGTGAAATACAGGAGTCAAGTTGAGAAAGCAAAAGTTTAACAAAAAATGAACCAAATAAAGCAGGAAGAAGAGTGTTGAGGTAATTCAAAATATTTGTTCAACAATTATTTGTTGGAATTACAAATGCTTCCAAGCTATTTTTCTAGGTACCAAAAATATAGACCAGATAGTTGCTCTGTATCTGTTAGAGGGAAAATGCTGAAACTAAAATATAAACAAATAAGTAAAATAAGACAAGTAAAGATAGAAACACGTGTTATAAATGGAATACATGGTGCCTAGAATGATATGATAGTCACAGAAGAAACTTTCCACTGAAAGTAGACGATTACTAGGAGAGGCCAGCTATGGCAAGATCTGGAAGAAGTGTTCAACCAGCAGCTGGGGAAAAGAGCTTTAGGTACAGAAAGACCAGGGTTTTTAAGGGACAACAAGGGTCAGTATGATGTGAGCATAATATAAGTAAAAAGGAGAGTGTAAGTGAGTTTAGAAAGTTAGGCACAATGATTGAGATTAACAATAAAGAAAATAACGTTATCAATGAACATAAATACATATATTAGTAATGCAGAAAGAACATATCAGTTAGACTTAGCATTTAATTTGGTATGGTGAAAGAATCAGGTATTTATATAATTAGTATGCCTTTTGCTTGACAAATGTTGTTTTCATTCCCTGATATAGTTTGTGTGCACGTGTGTTTGGGGGGGGGTGGGGGCAGGATTTATAGCAAGAGAGTGATGAAATGCCTGAAACACATTTTTAAAGCATTAAAAAAGATAAAATACATTTCAATTTACTCACTTCTTTACCATTTTCAGCCCTCTGTACTCTTTAGTGAAGATCTAAATTTCCTTCCAGTGTTAATTCTCCTTTTGTGTGAAGAAATTCCTTTAAAATAATTATCTTAGCACAATTCTGAACATAATACATTTTTATGGATTGAATTGTGCCCACTGAAAATTAAATGCTGAAGTACTAACCTCCAATGGGATGGTATTGGAAGATGAGGACTTTGGGATGTATATACAGGCCTACCTCATTTTATCGTGCACTGCTTTATTGCATTTTACAGATTTTCTGTCTTTTACAAACTGAAGGTTTGTGACAATCCTGCATCAAGCATGTCTATTTTTGCCATTTTTCCAATAGCATGTGCTCACTTATATTATGGCTCTGTGCCACATTTTGGTAATTCCACTACTTTTTTAAACTTTTAAATTATTATTACATCTATTATGGTGGTCTGTTATAAGTGAATTTTGATGTTACCATTTTGTTTTGGGTTACTACAAACTGCTCCGTTATAAGATTATGAACCTAATACATAAATGTTATGTGTATTTTGATTGTACAACCAATCAACAATTCACCATATCTCTTTCTCTCCTGGGCCTCCCTATCTCTTGGGACATAAAAATATTGAAATTAGGACAAATAATAACTCTAAAATGGCTTCGAAGGATTCAAGTAAAAGAAAGAGTTGCAAAACTCTCACTTTAAAATCAAAATCTCCATCAGTGATTAAGCTTGGTGAAGAAGGCATGCCCCAAGCCAAGATAGGTGAACAGCTAGACCTTTTGTATCAAAATATTGGTCAGGTTGTGAATGCAAAGGAAAATTTTTTGAAAATTTAAAGTGTTGGCTGGGCACGATGGCTCACGCTTGTAATCCCAGCACTTTGGGAGGCCGAGGCGGGTGGATTATGAGGTCAGGAGTTTGAGACTGCCTGGCCAACATGGTGAAACCCCATCTCGACTGAAATACAAAAATTAGCTGGGCATGGTGGCATGTGTCTGTAGTCCCAGCTACTCTGTAGGCTGAGGCAGCAGAATCGCTTGAACTCGGGAGGAGGAGGGTGCAGTGAGCTGAGATTGCACCACTGCACTTCAGCCCGGCCACAGAGAGAGACTCTGTCTCAAAAATAAATAAATAAATAAAAATAAAAGAAAATTAAAAGTGTTACTTCTTTGAACGCATGGATAAGAGAATGACAAGCCTTTTATGCTGGATCAAAGACAAACTTGTAAGCCAAATCGTAATCTAGAGCGAGGCCCTAACTCTCTTTAATTCTATAAAGGCTGACAGACGTAAGAACATTACAGAAGAAAAGCTTGAAGGTGGCAGAGGTTAGTTCATGAGGTTTAAGGAAAGAAGCCATCTCTATAATATAAAAGTGCAACGTGAAGCAGCAAATGCTAATGTGGAAGCGGCTGCAAATTATTCAGAAGAATTAGCTAAGATACTTGATTAAAGGGGCTATGCTAAAGAAGAAAATCTCAATCTAGGTGAAATGACCTTCTGTTGGAAGAAGATTCCATCCAGGACTTTCACTGCTCTAGAGGTGAAGTCAATGCCTAGCTTCAAAGCTTCAAAGGACAGACTGACCCTTTTGTTAGGGGATAACTCGGCTTCTGACATCAAGTTGAAATCAATGCCCATTGACCATTCTGAAAATTTTAGGTCCCTTAATAACTATGCTAAATCTATTCTGCTTGTGCTCTCTAAATGGAACTGAAAAGCTTGCCTGACAGCACATCTGTTTACAGCATGATTTACTGAATGTTTTCAGCCTACCGTTGAGAACTACTGCTCAGAAAATAAGATTCCTTTCTAAGTATTACTCCTAATTAAAAATGCACCTAGTCACCCAAGAGCTCTGATGTAGATGTACAAAAAGATCAATATTGTTTTATGCCTGCAAACTCAATATCAATTCTGCAGTCTATGGAGCAAGGAGCAATTTCAACTTTGAAGTCTTATTATTTAGAAATACGTTTCGTAAAGCTATAGCTGCCATAGATAGTAATTCCTCTGATGGACGTGGAAAAGGTAAATTGAAACCTTCTGGAAAGAATTCACCATCTAGATGCCATTAAGAACATTTGTGATTCATAGAAGAAGGTCAAAATACCAACATTAAAAGGAATTTGGCAGGATTTTAACTCTCATGGATGACTTTGAGTGATCTAAGACATCAGTGGGGGAACTGCAGATATGACAGAAATAGTAAGAGAACTAGAATTCAAAGAGAAGCCTGAAAATGTAATTGAATTGCTGCAATCTCATGAATAAAATGTAAATGGATAAGAAGTTGCTTCTTATGGATGAACCGAGAAAGTGGTTTCTGAATATGGAAACTACTCCTGATGAAGATGCTGAAAACGTTGTTAACATGACCACAAAAGATTATAATATCACAGAAATAGTTGTTAAAACAGTGACAAGATTTTAGAGGATTGAATCCAATTTTCAAAAAGTTCTACTGTTGGCAAAATGCTACCAAATAGCATGGTATGCTTCAGAGGAAGAGTCAGTCGATACAATAAACTTTATTGTTGTCTTATTTTAGAAATTTTCGATAGTCACCCAAACTTCAGCAACCGCCACCCTGATCTGTCAGCAGCCATCAACATGGAGGCAAGACTCCACCAGCAGAAAGGTTAGAACTGCCGAAGGCTCAGATGTTTGTTACCATTTGTTAGCAACAAAGTATTTTTAATTGAGGTATATACATTGCCTTTTTAGACATAATGCTATTACATACAATAGACTACAATATTATGTAAACATTACTTTCATATGTATTGATTAACCAAAAATTTATGTTACTAGTGTTATTGTGATATTTGCTATATTGCAGTGGTTGGAAGTTGAACCCATAATATCTCCAAGGTATGTCTGTAATTAGGTTTAGATGAGTTCATGAGGGAAGGGTTCTCATCATGGTATTAGTGTCCCTATAGAAACAAAGCAGAGTTTTCTCTTTTATCTGACACTTGAAGATGCAATGAGAAGGAAGCAGTCTGTTAGCTAAAAAAATAATTCTCACCAAGAACCAAATTGCCTAGCACCTTAATCTTGGACTTCTCACCCTCCATAACTGTGAGAAATAAATGCCTCTTGTTTAAGCAAAAAAAGTACATGTTTTAGTAACATTGAATCTCTTCCTTCTTATTTCTCTTCCTGAGTCTCTAATTCCTCTTATTTTAGACTGCTTGATAATGTCTCACAGATCACTGATTTCTTGTTCTATGTATTTTCTCTCTGTCCTTAATTTTGAATAACTTTTATTATTATATGCTGAAGGTCAGCAGTCTTTATCTGTGGCATCTTATCTGCCATTTTTTGTATCTAGTGTCATTTTAATTCCAGATTCTGTAGCTGTTTTTAAATTTTAATTTAATTTTATTTTAAATTCTGGGATACATGTGCAGGATATGCAGATTTGTTACATAGGTAAATGTGTGCCAGGGTGTTTTCCTGCACCCATCAACACATCACCTAGGCATTAAGCCCTGCATGCATTAGCCATTTATCCGGACGCTTTCCCTTCCCCAACTCCACCCTCCGCCAGGCCCCACTGTGTGTTGTTTTCCTGCCTGTGTCACTGTGTTCTCATTGTTCAGTTCCCACTTGTAAGTTAAAACATGTGGTGTTTGGTTTTCTGTTCCTGCATCAGTTTGCTGAGGATAATAGCTTCTAGCTCTATCCCTGTTCATGAAAAACACATAATTGTATTCCTTTTGAAGGCTGCATAGCATTTCATGGTGTGTATGTACCACATTTTCTTTATCCATTCTATCATTGATTGGCATTTGGGTTGATTCTATGTCTTTGCTATTGTAAATAGCACTGCAATGAACATGCGAGTGCATGTAGCTTTATAATAGAATGATTTATATCCCATAATCAGTAATACTGTTGCTGGGTCAACAGTATTACTGGGTCTCTTTATCTCTCCCTTCCTTCTACCCTTTCCAACCTCTGGCATCCAGTAGTCTTCTCTCTTGTCTCCATGAGATCACCTTTTTTAGCTCCCACATATGAGTGAGAACATGCAATATAAAAGTGAAAGCTGCAACTCACTAAATTGTCTTTATGACGCACTAACAGTTTATGACCTACATTATGAAAAACATTACTCCATGCAGCCCTCTAAAACTGAATATACCAATGCAAAGCAACGTAGACTCACAATCGTTGGTAAACGGGTGTGGTAATTGCTAAATATTACATACCATTCACTAAAGGCCAGACACATTTTTAAGCACTCTTCATGTATATCTTCTTATAATAAATCTTATAAACCTGTAGAGCTAGGTTTCAGACTCTGAGATTTTAATAGTGTTTCATAAAGAAAGTACTTTAACATTACAGATCAAGTAGACCCAGAACTTTTTGTTTTAAATTGACAGATAAAATTGTACGTATTTATTGTATGCAACATGGTGTTTGGAATGGTTACATCTAGCTAATTAAAAAATGCATTACCTCATATATTTTTCATTTTTTATGGTAAGAATACTTAACATCCATTTCCTTTGCATTATTCAAAAATACAATTCACCATGCCATACAATTGATATCTTGAATGTATTCCTCTTTAACTGTAGCTATATATTTGACCAATATTTCCCCATCCTTCCTCTCTTCTAACAATCCCAGCTTCTGGTAACCACCTATTTTCTACTTACGTGTGTCTCTGAGTTTTTAAATAGTACATTTTCATATTCAGGGCCATTCTCTTATTGCTACTTTTCAGAAATGCTTACTGATTTTTTTTCATTTTTTTCAAAATGTTATATATAGCTGACATAGAAAAGCATATATTTCAAAAGAGAAGAGAAACAAAAAATATTTATTTGTATATCTGGTTTTTAGCTTTAATATCAAGCACAGACTGTTATAACTGAGAACTTACAGTTCTTCAGGGAGTGATTTTTTTTTTTTAGAACACAGGTGAACATAAAAATTATAGTTTTATAAGGTAATAACTTGCATAAATGGTTTAAAGAAGGCATGGAAGATTGATTTCATGGGCATTTACCTAGCAACCAGATGTCATGTATGTGTATCTAAAATGCCTAAAATTGTGGTAACATTGAATTATGTGAGCAGTCTTTCATCAGACAAATAGACGTTATTAAAAGATTAAAGAAAGTTGTATTTCCAGAATCGGCACTGCAATTACATTTTTTTTTTTTTTTTTTTTTGCTTAAACAAGAAACTATTATTTTTCTGAATAGAATGGGGAAATGTTTTTGTAGTTTGTTATTAATTTTAAAATACAAGCAAGTACATAATATATTCATATATATTTTCACTTAGTATGTTGTTTGGATGTCTTAGGGTGTCACTGAAAGACGGGCATTTCTCCATCACCCACTACATATTTCCAGGCATCCTGAGGACCACCTCTGTCATCGTATCTCGATGCTTTAAGAGATATTTACTAATATTACTCCCAAGAGTGTCTGGAAGACCTTCCAGATAATCTCTTTCAATAGCATCATTCTGGAGATGGGTGAGCAGTAAAAAGAAGCTCCAGACCATTAAGCAAGAAAATAACTTCCAGAAGGTAGTAGACATCTTGCATTCCAAACATTTTGAATACCATCTCTGAATATAACGACATCTTTTGTCTCTTTCTGTTCCTCGCCTCTCACCTCGCTCTTTGCCAGGGTTTCCATAAGATCATACTGAAGCATTCTCCAGCAAAGGAATATAAAATTATGTTCATATTCTGTTTTAAACTTACAGATATCATCTCACTTGATCTTAAAAATAGTCCTGTGCCTGAGGTGTTATTATCTGCATTTTATAAGGGCAGCATGGAGAATTGTTTGATACTTCAGTTTGGTTTTTGTACTATTTATTTTTCTATAGAACTGAGAAACTTTGGGGGGACTAGCTTTCCTGAAAAGCAATGTCATCTGCAAACACTACTGGAGGGGGGAACTAATCAATTCCACCTGTAGTAGAAATTAGCAGCTACACACGGCAGAATTAGTGCACTAACTGGCTAAGATGAAAGTTAAAGTTTCCTCTCTGCTATGAAAATAGTCCAGAAGATTTTTCTGTGTAGGACATCATTAACATTTGATTAAAACCTGTGATAGGTAAACCTGTAGTAAGTATTATTGATGCCTCACATTACATAAAAACATAATATGTTTTCCTGTTTGTTTTATATTTTAGTATTAATAACAAAGAAGAATCTTATATAATTAATATATGTTTCATAAGTAAAATGCAGCCTTAACTAGAAACTTTAATATGGCTAGTACTATTTATGACAATATTTACTAAGAAACAAATGTGAGACGACAAAATAAAAACATCAAAAACTTTGTGATAGTTCTAGACCAGTGTGGTGGCTCATGCCTGTAATCCCAGCACTTTGGGAGGCTGAGGCAGGTGGACCACCTGAAGTCAGAAGTTTGAGACCAGCCTGGCCAACATGGTGAAATTCCGTCTCTACAAAAAATACAAAAATTAGCTGGGGGTGATCGTGTGTGCCTGTAATTTCCAGCTACAAGGCAGGCTGAGGCAGCAGAATTGCTAGAATCAAGGGGGAGGAGGCTGCAGTGAACAGAGATCATGCCACTGCACTCCAGCCTGGATGACAGAGTGAGACTCAATCTCAAAAACAAAACAAAACAAAACAAAACAAAACAAAACAAAACAAAACAGAACAAAAACAAACTTTTGTGATAGTTCAGCTCTCACTGCTTAATATAGGGTAACATAAGAATCTATTTTCTACTTTAAAGTAAGTTGTCTTAATATATCTTAAAATTACCTAATTGATAAGAAAAATTAATAGAAAAAGGTAGCTCTAATGCATGTTGTTAAATGTCCCTTCATAAAAAAATACACGTCAAAATTTTGCTGGATTTTATATTTTTCTCATATCAATAAATTCACATTAATTTATCAGGTGCTTACTACTTGAGTGTTATGTGATATAAATCAAATCATTTGATGCTAAACAATATAAAATTGATATACTACACACTATAAAACAATAACCTTGCTTTTAGGAAGATAAGACTTAGATTATCGGTGTTAATATTATCTTAATATTTAAATTCACTTCATACTTGTTGAATGACAAATGCTTAGACAAACAACACTATAAACTGTCTAAAACTATAAACTATAAAAGTATAAACTGAAAAACCATACATTAAGCAAAGCTTAACAGATATAAACAGAATTCTTACAATACATCTTTTCCCTCCTCAGATGATCTCACTGCACTGGGATTAGGTCAACATTGCTTTATGTCACTGCGTGCAAGGTCAAACTTTTTCTCATTTGTCATAAAACAACTAATTCATGGCTTTTGTGTGTTTATTTGTATTTCGTTTTATAAATAAAGGCTATCCTAGGAAACTTTATGGTTCTCCATGCCTTTCTTTTAATATAGAGTCTATCTTCTAATTAACATCTCTTATTAGCTAAGTGAACGGAATTAAAAAAAAAAAACTCCAGTAAGAGCAAACATAAGCCATATATATATATATATATTTATGACAATATTTATGGCAATATTTATATATATAATATTATGTATTATTTGGACAGAAACTATATTATATATTATAATTAAATATTTCTTTAGATTTAATGAAATGAGTGAAGTAAAGCTGATAAGGCGACCTATAGAATGAAAAAAATTTGCAAATCATGTATCTGATAAACAACGAATATACAGAGAACTCCTAAAAGTCAGCAGCAAAATACCAAACAACCAAATTCAAAAGTGGGCATATAACTTAGATGTTTCTTCAGAGAAGATATATACAAATGGCCAACAGCACATAAAAAGATATTTTATATCACTAATCATTAGACAAATGCAAATCAAAACTACAATGAGATATCACCTCACACCCATTATTAGCATGGTTACTATCAAAAATCGAGAAAATAGCAAGTGTTGTTAAGAGTGTGGAATAATTAAAAGTGTTCTATGTTGTTGGTGGGAATGTAAAATAATATAGCCACTATGCAAGACAGTACGACAGATCCTTAAAAAATTAAAAATAAAATTTTCATGTAATCCAGCAATTCAATTTTTGGGTAAATACACACACACACAAATGAAAGTGGCCTCTTAAAGAGTTAGTTGCACACCTATGTTCATAGCAGCAGCGTAAGTAGCTAAAACATGGACACAACCCAAATGTCCATCAACAGATGAATGGATGAGCAAAATGTGGGCTGTGTGTGTACGTGTGTGTGTGATGTGTACAGATACACAAATTAGAATATTATTCAGCCTCAAAAAGGAAGTTTCAACATAGATGAAACTTGAAGACATTATGCTAAGTGAAATAAGCCATTCATGAAAAGAGAAATACTATATTATTTCACCTATATGAGGTACTGAGAGTAGTCAAAATCATAGAGACAAAAAGTAGAATGGTTCCCCAGAGCTGGGGGAAGAAATAATGGGGAGTTATTTTTTAATGAGTAGGACGTTTCAGTTCTGCAACATAAAAAGTGTACTAGGTCAGGCGGGGTGGCTCATGCCTGTAATCCCAGCACTTTGGGAGGCCGAGGCAGGCGGATCACTTGAGGTCAGGAGTTCAAGACTAGCCTGGCCAACATGGCTAAACCCCGTCTCTACTAAAAATACAAAAAAAGTAGCCGAGGGTGGTGGTGCATGTTTGTAATCCCAGCTACTTGTGAGGCTGAGGCAAGAGAATTCCTCGAACCCAGGAGGTGGAGGTTTTAGTGAGCCGAGATGGTGCCACTGTACTCCAGCCTGGCTGACAGAGAGGGACTCCATCTCAAAAAATAAAAATAATAAAAAAAAAAGACTTCTGAAAATGAATGATGGTGATGGCTCTCCAACGTTATTAATGCATTTAATAACACTGGATGGTATACTTAAAAATAGACATGGTAAATTTCATGATATGTGTATTTTCTCACAATAAAAACCAACTTCATGGCTGGGGCAACAGGATGAAACCCCTCACTCCAAAACAAACAAACAAACAAACAAAAATTGTCGGTCATGGTGGCATGCTCCTGCAGTCCCAGCCACTTGGGTGGCTCAGGTGGGAAGAGGTGGAGGCTGCAGTTAAGCTGTGATCATGCCACTATACTCCAGCCAGGGCAACAGAGTGACACCCCATCACACACACACACATACACACACACACACACACACACACACAAAACCTTGGGAAAAGATATAGACATTTAAATGTCTCTTCATTTTTTTCTCACATGCACAAGTTAGAAAATGAATGTAATTTATATAAAAGAAGAATGCAATTGAAGATTATAGTTCAATGATACAATCTAGATGAAATATAAGACTCACCATCTATTCTTGTTCATTCTGTTTTAATGATACACACAATACAAGGTGTCAGCAATAATTATTTAAATAAGTGAATTATATTTGTGCCATTGAATTATTAGATCACTAAAAGGGATCATGACTATACTGTGGCTGAAGGTCGATTATAGCACTGGGGTGGTTGCAGTGCATTTATGTCAAGCTGTAACAGGCAATCAGAAAGGTCACCCTTGATGAAGACTGGTGCAGAGACAGATTAGTAATGACATTTCAAATGGGCTTGATTCAAATAGCTCCCATTTCTAAGTTCAATGTTCTTATGAATTTGCACAAGCAAGCTAGGAAAATAAGCAGAATTTGTAATAATGCAACTATAAGTCCTAATAACTCTCATTTCATGGTATGCATTTTATTGTATTTCACAGGAAAGTATATATCTCAGATTTAATGAAGCCAAAATTAGCTCTATAAATATTCAAATAAATTTGCATTCATTCAGAAATATTGGGATTTTTTAAAACAGAGAGTAAAAAATAATACATCGAATCATGACTATAAAATATCATCATCTCCAAAATGCAAATAACTTTCATTAAACTAATATACATAAGTATATATTATAGCATCAGACATTTGTATTAGAATGTATAGGATTAGTGTGTGTGTAGTATGTGGATACACATATACGTGTGTGTGTGTACGTATGTATTTACATGGAGAGTAGACATAAGGAATTTATTTTGTGAATAAGAGAGATTATATTTTTATTCAATTATATTCAAAATTGAATTATATTTCATACTTTGGGGAGCCAAAATTTTACTTGATGAAGTTGCTTTAAAATATTTCATTTAAGGTTTCCCAGGCAAGATGGCCAAATAGGAACAGCTCCGGTCTGCATCTCCCAGCGAGACCAACAGAGAAGGTCAGTGATTTTTGCTTTTGCAACTGAGGTACATGGTTCATCTCATTAGGACTGGTTAGACAGTGGGCACAGCCCACAGCGGGTGAGCAGAAGCAGGGTGTGGGGCATCACCTCACCTGAGAAGCACAAGGGGTCAGGGAACTCCCTCCCCTAGCCAAGGGAAGCCATGAGGGACTGTGCTGTGAGGGACGGTTCTATCTCGCCCAGATAGTACACTTTTACCATGGTCTTCACAACCCACAGAACAGGAGATTCCCTTGGGTGCCTAGATCACCAGGGCCCTGGGTTTAAAGCACAAAACTGGGTGGCTTTTTGGGCAGACACTGAGCTAGCTGTAGGAGGCTTTTTGTTTTGTTTTGTTTGTTTGTTTGTTTTGTACCCCAGTGGCACCTGGAACACTGGTGAGACAGAACCGTTAACTCCCCTAGAAAGGGGGCTGAAGCCAGGGAGCCAAGTGTTATAGCTCAGAGGATCCCACCACCATGGAGCCCAGCAAGCGAAGATCCACTGGCTTGAAATTCTTGCTGCCAGCACAGCGGACTGAAGTTGAACTGGGATGCTAGAGCTTGTGCGGGGAGGGGCGTTGGCCATTACCGAGGCTTGAGTAGGTGGTTTTCCCCTGACAGTATAAACAAAGCCACTAGGATGCTCAGACTGGGTGGAGTCCACCGCAGCTCCGCAAATCTGCTGTAGCTTATCAGCTTAAGGAGATTTTGGGCTTAGATGATGGGGTTTTCTAAATATACAATAATGTAATCTGCAAACAGGCACCTCTCTTACCACTCCTATTCAACATAGTGTTGGAAGTTCTGGCCAGGGCAATCAGGCAGTAGAAAGAAAGAAAGGGTATTCAATTAGGAAAAGAGGAAGTCAAATTGTCCCTGTTTACAAAATAACTATTTTAAGTATGCCAGCAAATATCTGTGCAGATAATAGATTGTCCAGAGGAGCTATTGCTCAAAACTCTCTGGAATTTTAGTCTTTTGCTCAAATAATGGGGTTAATAAGAACTTTAACTCATTCCCATGAAGGAATCAAATAAATACATGAACACAATGAACAATATAAGATGACTGCTGTATAATCAACCCCAGTTGTTTAGTGCACCCCTTTGCACTACTAATGGAAGCTAGCATAGGCCCCAAAGTATTTTACCTACTGTCTAAATAGTAGCCTTAAGGAATTTTTTTTTAAAAAGAGATCTGAAGTTGAAAGACAGTAAATTTTATTAAAGTACCTAAGAATGTCTGACAGCCTCCTAAGAGAAAATATGTGTTCAAAGATTAACCAAATGGGAGAGACTACCCTCTCTGTGGTAGTAGTTCCAGTCAATGTGTAGTCTTACTGATTTAAACAAAGGCAAAGAAAAACACAAATTTATTTTAATGTCTAAAAATTCTTCTCTGAATATCATTGAGTATTAAATCATAGAATGTTAGGCTTGGCTGGGTGCAGTGGCTCATGCCTGTAATCCTAGCACTTAGGAGGCTGCAGTGGGCAGATCACTAGGTCAGGAGTTCAAGACCAGCCTAACCAACATGGTGAAACCCCGTCTCTACTAAAAATACAAAAACTAGCTGGGCGTGGTGGTGCATGCCTGTAATCCCAGCTACTCGGGAGGCTGAGGCAGGAGAATTGCTTGAACTCGGGAAGCGGAGGTTGCAGTGAGCTGAGATCGCGCCACTGCACTCCAGCCTGGGTGACAGAGTGAGATTCTGTCTCAAAACAAAAATAAAATTAAGAAAAAAAAGAATGTTAGGCTGGGAAATACATGTAAAAGAATATAATCTTACTTAACTCTAACTCTTAGCAAGGACTAAATTATTTTTCTCGGTTTAGGGAAATAGAATTATAACCTATACTTCCTAACTCCAAGTTAGTGATCTTCTATAAACAATTGAGTAAACGGTTTTATCTTTCCATTTCTGCCTAAGTTAAACTGACTTACAAATTATATGATTAACATAACATATGTGAAACACATATAATAAATCTACATTTCTGTAAGGACAACATTCTTCTTTACCTATTCCATTCTTAGAGAACACTGAAAAACTTCGATGAAGAATGACTTTCCTTTCAGCCTTTAAATCACTTAAATTTAGTGAATGCATTCACTATTATATTCCCAACATAAACGGCATAATCTTTCTCATCTGTTTTATTCCTCATTGCCCAAATGTAATTGACTAAACTAAAATTAGCACAGCAAATTTTTCTTCAGTTTGTTGAAGTTGCAAACATTGATTCTTGAACTAACAGCATTTTTAATAATGATATAGATAAAGATCAGCATCATTAGACTATGAAGCAGAGTTGCCTGAACATTCATGGAAAAAAATAAATTGAAAGTGGTTATTACAACTATCCTTACTACACTTCCTTGAAAATACACTGGATATCTATTGCAAACTTGGATACAAACCATTACTTTGCTATTAAACAATATTAGTCTAAATATCTATAGTTTAACACAATTATTGCCTCATTATACAGGATGTTGATCTTATATAGTGTACAGTTCAACTGTTTTTCTATTGCAAAAATGAAACATACCTTACAACTTCAAAAGACAAAATACACAGTATTAAAAGGAATTAAATCTTTGAAAAAATGAAAGCTGATATGATAAATGATGCTGTCTACTAAAATCATCAGAAAAACTAAAATAATTAGTCTCATCACAGAAGCAAGAGTCATTTCAAAAAGAATAACTATTACTAAGCCACTTTAAAATATTGATAATTGTTATAATTACCAATGAATCATTCAAAATATATATTGTTCCTAAGATAAAATTCTTGTTCATTTTATTTGAGACACTAATCATAAATATACTGAACAAAAATGTAAAGATTATAATATGGTTTGGATGTTTGCCTCATCTAAATATCATGTTGAGATGTGATTCCGTTTTGGAGGTGGGGCCTTGTGGGAGGTGTTGAATCACAGGAGTGGATTCTCCATGAAATGCCGAACATCATTCTCTTGGTGATAAATGAGTTCTCATTCTGAGTTCACACAAGATATGGTTGCTTATAAAGAGGTCTCTCTTGCGCCCTCTCTCACTATAGGATGTGCCTGGTCCCCTTTTACCTTCGGCCATGGTTATAAGCTTCTTGAAGCCCTCACCAGAAGCATATGCTGGCTTCACACTTCCTGTATAGCTTGCAGAACCATGAGCCAATTTAATTTTTTTCTCTATAAATTATCCAGCCTCAAGTATTCCTTTATAGCAATGCAAATGGACTAAAACAGATTGTGTTGTGTTTTTTTTACGCTCATAAACATTGCTGAAATTTATGGCATAATTTAAATGATTTTAATGATTTGACAAGTGGTCATTAAGCCATTTTAATTTTCCATCTCTAATGAAAGATTAAAAGATCTGTAGCAGGTATATCATGAAAGTATCAAAAGAGTCTTAAAAACTGCCTGAAGGATTTCTTATATAAATGGGGTTCTTGAATATTAATACAAAAAAAATTTCTTCCCATACCTGTTTATTAAATTAAAAAACTGTATATTATTTCAAATATGAATGGCGTTATGGATTGAACTGTGTCACCCAAGGAAAGATATTTTGAAATCCTAAGCTCCAGCACTTCAGAATGTGGCCTTATTGGAAATATAATTATCGCAGATGTGATTAGTTAAGATGAGGTTATACAGAAGTAGTGTGGATCCTAATCCAATATGATTGTTATCCTTATAAGAAAACTGCAGTAAAAACTGACACGCTGAGGCAGAACACTATGTGATGTTGAAGGCAGAGATTGAAGGCAGCTGCGAGTGAAGGAACATCCAAGATTGCCTGAAAAGCGCCAGAAGCTAGAAAAAGGCAGGGAAAGGTTTTCCTACAGGTTTCAGAGGGGGGAGTATGTCTCACCCATCCCCTTGATTTTGGACTTCTAGCCTCCAGAAAATGAAACAATATTTTTTATTTTATTTTTTGTTTGTTTGTTTTTGAGACAGAGTCTCGCTCTGTCACCTAGGCTGGAGTGCAGTGGTGCCATCTCTGCTCACTGCAACCTTCGTCTCCTGGGTTCAAGCAATTCTCTGCCTCAGCCTCCTGAGTACCTGGGACTACAGGCGCCCACCACCACACCTGGCTAATTTTTTTTGTATTTTTAGTAGAGACGGGGGTTTCACCATCTTGGCCAGGCTGGTCTTGAACTCCTGACCTGGTGATCTGCCTGCTTCGGCCTCCCAAAGTGCTGGGATTACAGGCGTGAGCCATTTTTTATTGTTTTTTGACATCCACATTGTTATAGCAGCACCTGGAAATTAATTCAAATTGTATTTTCATATTTTCAGCTCTCAAGGAGACTATGAAATTGAAAGAAAGAAAATTGATCCCAAATTACAATCACTGATAGATATATAACGTACAAGTAATATTAAAATGTTTATCTGATGCTTATATATATGTGTTTGTCAACAATAAATACATGTATTTGCTGGTTTTTTTAGACAGGCATTCAAGCTAGGTATCTATTCTGATAAGAATACCATATTTCTAGTACTTTCAGTAGCATGTGACTACATTATCAGGTTGAAAGTGAAGGAATTGCTATAGAAGTGATTGGTAGGTCTTCTAAAGAGATGCCCATCTCTTTACTTTGTAATCAGACTGATATTGACATTGTATAATGTGGCCATTCTTGTCCTTCAGAGCTACCTTTGTGCACATGCTTTTGAAATATCACCTACAGCTTCAATTGTCCCCAGTTTATATTTCTACCTCAGATCTCTCTCCTAATCACAAGACATGAAAATTGATTGTCTAACTGATATGTTCTCTTTTTTGTCTCATACACCTCTCAAAATCAACAATATCAAAGTCAAACTCTAAATTACCGTATCACCCTTATTCCTCTTTAGTGTATCTATCTGCCTTTTCTACTTCTCAGGTCATGAACCAATAAATGAGTTCTCTATTTCTTCTACTTCAAACTTCCCATCTGAAATCTATTAAGAGATACTATTGGCCTAATCTGAAAATACATCCAAAATCTACCTACTTCTACAACTAGTACCATCCACTATTATTTTTCTTCTGAAAAATTATAGTATTCTCTGAATAATATTTCTACTTCTTCCTTTGCCCCTTGTGTATTCTCAAAATAGTCATCAGAATAAGCCTTTAAAATATAAGGGAGAGGTATTTCAGTCTGGGAAGGATGGCGTAGATTCATCTCTCTGTGTCTCCACTAAATAAAATGACAAATCCTGGAAACAATGCAAGAGAGAAGCAAAGGAAAACTCCAAACATTGGAAAGAAAAGAGCAAAATAATTAGGGACCCCAAACATGAAGGAGGAGCATCTTACCTTTACTGGCCTAATATCTTATATTAAAGACTGTCAACAGAAAGTAGTCCATGTATGCTCATTCCTCCCGGAATTGAAGGGGAGTCAAGCCCATGACATGAGGAAAGTACAGCAGTATTGACAAGGAAGAGTAATTGTATGCCTCAATAAAAATAATTGGCAGCCGTAAGATCTTTCCTTAGCCAGGCTTAAAGTGCCCTCCCCAATCCAGAGGACCCAGTCTGGGTGTCATCCTCACCACAAGTGCCTGGCCTTCAGCCTCTTTTTTCTCTCTGCATTCTGGAGACTCTGTTCCTCAATGTAGAGACAACAGGCTTTCAGGCCTGGGGAAGTGACATCTGTCTTCCTGAGCAGCACCACCAGGAGCTAGTAGACCAACAGGAGACCAAAAGTATAAGGCAACACAAACACACCAAAATAGTATTACACTGCGTCTAAAATTAAGGTTGCTGTTGGAAACACAGCTCCCAAAAATAGGCTAGTACCTGTATAATAAGCCTAAGAAAATTGATATTTCACAAACAAGAGATAAATAAACAGGACCCAGGATTTCCTGACTCAATAGCCAAAATATCAAGATCACAGTCAAAGATCATCTACTGGAAGAGCCAAGATGGCCAAGATGGAAGAGCCTCTTGTACTCAGAGACCAGACCATTAAGAAGACCCGCACAGTCCAAGATCTTCAGAAGGAAGGCACTGAGAATATAGAGCCCAGGGAAGATGCAGACCCTGGGCTAAGGGAGAGAAAGCTGGGAACCCTGCACAGGGTTGTCTAGCACTACAACTGATTCCTGGCTAACAGCAGCTGTGAGAAAAGGGGTGAGTTACACAGGCATGTAGTGGCCACTCTAGCCAAGAACCTCCACAATCTTAGATGCAGGAGATCCCGTGCACTCCATGGACATTTGGGCTGGCAGAGCTGCTTGGAGAGTTGGCTGGGACAGGACTCTATCCTGTGCAGGACCCAGAAGGTCTGACACATGAACAGCTGCAGTGGAACATGTCCAGGGACATCCATTTCCTAGGCTCACAATGCTCCTGTAGGTGGCTTTGACCTTTGTTGACTATCTGGACAGAACAGGGCTATCTTTCCAGTGAGATGGGGCCAGTCTGATCTGGGTATCCCCCTGTCTGCTTTTCTAAGGGTCATGCCTGGTCACACCTGCTTACAGCACAGCCTCTGATGTCCAAGCAGGGCACTTCCCAGGGGCCACGACCATCGCATCTTTGGTGGTAGACCTTGTGTAACTGTCAGAGAGCTTCTGCAGTCAGACCTGTGCTGGCAAACACTGACCGTAGCATCCCCCAAATGTTTTGTCAGAACAAGGGTGTGGACCTCACTGCAGCTGCCCTGCTGCTACCACTGCATGTGTGTGAGCACGAACCCCACCGCCACTGCTCCAACAAAGTTGTTTTGCTGGCACCCGCTATTGGAATGTTGTTGGTAGCAGATCGAGAACATCTTGACCCCTACAGTGCAGCAGATTCTTAATGTCACAAGGCCAGGGAACAAAGCTTTGGGCCTGGTTCCAGCTCCCCAGAGTCAGAACAGGCCATCCAGGGGTGCTGAGCTGAGCCTTGGCTCCCTAGTATTGGCCAGAAACGAAGCCAGTCAATGCAATCCAACTTCTACCACAGTCAGACCCTCAAGGGTATCCATGAATATATACATATAAAAAAGCCCCATTCAAAGAACATCAACTTCAAACACTGAAAGAACACTATTCCACAAAGTTGAGAAAGAACCAGTGTAAGACCTCTGGCAACTCTAAAAGCTAGAATTTCTTCTTACTTCCAAATAACCACATTAACTCCACAGAACTCTTTCCTTATCAGAATGAAATCTCTGGAAAGACAGACATAGAATTCAGAATCTGGATGACAACAAAGATCATCGAAATTCAGGAGAAGGTTGAAACCCAATCCAAGATATGTAAGAAATTCCATAAAACGATACAAGAGCTAAAAGATAAAATAGCCATTTTAAGAAAGAAAGAAAAAAAAAAAACAGATCTGAGAGAGCTGAAAAGCCCACTATAAGAATTTTATAATACAATCAGAAGTATTAGCAGCAGCATAGACAGACCAAGCTGAAGAAGGATTCTCAGAATTCAAAGACCTGTTCTTTGAATCAACTAAGTCAGACGAAAAGAAAGAAAAAAGAATGAACAAAACATCTGAGAAATATACGATTATGGAAAGAAACTAAACCTATGACTCATTGGAGTCAAAGGAACTCATTGGAGTCAAAGGATCTAAACCTATGACTCATTGAAAGAGGGAGCGAGAGAGCAAGCCACTTGGAAAACATATATTAAGATATTGTCTGTGAAAATTTCCCCAACCTTGCTAAAGCGATCCCCAGTGAGATACTACACAAGTCAAACCTTTTATAAGACTCTGACTCAGCAAATTATCCAAGGTCAACATGTTAACAAAATATATTAAAGACAGCTAGAGAGTAGGGGCAGGTTATTTACAAATGGAACCCCATTAGGCTAACTATAGACCTTTCAGCAGAAACCCCAGAAGTCAGAAACCCCAAAAGTCAATATCTTTAAATTAAAAAAAAATTAACCAAGAATTCCATATCTAGCCAAAATAAACTCTGTAAGTGAACGAGAAATAAAATTGTTTTCAGACAAACAAATGCTAAGGACATTCATTACACTGGATTTTCTTTGTAAGAAGTTTTTAGGGGCATGCTAAAGTTGAAAACTAAAGACCATTACTGCTCACCACAAAATGCACTTAAGTACATAGACAATTGACATTATGAAGCCACTATGCAATCAAGTGGGCAAAACAACCAACTACCAGTGTGATGACAGGATCAAATACCCACATAGAAATAGTAACCTTGAACATAGTAATAAATGGGCTAAACATACACTTTTAAAAGCAGAGAGGGTAAAGCTGGATAAAGAAGCAAAACCCAACCATATGCTGTCTTCATAATACCCATATCATATGCAAGAACACACATCAGCTAAAAGTAAAGGGATACAGAAAATTCTATCAAGCAAATGGAAAAAAAAAAAAAAACAGCAAAAAAAGCAGGGGCTGCCATTTTTATTTTAACCAAAATAGACTTTAAACCAACAATTATCAAAAAAGACAAAGAAGAACATTACATAATGATAAAGCATTTAATTCAACAAGACTTAACTATACTAAATATATGTGCACCCAACACTAGGACACCTAGATTCATTAAACAATTTCTTAGAAATCTAGGAAGAGATCTAGATATCTAGGGAACTTAGATAACTGTGTAGTAATAGTGAGAGACTTAAACATACCACTGACAGTATTAGACAGATCACCAAGGCAGAAAATAAAATAAAAAAAAAAGATATTTGGTACCTAAACTAAACACTTGACCAAATGAACCTAATAGATAAATACAGAACACTGCACCCAACAACAAGATAATATAAATTTTTCTCACCTGTACATGGCACATATGCTAAAATCAACCACACATTCAGCCATAAAGAATTCTCAACAATTTTTTTAAACCTGGAAATCATAGCAACCATACTCTCAGACCACAACTAAATTAAAAACAAAAATCAATACTAAGAAGATCTCACAAAACCAGACAATTACATGAAAATAAAACTATCTGACTGTCAATGACACTTGGGTAAAGAATGAAATTAAAGCAGAAATCAAGAAATTCTTTGAAACTAAAGAAAATGAAGGTACAACATATCAGAATCTCTGGGACTCAGCTCAGGCAGTGCTAAATGCCCACATCAAAAGTTAGAAAGATCTCAAATAACCAGCCTCACATCGCACCTAAAGGAATGAGAAAACAAGAGCAAACCAACCTCAAAGCTAGCAGAAGAAAATAACCAAAATCAGAGTTGAACTGAACAAAATTGACGTTTGAAAAATCCAACAAGATATCAACTAAACCAAAAGTTGGTTATTTGAAATAATAAAATTAACAGACCCTCAGCTAGACTAATAAAGAAAAAAAAAAGAGAGAGAAATACAAATAACTTAGAAATGACAAAGGAGACATTTCCACAGACCCCACAGAAATACAGGAGAAAAAAAAAACTCTTTATGCACACAACCTAGAAAACCTAGAAGAAATGGATACATTTCTGCAATACTTCCCAGATTGAACCAGGAAGAAACTGAAACATGAAATGGACCAGTAATGAGTTCCAAAACTGAATTAAAAATAAAAACCCTACAAACCAGAAAAAACCCTTGAACAGACAGATTCATAGCCAAATTCTACTGGACGTATAAAGAACAGTTGGTGACAAACCTATTGAAACTATTTCAAAAAATTTGAGGATGGACTCCTCCCTGACTGATTATCTGAGTCCAGCGTCATTCTCATACCACCACCTGGCAGAGACCCAACAAAAAAATTAAAACTTCAGGCCAATATTCCTGATATTTACCAACAATATAGTAGTCAACCAAATCAGTTGCACATCAAAGAGCCAATAGATTACAATCAAGTAGGTTTATTTCTGGAATGTAGAGGTGGTTCAACATATGCAAATCAGTACTATGATTCATTACATAAACAGAACTAAAAAAACGATAATTTCAATAGATGCACAGAAGACTTCTGATAAAATTCAACAGCCCTTCATGTTAAAAACTGTCAAAGCTAGGCACTGAAATAACATGCCACAAAATAAGAAAAGCCATCTATAACAAACCAACAGCTACTGTCATACTGAATGAGCAAAAGCAGAAAACATTCCCCTTGAGAACCAGAAAAAGACAAGGATGCCCAATCTCTCCACTTCTATTCAAAATAGTACTGGAAACCCAGCACAATAAAGCAAGAGAAAGATGTAACACTCATCCAAATAGTAAGAGAGAAAGGCAAACAATCTCTTTTCATAGACAATAAAATTCTAAACATAGAAAACCATATAGACTTTACCAAAAAGGCTCCTAGACTTGATAAACATCTTCAGCAAAGTTTCAGGATATGAAAACAGTGTACAAAAATCAGTACCATTCCTATACACCAACAACATCCAAGCTGAAATCCTAATCAGGAACACAATTCCATTCACTGCAAAAAGAATAAAATATCTAGGAATACAGCTAACCAGGGAGGTCATCTTAAAATTCTTTACAAGAAGAATTACAAAACACTGCTAACAGAATTTAGAGATGACACAAACAAATGGAGAAACATTCCATGCTTGTGGATAGGAAGAATCAATATTGTTAAAATGGACATACTTCCCAAAGCAATCTGCATATTAAATGACATTTCTATCAAACTATCAATAACAATTTTCACAGAATTAGCAGCAAACTATCCTAAAATGCATATAGAACAAAACAGGAACCTGAATAGCCAAAACAATGTTAAGCAAAAAGACAAAGCCAGAGGCATCACACTACCTCACTTTAAACTACACTGCAAAGCTATGGTAACCAAAACAGCATGGTACTGGTACATAATCAGATACATAGACCAATGGAACAGAAAAGAGAGCCCAGAAATTAAGCTGCACACTTACACCCATCTGATCTTCAACAAGGTTGACAAAAAAAGCAATGAGGAAAGAACTCCCTATTTAATAAAAGGTGCGGGGATAATTGGCTAGCTATATGCAGAAGATTGAAACTGGACTCCTTGCTTTTGCCACATACAAAATCAACTCAAGAAGAATTAAAGACTTAAATGTAAAACACAAATCTATAAAAATCCTAGAAGAAAATATGGAAAATACTATTCTGGATATGGGCACTAGCAAATATTTCATGACAAAGACACCAAAACCAAGAGTAATCAAACAAAAATTGACAAATGGACCTAATCAATTTTTTTTTTTTTTTTGAGATGGAGTCTCGCTCTGTCACCCAGACTGGAGTGCAGTGGCGCGATCTCGGCTCACTGCAAGCTCTGCCTCCTGGGTTCATGCCATTCTCTTGCCTCAGCCTCCTGAGTAGCTGGGACTACAGGTGCCCGCCACCATGCCTGGCTAATTTTTTGTATTTTTAGTAGAGATGGGGTTTCACTGTGTTAGCCACGATGGTCTCAATCTCCTGACCTCATGATCTGCCCGCCTTGGCCTCCCAAAGTTCTGGGATTACAGGCGTGAGTCACTACTCCTGGCCAACAAATGGACCTAATTAATCAAAGAGCTTCTGCACCTCAAAAGACATAACAGAGTAAAGGGAAAACGTACAGAATGGAAGAAAACGTTTGCAAACTATGCATATGACAAAGGTCTAATATCCAGAGTCTATAAGAAACTTAAATTAACATGCAAAAACCAAACAACCCATTTAAAAATGGGCAAAGAACATGAACAGACACTTCTGAAAAAAAGACATACATGAAGCCAACAAGCATATGAAAGAATGTTCAACATCACTAATCATTAGAGAAATGCAAATCAAAACCACGATGAGATATCATCTCACACCAGTCAGAATGGCTATTATTAAAAAGTAAAAAATAACAGATACTGGTGAGGTTGCAGAGATAAGGGAATGCTTATAGACAGCTGGTGGGAATGTAAATTAGTTCAGCCACTTGAAAAGCAGTTTGGAGACTTATCAAAGGATTTAAAACAGAACAAACATTCGACCCAGCAGTCTCACTACTGTATATATACTCTATGCAATATAAATCATTCTCCCGTAAAGACACATGCAAGTGTATGTCCATTGCTGTACTTTTCAAAATAGCAAAGACATGGAATCAATCTAGATGTCCATCAGTGGTGGACTGGATAATAAAACTGAGGTTCATATTCACCATAGAATACTATGTAGCAATAAAAAACAAAATCATATCTTTTGCAGCAATACAGATGGAGCTGGAGGCCATTAGTCTAAGCAAATTAACACAGGAACAGAATGCCAAATACCACTTCTTCTCTCTTGTAAGTGGGAGCTAAACACTGAGTGCACATGGGAAAAAAAAAAAGGAACAATAGACATTAGGGCTTACATGAAGGTGGAGGGCAGGAGGAAGGTGAGGAACAAAACACTATCAGGCACTATGCTCATTGCCTAGGTGATGAAATAATCTGCACACAAAACCCTCACACCATGCAATTTATATGTGCAATAAACCTACACATGTACAATCTCAACCTAAATTACAGTTGGAAGACAAAAGAGATCATCTCTCATATCAAGGACCAGGAAAATCACAACTTGAATGAGAAAGAAACAATTAGATAACAATGACACAAAAGGAAATCATCTACTAGAATTATATGCCAAACGTTTTAAAGTAAATATCATGAAAATAATTCAACTAGCAATTATACGTTATCTTGAAACAAATTAAGAAATGAAATAAAGCAAAACCAATTTACAAAAGAGAGTCAACTGAAATTATAGAATGAAAAATAAAACAACAAATGAAAAGCTCATCAAAATAGATAATATTTGTAATCATAGGACAGTCCTCAACAAATATAAAATAATTAAAAATTACACAGAGATTGCATTCTCTTGCCATAATGAAATCATATTAGAAATCAATAACGAAAGGACAACAAAAAATCTTTATGCACTTGGAAATTAAACTACAAAAACCACTTTTAAATAATCCATGCATCAAAGTATCAAAGGAAATTCAAACAAATAAAAAACATAAATATGTAAAATTTAGTGGAAATGATAATACATCTCAAAATATGTTAGATATAATTAAAGCATTGCCGAAATCATTGCATACACTAACAAAGAAGAAAGGTCTAAAGTCATTAACCTAAGTTCCGACATCAGGAAAACGAAAAGAAGTACTTTACGGTGAAAGACAATGCCTTTCCACTAAGACCAAGAAGAAAGAAAGGTTCTCTCCTTTTCTCATTCTTGTTTAACACAGTGCTGGAATTTCCAGGCACTGCACTAACACACACGCAAAAAGAAGTAAAAGGCAAACAGATGGGAAATAAAAATAAAAATAAAACTTTCTTTGAAAATGACATAATTCTCTGTGTAGGGAGAATTTACAAATAATCTCCTAGAACTAATAAGGACATTCAGCAACGTTGCAAGACATATGATCAACAAATATGTCATTCACATTTTAATATAAACAGTTTACCCTTAAACAGCGCAGCTTTAAACTGTGTAGGTCCACTTACATGCAGATTTTCTTCAACCTCTGTCATCCCTGAGCTGGCAAGTTTAACCCCACCTCTTCCACTGCCTCCTCAGTTTATTCAATGTGAAGACTCAATGTGTGGATAAATATCTGTGAAGATCCACTTCCACTAAATGAATAGTAAATATATTTTATTTTCCTTATGGCTTCCTTAATAACATTTTATTTTTGCTAGTAATTTTATTGTAAGAATATATTATATAATACATATACAAAATATGTAAGAACTGACTGTGTTATTGGTAAGGCTGCTGGTCAACAGTAGGCTATTAATAGTTAAGTTTTAGGGGAGTCAAAAGTTACATATAGATTTTGGACTGTGCAGGGGTCAGTTCTCTTAACTCCTGCCTCATTTAAGGGTTGACTATACTAACGATGAATATGTGAATAACAAAAATTAAAAACTACAATGCCATTTTCAATTGCTCCAATGACAATGAAATCCTTGAGTAGACACTTAAAGTATGTATAAGATCTATATTCTGTAAACTAAAAAATTCTAACAAAAGAAATCAAAGAAGATGTAAATAAGTGGTGACATACCATACTAAGATTCAACAAAGTGAAGATGTCAATTCTCTTGAAATTCATCTCTAAGTTTAATGAATTTCAAAAAAAAAAATTCCAGTATGGCTCATTTTAGATATAGGCAATCTCACTCAACGATCTCATATGAAAAGATCCAATCTCTTTTAGCTAAAACACTGTTGAGGAAAAGGGGGAGGAGTCACCTTACCCGACATCGTGGCCTGCCACATAGCTACACTGGTCAAGACAATGTTGCATTGGTAAGGGGACAGACCAATACATCAGGAATATGGAACAGAATACAGGATTCAGTTCCCACTACCCCACATCTGCAGAATTCCAGCCTGAGAAGCCATTGGTGTGTAAGACAGACACAGGACCACCTTGGAAGTGAAGCCACTGCAGAGAATTCCTTCGGGAAAGGGGCCCAGGCAGACAGCTTCTCTGAGGATGGAGTTTCCCAAAGCCATAATGTCAAGACCCCCCATCCCAGAATCCGAGGAAGGCAGACCCTCTGCCCCAGTGTTTCCTAAAGGCAGGACCCCCACCACAGTGGGTCCAGAAGGTGGGACTGCAGACCCATGGTGTCTAGAGGGCAGAACATTAAGCCAACGAAGACCATTCTCAAGCCTTTAGTTTAATATTACTTGCTCTGTTGGCTTTGGGACTTACTTGGGATGTGTTACTTCTGTTTTTTTGTTTTTTAATTTTTGTTTGTTTGTATTCCTCACATTTGGAATGGAATGTTTGTCCTTCGCCCATCCTATCATTATGTTTCCAAAACACATGACCTGTTTGATTACATGGTCTCACACTGTAGGAAAATATGCTCAGGATGAATGTACCTTGAGTCTCATCCATACATGATTTAGATAGTATTTACATGAGGCTTTAGACTAGATTTCTGAATTAATGCTGGATAAGTTAAGACTATTGTGGATATTGGGATGGCTTGAATGCATTTTGCTGTGAGAAGGATATAAATTTGAGAACACATAGTCATGTTTACTCAAAGGGCATGATTTCTTTCTGTCTGACACTCCAGCTAATGTCACACTTTCAGTTTCCTTTTTGGGCACGAAGTACATTAATTTTCTTTTAGTCTCTTTAGTATTTCTTGAGCAGAGATTTCTAACTGCTCATAACCCATTGCATCTTACCAGGCACTCTAGAGGTCTACATTTCCTCTTTCTTTTGCAGTTAGTTTGGGCCGTGTTACTCTTATTTGGGGTTTTACTTCCAGGCTGTGTTTAAAGCTACTTAGATGATTTCTTCCACCATCTTTGCTCCTTTTCTCTGTTGACCCACACATGCAGAATTTCCAGAAAATGAATCTCAGAGACCCGACTTAGGTAAGTATCACTCAGAAGAGTTACCCAGAATAGAATGAGAAATAAATGTCCTGGGTTGATAGTCTTAGTCTTCATTACCCCCCATAATACAAAAACATTGCTCATCCCAGGACCACTGCGTTTATCACACCCTTTGTCTGAGATTCTCCTCCACTTAGTTCTCACTTGTCTACTGTTCTTCCTTCATTTTGGGTTTTGGCTCAAAATTACTTTGTCAAAAAGGCCCTGTTTTATTGACTGTTAGGTAACAATGGTTATTTAGTCTTTTCACACACACTATTTCCCTTTATTGCACCTACCAAATACACAACAAATGTTTATTTGTGTAGTCATTTTTAAAAATATGTGTTTTCGGCCGGGCGCGGTGGCTCACGCCTGTAATCCCGGCACTTTGGCAGGCCTAGGCGGGCGGATCACAAGGTCAGGAGATCGAGACCATCCTGGCTAACATGGTGAAACCCCGTCTCCACTAAAAATACAAAAAATTAGCCGGGTGTGGTGGTGGGCGCCTGTAGTCCCAGCTACCGGGGAGGCTGAGGCAGAAGAATGGCATGAACCCAGGAGGCGGAGCTTGCAGTGAGCCAAGAACGCGCCACTGCACTCCAGCCTGGGAGATAGCGAGCCTCCATCTCAAAAAAAAAAAAACAAAAACAAAAAAGGGTTTTCTTACAAGACTGCACATTTCATAAAATATGATTTATTCATAAGTCATTCCCCTGTTCCAGCAGAAATATATAGATGATAAGGAAAATTAAAATAAATGTCCTCTGGCTGGGCACAGTGGCTCACCCCTGTAATCCCAGCACTTTGGAAGGTGGAGGCAGGTGGATTGCTTGAGCCCAGGAGTTTGATGCCAGCCTGGGCAACATGGCAAAACACCATTTCTACCAACAACAACAACAAAAAATAGCCAGCAGTGGTGGCTCGTGTCTGTAGTCCCAGGAACTCGGCTGAGGTAGGAGGATTGACTGATCCCAGGAGGTCAAGGCTGCAGCAGTGAGCTGTGATCTTGCCACTGCACTCCTGCCTGGGTGACAGAGTGAGACCCTGTCTCAAAAAAAAAAAAAAAAATAGCCACCATTTTCTGTAGGATGTAATAAACAAAGTGATCAGCACAATGAGGAACTTAAGTGTAAAAATTTTAAAAAGAAAAGTATGATGATGATAAGAAAGAACCACTAAAACTAAGACCAGTAAGTGAAAAAAAATCACTTTTTTCTGAGTGGGAGAAACAGGTATAGAGACGGTCTTGCTAAAGGAAAATTGTACATTTAAGTAGCAATAAAGAACGTGGCATAATTTTCTCCAGCAGTATTCAGTGGCAGAGGAAAAATATATGCATACAAGTAGTTTGGTTGATTGAATTTTTGGACAGAAAAAAATAAAAAAGAAAACCAAATTATGAATTGTGGGAAACTATTTCAAGCAATGCCCTGGGTCTTCTGGGGGTATTCGGGAATATTACAGCATGAAATGACATATCTTAATAAAGAAGTTTAGAGAGAATAAGAAAACAGTATAGTTGAATATTGTTATAGTAATTACAATAATTAACTACAAGAATTCATCATTATATTCAAAGACATAGACCAAAAGATCATATTGAAACCAACCCAATAGTCTCATGGACAGTTGTTTTTGGATAAACATAGAAATTGCCCCTTCTGGTCTTAAAACTTGAAGCCGGCCAGGCACGGTGGCTCATGCCTGTAATCCCAGCACTTTGGGAGGCCGAGGCGGGTGGATCATGAGGTCAGGAGATCGAGACCATCCTGGCTAACACAGTGAAACCCCATCTGTACTAAAAATACAAAAAATTAGCAGGGCGTGGTGGCGGGCGCCTATAGTCCCAGCTACTCGGGAGGTTGAGGTAGGAGAATGGTGTGAACCTGGGTGGTGGAGCTTGCAGTGAGCCGAGATGGAGCCACTGCACTCCAGCCTGGGTGATAGAGCGAGACTCTGTCTAAAAAAAAAAAAAAAAAAGAATTTGAAGCCTATATTTGTTTTATCTGAGTTCCTTCCTCAGGAAAGTATCCCTCAGGCATCTCAAACAGTGTTAAAGAACAGAAACTCACCAGATCACTTACTGACAATGAGATGTAAGACCCGTCATTCATCATGCTTGTTTCCTTGCCCCTCCCTAGCTCCTGTTTTCATACACATTGCTACATTTATTCTCTGCTATATAAATTTCCTAGTTTGACTTGGTCAGGGAGATGGATTTGAGACTGTATTCCTATCCTCTCAGCTGCGCAACCAGATGAAAACCTTCTTCCTTGGCAATATTTGTCATCTCAGTGATTGGCTTTCTGTGCAGCAAGCAGCAGGACATAGACTAAACCTCTGGTGTTTTGGTAACAACATGTAGTACACCAGACTTGATTACAGAAAGAAGAAAAACTACAGGGCAAAAATAAAAGACTGTGAGGGGAAGAGGCCCAATGAATTTTCGTTGTTTTGTTTTGTTTTGTTTTGTGTTGAGACAGAGTCTCACTCTGTAGCCTAGGCTGGAATGCAGTGGCACGATCTTGGCTCACTGCAACCTCCACCTCCTGGGTTCAAGCGATTCTCCCACCTCAGCCTCCTGAGTAGCTGGGATTACAGGCGCCTACCACCACACCCAGCCATTTTTTTTTGTATTTTTGTAGAGATGGGGTTTCACCATGTTGGCAAGACTGGTCTTGAACTCCTGAACTCAAGTGATCCACCCACCTCAGCCTTCCAAATTCTGGGATTACAGGCATGAGCCACTGCATCTGGCCTAGCCAAATAAGTTTTTAAAGTAGGTGTTTTCTCAAGAAATATGAGAGAATTTTGAAAAAAAAATTAATATTCCTGGTAATACTTTTCAAATAAATGTATATTGATAAGATTGTATATATTAAATATCCATATGGCATAACAATTTATTCTACTGTGCTAATGAAAAAGCAAGAGCTTCTTATTCATAGAAACCAAATTATTACATTATTAAAGCTCTAAGGGTTTTTATAGATTTTGTAGGCCCCCCCCTTCCTATTATGGATGGTTGGAAAGGACAGCTCAATAAAATTATGAACTTTCTAGACTGCAAAATATTTCTGCATGGCCTTGTCTTTTTCCATTTCATTTTATTTTTCATTATTACACAAATAAACTAAATAATTGAGCAATTACATCTGAATCATCTTCAAAAAAGCATTCTACTTAAGGAACAAGTGTAAGATTTAAGTATATATTTAATTTTTAAAGAATTCAATATTTATATATGCACATATTAAAAACTCAGATGAATAAGTTTGATATAGAATATATTTAGTAGTAACAAAAGAAATTAAATGTTGTAAGTAATGCAAGTAGGAGATTATAACCATAAAATACATGATAGGAATTTGAAATGAATGCTTTTCTTGACCAGAAGAAGGGATATAGGAAATTCCATTTGAAGATAATGATGATGTGGATCTAATTTAAAAAAAAAATGAAATCCCAGGTTCACTAAAGCCTCCTTCTGCTTGCAGAAATTAAAATAGGGTTTAAATCTATAATCAGTATATCTGTTGTTCCCTTTCTTTCTTAAAGCCATAAATAATTTTAATGATATGTTCTATCTGTTCGTTTTTATGTTAGTATATACTCAGACACTTAAATAAGTATAACATAGAAAAGAGATGAGCCATTAGTAATAAACAAAGGGATTTAAATTTGAGAAAGAACAATTAAAACTTCTATATTCATTTTTAATCATTCACTTATCAGAACGCATTAAATCATCAGAATTGTGCTGATTTACATAAATTTCCAAGTTTAGTTGTAGCACTTCATCGATGGAGTCATGATGAATATCTTAGAAAATCCCATCTGTTAACAAATATGTGACCTTATTAATACAGAAAATGTCAATTAGAACTATTATTATAACTAGAAATGTACTGTAAATCAGATATTTGGTTTTCTCTGCAAAAAAAAAAAAAAATCATTAACAGTACAGGCTTAATGGAATTTGTGAAGAAACTTTGCAACTTTGGTAATTATTAATTAACACTGAATACATTAAAACCTATATGGGAACTATTGGCTAGTTTTGCACATATAATCAATGAACTGCATCAGTCAAATTTATCTTCAGTTGTGGACAAAAGTGCTGTGTAAGAATCATTATAAATTAATTAGTACTTAACATTTAATTGAAATGAGCACAATGAAACGTTTTGTTTTCAGCAAGTAAGCTTATAAGCTATGAACAATTTTGTTTGCTTTTCACTCTCCATTTCACTCCTCAAACACTTTTTAAAATTAGGTCTACAAACAAAAACAAAACTGTCACTCATTTTTTTTCAACTTAACACTCACCACTACCAACTGCACAATTCTTATTACTGTAGTGAAAATTTAGTATATGAAAAGTACGAGATCAAAAAGTAAACTCAATGAATGATGAGCTCTAAGATCCAATCACCCACGCTTTACAATTTTATCGTTTAAGTCTTTTCATTGACTCTTGGTTTCCTTGAGTACAATCTCTTCTTCTCATTCAGCATGTCTACAAATGCTCCTCTTAAGTTTTCCTAACCACTGTTCACAGATACATTTGGGGAGAATCTTCTATAGGATTCCTAACTAATACACTTTGTTGATGGACTCTTGTTAGTCTTCCTCTTATTTCTAAAACCATAGAAAAAATTTCATCAATTAGCAACATATTCACCCTCTATTCCATAGTGGTTTCAAGGGTCTACAATAATAAAGGTCAAATAAATTTAATTCATTGTAATAATAGGCATAATGGACACTATAGTTCCAGTATTATAGAACTTTCTAGTTCAATATTGTTACCCTCATATTCTAACAAAGTTTTGTCTCTACCAAGCTGAAAATTTTCACCTGTGATCAAACCATAGCAAATTCAGAGCCTCTAGGGCTACTAGATTTTGGCATGGTATAGTCCCATCTTATTAAGCAGTGTTTATTTCTATGAATGGTGTAGATTTATGCTTGAATAAGCCATGTTTAATCCAACTGAAGCTTAATGATGGCAGTATAATTTGGAAGTCATCACCACAAAACATGAGAATATAAGGAAAACACAGATCAAGAGGGCCAGGTTTCAGCATGGATATAGAAACTAACAATATGAATCCTGTTCCTGTTGCTTAGGTTTTCAAGGCCTTAGATTTTCCATCTTAACAGTAAACATATGTTCTTGAATGTCTTTAATATCCATTTAAATGACAATCATACATTCCATTTTGGTAGTGACTTTAAGACCCATTATTTATTATGCCACATAGTGGTGGTTATCCGCTATAATGATACTGCCTACCAGTTGACATTTCCCAATTTTAACCAACAGCTCTATTTGATAGAAGTATATGGCAGCATATGAACTAGAGTATTTTTACATTTTAAAAATACTTATTTTAGGGTTGCTAATTCATTTTGAGTTTTAATATTTATAATATTCGTATCCAACATTTTCAGGACAGGTTTAAACACATGTACATATGCAGCATTTTACCATTTTATACAATCAAGTGGTGTTTTTTTGCATAGTGATCCATCTTATTTTTATTTCTCATTGGGCTGCAAATCAAGTAACACTTTGCAAACAGCAATGTGATCATTGAAACAGTTTTTAGCTTGGTAATTGTAGCTCATGCCTTCACTGTCATCTGAAACTGAGACTAACAGTCTTCCTTATAAAGAGATCTGCTTATTGATTTTGCAAAGGTTGAACAGAAGAAGCTTTACTCTTTTTGGTAACTGTAAGAAGCACTACCTGCCTACATTGATTACTTACTCCAATGTTATAGTAAATTGCTATTGTGAAAACATAATGATGCTGAACATTTGTGCTCAGATGATAGGGTAATGTTTAAACACTGTGTGCCCTGTTCTTTGTAGATTTACTAATAACCTCTTTAATCATTTCTGTTCAAAATACCATGGACTCTAAAGCAGAAACTAGCCTAATGGCACAACTAATATACGAAGCATAACATTTAATAACTTCAAAAGAAATAGCATCAATAACTTTCCATCCTTTAGACAGTATGTCAGATTTTTACAAATGGTATTTATAATAAACCTAAAATAAATTTATAGAAACTTTAATTCTATTTCTACTCTTTTCTTCTTAAGCCAGCATTGGCAAATGTGATGGTTTATATTTTCCGACATTAATTATATGCTTACAGAATATATTTTAATGAAAACACACAAATATTTCAAAAGTAAGCACATTTTAATTTAAAGGCTTATGGAATCATATGTGTTAGAATAAGATGGCACTTGAAAAAAGCTCAATGTGGGGAATTTATGAAGATTATCATGAAAGACATTGTATCTCATCATAAAAATTATATTTAAGATTTTTTTCCTTTTAAAAACACCAATAATTCATCTATTATATGGATTGAATTAGTTTAAATAAAAATAATTATTTGGGATAAAATTATCATCCTCTATCAACACAATAAACAGACAATCTATAGAATGAGAGAAAATATTTGCCAACTTTGCACCTGACAGAAGTCTAATATCCAGAACTTATAAGGAACTTAAACAATTTGACAAGCAAAAAAGAAACAACCCCATTGAAAAATGGGCAAAAGACATGAACAGACACTTCTCTAAAGAAGATGTACATCAGACCAACAAATACATGAAAAAATTATCAACATCACTTCTCATTAGAGAAATGCAAATTAAAACCACAAAGAGATAGCAACTCAAACCGGTCACAATGGCTATTACTTAAAATGTTTAAAAATACCAGATGTTGGCAAGCTTGCAGAGAAAAGGGCACATTTACACATTGCTGGTGGGAATGCAAATTATTTCAGCCATTGTGGAAAACATTATGGGGATTTCTCACAGGACTTAAAACAAAGCTGTTGTTCAACCCAGAAATCCCACTACTGGGTATATACCCAAATGAAAATAAATCATTCTCCCAAAAAGACACATGCAGTTTTATGCTCGTCACAGCACTGTTCACAACAGCCAAGGCATGGAATCAACCTAGATGCCCGCCAGCAGTGGACTGGATAAAGAAAACGTGTTACATATACAACATGGAATATAATGCAGCGATAAGAAAGAATAAGATCATGTTCTTTGCAGCAACATGGATGAAGCTGGACGCCATTATCCTAGGTTAATTAACGTAGAAACAGAAAACCAAATACTGCATGTTCTTACTTTAAGATGGAGATAAACTTTAAGTATACATGGACACAGAGATGGAAAAAATAGACACTGGATACTAATTGAGGTAGAAAAGTGTGAGGGGGTTAGGCTTCAAAAACCCCCCCATGGGGTACTATGCTCACTACCTGAGTGAAGGGATCATTTGTTCACCAAATGTCAGTGACACACAATTTATCCTTGTAACAAACCTGCCCATGTAGCCTCTGAGCCTAAAATAAAAGTCAAGAAAAAAAAAAAAAAAGACTATCTGTGTCCACCTTTTTTTTTTTTTATCAGCCTCTGGGTAAAAAGTACACATGAATTTTAAAACTAAATATTTAAAAATATAGGCCTGGAAAATATTTACAAATAAAGAGAGGTAACAATATTAAGACCATCCAAAATAATATTAACCAAATGGTAAAAGTGGACTGTTTATATCCATCAGAATATAGCCATAAGCACTTTGGTAAAAACACAGCTAAATAAACAAACCCTGAGAGAAACAAGAAAGAATCAAGAGAAACACGGCCATTTGGTCTTTGTCAAACAATTTAAATTAAATAAATTGTACATGAATGAATGATGTTATAAATAAGGTTGATTTAAGTGTTATCAATAAACATCTCTTATAAAGACAATATACATTCTTTCATCCAGTCAATAAGAATCTAAAGTCATTTGTCACACAAACTACTCTTTGTAATCTCTAAAATCAAGAAAATCAAACCATACTGGAAATGAATTATCAGACTCCAATACTCCTAAATATTCTTTCCTATTTTTGAGATTTGAGGAACATCAGATATTTTCCACACTTTTGAGGTTTTAAATATTTGTCATGTTCTATTTTCTGTTCTTTAAGTTAGAAGATGAACCGATTCCTGTTACCTCATCTCACCTCTTTGTTTCCTTCACTTTACCTCAAAGTAGCCAGTAATAATCACTCCATATTTCTAATAATCTGTTTTCCAACCTCATTCCCAAGTCTAGAAACTCCATAAAACCCAAATTCAATATAAAATATGATAGTTTTATAAAATGATTTTATATTGCATAACATGGATCTATTAAGATGATTTATATATTCCTGTTTTGACAGGAGGAAACACAAGACCTCTGGATTAGAGAACGGGCCACTTATTACTTACAGAGCATTATGTGTCCGTTTATCATGCACATTTCTTCACAGGATGATGTGGTGTGAGCCACATGTTTACCTGTGTTTGCAGTAGTTGCACAGCAGGAGAGGACCTCCAAAATTATGAAGAGCAGTGCTGATGTAGAATAAGTAGCACAAGTTTCCATCCTCCTCGCTGGAAAAAAAAAAAAAGATACTCCATAAGATAACAAGCAAGTCACTGTCATCCTCAATGCCAGGATTCCAAGGTTATAAGGAGAATCAAAACACAGTAGGGTGATGGAGAAATAGAAATAAATTTTCTGTGGCTGAGTTTATGAACCAGGCATAAAAAGAGTACACAAGATATCTCTCTCTATATATCTATATAGATAGATATATATACATACAATGAAGAGAAATAAGTCACATTGTCATAGTCAACTAAAGAACAACCTTAAAAATGTGGTCTTGCTGTGTTTTCACAGGGAAAAGGGAAGGGTTTGTCTAACATTCATCCAGTCTCTGCTCCCACACTTGCCATATTCTATGTCTATTCTCAATATCAGTTTTGGAATGAAATACAAAATCAACCTTGTTAGCTGGTGATTTCTTAGTATTTCCCCCACCTACATTTGCTTTTTCAACTTTCAATTGAGCTAGTTTCATCAAATCATAAAGCTTTTTACAGATGAGGATTTTTAAATATTTTTTAACAATATTAAATATTCTAATGGCATTTTTCAGTTTCTTAAATTGATTTCCTATTCTTTCTCGAAAATTAGGATATTTTATAAAATCTTTATGTTTGTCTATAAGATTAGAATTTTTTTTTTTTTTTTTTTTTTTTTTTTTTGAGACACAGTCTCGCTCTGTTCCCCAGGCTAGAATGCAGTGGCTCGATCTTGGCTCACTGCAAGCTCCACCTCCCGGGTTCATGCCATTCTCCTGCCTCAGCCTCCCGAGTAGCTGGGACTACAGGCGCCCACCATAATGCCCGGCTAATTTTTTTGTATTTTTTTTAGTAGAGACGGGGTTTCACCGTGTTAACCAGGATGATCTCGATCTCCTGACCTCGTGATCCGCCCGCCTCGGCCTCCCAAAGTGCTGGGATTACAGGCGTGAGCCACCGTGCCCAGCCTAAGATTAGAATTATCTTATATAGGAATACATTATCCTTTCTTTTTCTCAATAACCTTGTAAATTAACATTGATACAAAATGTTCAAATGCAAAAAAGAGGTACTTTGAAATTCAGGTACATATTATAAATATATTTTTAATAGCTCAGAGAAACGTCCACAAAGGCAAAGATGAAAATCATTTTCAGCTACTGGAGAACCTATGCTGAATACAGTTCAACAAATATTTATCGTTTACAATTTTATAGTAGGAAAAATAGCATTATGAAGATGATTTATCCTTAGACAGAATGAATGAATAAATGAGTGACTGAATGAATGAAAGGCAGTCTGGTGGCTCAACAGGATGCTTGTCTAAGTTGAGGGCATGCATAGATCCTGGGCTAAGATGGAGGATCCAGGAAGGCTGCTCCAACCAGGAAAGTTGTCCATACTAAATGTGCCATTTGGATAGACACAGTTAGCTCCATAAGTCTGGCACCTGCTTTCCCTTTCTTCTTTTTTTTTTTTGAGACAGAGTCTCAGTTTGCAGTCTGTTGTTGCCTAGGCTGGAGTGCAATGGCACGATCTCGGCTCGCTGCAACCTCTGCCTCCCGGGTTCAACCTATTCTCCCTGCCTCAGCCTCCTGAGTAGCTGGGATTACAGGCACCCGCCACCATACCCAACTAATTTTTGAATTTTTAGTAGAGACAGGGTTTCTCCATTTGGCCAAGCTGGTCTTGAACTCCTGACCTCAGGTGATCCACCCATCTTGGCTTCCCAAAGTGCTGGGATTACAGGCATGAGCCACTGCACCCGGCCTCCCTCTCTTTTTTCTAAGGGTCCAAAAAATGTAGTGGAAAATATGTTAAAAGCTGCTAAGTATTTTTCTGAATAACAAAACAGTATTTTAGTTCTTTAGCAGATATACTAAGGTTACTTGAATTGTTAGAGAGTAATGTACATGACACCCAAACATAATGTAACATTCTGGATAAGATCAGGAAAAGGCAAAGGACATTGGGTTAAAACAAAGAAAATCTGAATAAACTACGGACATTAATAATAGTGCATGAATATTGGTTCATTAACTGTAATAAATATGTTACACTAATGTAAGATATTAATAATAGGAGAAACTACAAGTGAGGTGTATGGAGGGTTTCTATGCTATCCGTTTAATTTATCCGTAGATTTAAAACTGTTTTTAAAAATTAAAACTGTTCTAAGACGTAAAGCTTTTCTAAAATTATGCAATTTGTGTGATTATCAACTATTACACATACTTGGCTGAAATGTTCCCATGAATCAAACCACTGACCTAATGTAGCAGAGCAAAATTTTGAAATACTATAACCACAACCAAATATAAACATGCTTACAATAATAATCACAGAAATCATCATTATTATTAAGGTAATAATAGAAGAAAGTAAAACTAGTGCTGGGTCACACCTGAGAATTCAAGTGAGAGTAAAAAAAAAAAAAAGTTTGTTAATACTGAAGGGACTGTGCCACTTCTATAGATTGTTACAGAAAACAAAACAAAACAAACCCGCAAATATAACCCTGCTGCTTAAACTTAAAATTATTTGCTATGTCAAATAGAATCTTATGTATTGAACACAAAGAGATTGAACATACTTCAGTAAATGGGAAAATCTGTCAACACTTTTTCTCAGCTTCAAAAATAACAGCTAGTATATAGGAGCAAAACACATTTTATATGTGGATACACAATGCTAAGGAAGAAATCCTGTCAATAACACCTCTCCTGCTGCCTAATTTAATTCAAATAAATAAAATGATACAAATTTTTATAGCAGATAGGGCATGAGTGTGAGCTGGCACAGTAGGAATACAGTGTAAATATGGATCTTTTCAATTTGAAAATGTTCTTTGAAAGGAAATTATAAAATTTACCATGGAATGCCTCGTTTCTACCGGGGATTTTAAAATATTTATTACAACAAAAAATTGGAGTTATGGTGCTCATTTTGGAAACTATTCAGGTTTACAACTTGACTCACTGGCATCAAGCTTTGTAAATGCCTTATCCATGCCCCATTAGCATATCCTAGGGTTCAGCTGCGGTTATGTAATGAGCTCCTATTTATACCAAGGGCTTCCTGTTTCAACTACCTGGCCCTTCTTCCAGAAAGCTTCTCTGGTTCTCAGAAGTACACAAGTTTAATAGAATTTCAGAAGTAATCTTCAAAAATGAAAGAGGCTGTAATTCCTTCTTTTTATCTGTGATTTTATTTCTTTGAATCTTCTATCTTTTATTCTTAGTCTGGCTAAAGGTTTGCTGATTTTGTTTATCTTTTCAAAAAATTAATTCTTCTTAGATTTTGTATTGCTTATTTAGTCTCTATGTTATTTATTTCTGCTCTGATCTTTATCATTTCCTTCCTTCTATTAATTTTGGTTTTAGTTTGCTCTTGTTTTTCTAATTCCTTTAGATGTGATATTTGGTTGTTTATTTGAGATTTTTCTCTTTAACTGATGTAGGCATTTGTTGATATGAAATTCCCTCTTAGAATGGCCCTTGCTGTACCCTATAGGTTTTGTTATGTTCTGTTTCCATTTCAATTTGTCTCAATAAATTTTTAAATTTCATTTTTAATTATTTCATTGACACATTGGTTAAAGAGCTTATAGTTTAATTTCTATGTATTTCTAAATTTTACAAAATAGTGCTTTTGTTTTCTAGTTTTATATCATTGTGGTCAGAAAATACACTTGACATGACTTCAACCTTCTTAAATTTATTAAGACTTGTTTTGTGGCCTGTTATATGATCTTTCCTTAAGAAATATTCCACGTGCACTTCAGAGAAACGTGTATTCTGCTGCTATTGGATGAAATGTTCTGTAAATGTTTGTTAAGTCCCTTTAATCTAGAGTGTAGTATGCATTCAATGTTTCTTTGTAGATTTTCTGTCTGGATAAATTACAACTGTCATTTTGTTGTTTTCTAGTTGTTTTGTGGATTCTTTCTTCTTTCTCTTTCTTTCTTCTTCCCTTACTCTCTTCCTTTGGAATAAAGATTCTTTCTTTCTCTTTCTTTCTTCTTCCCTTACTCTCTTCCTTTGGAATTAAGTGGCTTTCTTCAGTAGTGTGTTTTGATTTATTGCCTTTTGTTTTCAGTGTATCTATTATAAGTTTTTGCTTTGTGGCTACCACCATCTTAAAAAAAATCTTATAACATATAATTTTAAGCGGATAATAGCTTAACTTTGATTGCAAAAAATAAAAGCTGTTAGATTTTAACCCCAGTCCAGACCCGTCCCAAACTTTTGAATTTATGGTATCACAATTTACATCTTTTTTACTGCCTATCCTTTCAAAAGTTACTGTCATTATATTATATTTAATAGTTTTATCTTTGAAACTTTGTACTAAATATATAAGTGATTAACACATCATTACAGTTTTAAACTAATCTGAATTTGACCTACTTTTACCAGTCAGTATTATACTTTCAAATGTTTTTGTGTTATTCACTAGCATTCTTTTCTTTCAACTTGAATAACCTTCTAGGTATTTTTTTTTTGTAAGACAGGTTTGGTCATGATGAATTCTCCCAGCTTTTTTTAGGAAAACTGTTCTCACTTCTTCATGTGTGAAGGACAGATTTGCTGAATAAAGTGTTCTTAGTGGTGTTTTAGCTTCAGCACTTTGAAATATATTATTTCACTTTCTCCTGGCCTGTAAGATTTCTCCTGAGAAATCTGTGATAGGCGTAATTGGCATTTCCTTCTATGTGGTGTATCTTATATCTTGCTGCTTTTCAAATTTTTTCTTTGTCTTTGATTGTTGGTAGTTTGACTATTATATACATTAATATACTCCACTTAGTGCTGAATTTGATTGGAAACTCTTTGCTTCTTACAACTGAGTGTTCGCATTTATCCTCAGATGAGGAAACATTTTAGCCATTATTTCTTTAAATATATTTATACCTCTTTTGATCTTTCTTCTAATTCTGGAACTCTTATTATGTAAGATATCCTTTTCCTTTTTTTAATTTTTTTTGCTCTCCTGAATGGATAATTTCAAACATTTTGTCTTCTGGCCCACTCATTCTTTCTTCTACTTGACCAAGTCTGCTGCTGAAGTTTTCTGTTGACTTTTTTAGTTCAATCATTGTATTATTTATCTCTAGAATTTCTATCTGAAAAAGGAGACATTATATCTGTTGTTACATAAATACAAAAGATAATAAGAGAAAATTTGAACATTTATATGCCAATAAATTAAATAATCTAGAAGAAATGGGTAAGTTCCTAGAAACATACAACCTACCACTATCAAATCATGAAGAAATATTAAATGTGAATCTATCAATAATGAGTAGCAAGATTGAATTTTTAGTGAAAAGTCACCCATCAAAAAAATCCCACACTTGAAATCTTCACTGATGAATTCTACTGAATATTTAAAGATTAATTAATATCAATTCTACTCAAACTTTTCCAACAATTATATAGGAGGGAATACTTTCAAACTTAGTATTTGAGGCCAGTATTACTCTAATATTAAAACCAGACAAGGACACACACACACACACACACACACACACACACACATACACACAAATCCAGGCCAATATTCCTGGATCCTCAACCAATACTGGTAAACCAACTTAAACAACACAGTAAAAAGATTATTTACTATAATCAAGTTGGCTTCATCCCACTTTATTCAAAATATGCAAATCAATCACCCAAACAGAATCAATAACAAAAACATTATATTATTTCAATAAATGCAGAAAAAATGATTTTGCAAAAATCAGCATTTCTTTAAGATAAAAACCCTCAATGAATTAGGTATAGAGAGAAGGCATCTCAACATAATAAAGCCTCTATATAACAAGACCACAGCTAATATTCTACCAAACAAAGTTGAAAGCCTTTCTTCTAAAATCTGTAGCAAGACAAGTATCCCACTTCACCACTTCTGTTCAACATTGTACTACAAGTCCTAACTAGAGCAACTAGAAAAGAGAAAGAAATAAATGGCATTCAAATTGGAGAGAAAGAAGTCAATTGTCTCTGTTTGCAAATGACATGATCTCATATAGAGAAAACTCTGAAGACTCCACTAAAAACTGTTAGAACTGGTAAACTAATTCAGTAAAGTCATATGATACATAATCCACATACACAAATCAGTAACATATCTGTATACTGACTGTTAACTGTCTAAAATTGAAATCAAGAAAACAATCTCATTTTGAATAACTGCAAAAAAATACTTAATAATAAATTTATCCAAGGAGGTGAAAAATTTATTCACCGAAAATTATAAAACATTTATGAAAGAAATGGAAAAGGAAACAATTGTATAGAAAGATGTTCTGCATTCATGAATTAGAAGAATTAATATTATTCAAATGTCTATGGTACCCAAAATAATTTATAGACTCAATGAAATCTCTATTAAAATTCCAATGACATTATCCATGGAAATAAAAAAAAATGCCTAAAATATGTTTGGAAATGCAAATTATCCCAAATAGCCAAAGCAATCTAGAGTTAAAAGAACAAAGATGAAGATATTGCACTACTTGATATCAAAATATACTACAAAGTTCAAGTAGCCAAGCATGGTACTGGCATAAAAACAGACTCCAGGCTCATTGTCCCATTGAGCAGAATAGAGAGCTCACATATAAATTTATGCATGTAAACTGATTTTCAACATAGATGTCAAGAACGGGCAATGGAGAAAGGACAATATCTTAAATAAATAGTATTGGAATAACTAGATATTCATATACAGAAGAAATTAGACCCTTATCTCTGGTCCTACACAAAAATCAACTCAAAATGGATTAAATACTTAAATTTAAGACACAAAACAATAAACTTCTAGAAGAAAACATAGAGGAAAATGTTCATGACATATATTTGGGCAAAGGCTTTTTGGATATATCCTCAAACGCACAGACAACATAAGTAAAAAGAGACAAATGGGATTATATCAAACTAAAAATCTTCTGCAGAACAAAGGAAACAATCAGTACAGTCAAGAAACAACCTAGAGAATGGGAGAATATATTTGCAAATCATACATCAAAGAAGGGCTAATATACAAAGAAAAACCGTACAACAAAGGAAATAAATAACCCTACTTAAAATGGGCAAAGGACACAAACAGGCATTTCTCAAAAGAAGGCATACGAATGACCAACAGATACATGAAAAACTGTTCAATATTTCTAATCATCAAAGTAATGCAAATTAAAACCATAAGATATGACCTCATACCTGTTAGATTTGCTATCATTAAAAGGATGAAAGATAACCAAGGTTGTCAAGGATGTGGAGAAAATGAAACTTTGTAACCTGTTGTTGGTATTTTAAATTAATAAAGCAACTGTGTAAAATAGTTTGGAAAATTCTGAAAAAGATCTAGAAGTAGAATTACCATATAATCCAACAATAATACTACTGGGTATATATCCCCCAAATTGAAATGTTTCCCAAAAAATATATTTGCACTCCCATGTTTATTTAAGCATTATTCACAATAACCAAGATATAGAACCAACCTAAGGGTCAATTAATGAATGAAAAAAATTTTTAAGTGTGACGTGTGTGTGTATATATATGTATTCAACTATTTTTAAAAGAACAGGAAATTCAGTCATTTACAGCAACACGGACAAACCTAGAAAACATTATGTTAAGTGAAATAAGCCAGCCATAGAAAGACAAATACCGTATGATCTCACTCATATGTGAAATCTTAAAAAGTTGAACTTACAGATGTAAGGAATAGAATGGTGGTTATCACTGGCTGTTGGGGAAGGGTGAGAGGAGAAAGAGGAGAAGTTGATCAATTTGTTCAACCTTACAGTTAGACAGAAATAAGGTCTGGGATTCTATTGCACAGTAGAGTGGCTATAGTTAATATTCTATTATGTATTTTAAAATGCCTGGCAGAGAAGATTTTTCATGTTTTTACCACAAAGGAACAATAAATGTTTGAGGTGACGAAGAATATGCTAATTACCCTGATTTGATCATTACAAAATGCATACATATATCAAAACCACATTGTAATCCACAAATGTGTAGAATTATTATTGGTCAAATAAAAATAAAGTAAAACTTTAAAAAATTAAAGAGAAGTTGGTGGATCAATATTCCAACAACGCTGAGTCTAATTTGCCCATGGGAGTAACTTACTCCTTAAAGTTTGTTTTCTTCCTTTCTAGTCTCATTTCCCTCTATCTTAGTGCATGTTGGGATCACAACGACATAAATTAATTGAACCATAGGCCTTAACTTTGCAGTCTGTTTTTTTTGAGGGGGGGACACAAATTTAGATATAATTGTACTCTCTAAAGGGGATAAGATGATTTAGACATTTAAAAATTATTTCAAAGTATGCTATAATACTGAATGCAATGTATTTTATAAAGGATTTACATAAAAGTAACCTGCAGAAAAAAATAACTCTGAAAATCTATGGTGACATTGACAAAAAGTGACCTCAGTATACTAAAGAAAGTAAACACTGAATCACTAAATCTAATTTCAAACTGATTTAGTCTGTTATTCTCCTATACTACTTCTTCTTATTTATTCTCTTACTTTTTTTTTTTTTTTGCTTAACAATGAATTATTAAAAATATATGAAGGCAAAAAAAGGCTTTAGTGATAAGGGTGTTTTAAGTTTTTCCCTTCTTTAACAGAAGGATACTTTAACAGAAGGGACACATGAAATTCAAATAAAATTGTGGTTATATTTGTATACCCATAGGGAAATGTATTCTATAGAATGTATATTCTATGTATAGAATGTATTCTATGTTTGTCATATTTTATTTGAAGAATTATTTTATAGTCATCTATATTTACTTTTCTGTTATTAATGATAACTTCTGCTGCCTTTGAAAATGTTTTTATAGTCAACACCTGTGGCTTATATTTTATACGTAGTTTTGATATTTGTTACAAGGGAAGAATAATCATAGGGAAACTAACTTTCTTGGAGGAACAGCAGAAAGCATCAAGTAAAGTTAGAAAGAAAAGGATTAAGTTTCAGCAAAACAGATATTTTTGCATAATTTCTAGAAAATAATTC
>NW_026652289.1:22881516-22951345 GCF_009828535.3 Hylobates moloch | reverse complement strand
AAGAATATGCTAATTACCCTGATTTGATCATTACAAAATGCATACATATATCAAAACCACATTGTAATCCACAAATGTGTAGAATTATTATTGGTCAAATAAAAATAAAGTAAAACTTTAAAAAATTAAAGAGAAGTTGGTGGATCAATATTCCAACAACGCTGAGTCTAATTTGCCCATGGGAGTAACTTACTCCTGAAAGTTTGTTTTCTTCCTTTCTAGTCTCATTTCCCTCTATCTTAGTGCATGTTGGGATCACAACGACATAAATTAATTGAACCATAGGCCTTAACTTTGCAGTCTGTTTTTTTTTGAGGGGGGGACACAAATTTAGATATAATTGTACTCTCTAAAGGGGATAAGATGATTTAGACATTTAAAAATTATTTCAAAGTATGCTATAATACTGAATGCAATGTATTTTATAAAGGATTTACATAAAAGTAACCTGCAGAAAAAAATAACTCTGAAAATCTATGGTGACATTGACAAAAAGTGACCTCAGTATACTAAAGAAAGTAAACACTGAATCACTAAATCTAATTTCAAACTGATTTAAATTAGTCTGTTATTCTCCTATACTACTTCTTCTTATTTATTCTCTCTTACTTTTTTTTTTTTTTTTGCTTAACAATGAATTATTAAAAATATATGAAGGCAAAAAAAGGCTTTAGTGATAAGGGTGTTTTAAGTTTTTCCCTTCTTTAACAGAAGGATACTTTAACAGAAGGGACACATGAAATTCAAATAAAATTGTGGTTATATTTGTATACCCATAGGGAAATGTATTCTATAGAATGTATATTCTATGTATAGAATGTATTCTATGTTTGTCATATTTTATTTGAAGAATTATTTTATAGTCATCTATATTTACTTTTCTGTTATTAATGATAACTTCTGCTGCCTTTGAAAATGTTTTTATAGTCAACACCTGTGGCTTATATTTTATACGTAGTTTTGATATTTGTTACAAGGGAAGAATAATCATAGGGAAACTAACTTTCTTGGAGGAACAGCAGAAAGCATCAAGTAAAGTTAGAAAGAAAAGGATTAAGTTTCAGCAAAACAGATATTTTTGCATAATTTCTAGAAAATAATTCTTTCAGAAAGAGGAATACTATGCAGCCATAAAAATGATGAGTTCATGTCCTTTGTAGGGACATGGATGAAACTGGAAACCATCATTCTCGGAAAACTATTGCAAGGATAAAAAACCAAACACCGCATGTTCTCACTCATAGGTGGGAACTGAACAATGAAAACACATGGACACAGGAAGGGGAACATCACAATTCAGGGACTGTTGTGGGGTGGGGGGAGGGTGGAGGGACAGCATTAGGAGATACACCTAATGCTAAATGACGAGTTAATGGGTGCAGCACAACAACATGGCACATGGATACATATGTAACAAACCTGCACATTGTGCACATGTACCCTAAAACTTAAATAATAATAAAAAAAGAAAGAGGAAGATTTATTAAACATATGCTGAAAGTCAGCATGTTACCTTTTTGTATCCAAAGGGAAAAAATAAAATCTACGAACACAAAGTGTGATGAAGCAGAGCTGAGTCACAGACTTCACTACCTAGAGGCACTGACAAGACCATGACTCCTCAGACAAGTGACAACAGAGACAATGGTTTCCAATTATCAGTGGAGCAAGGGTTATTTTTGTTTTTGTTTTAATATCTCCTTTAATATCTCCTCTTGTGAGGTGTTCATGGGAAAAATTGACAAAGAAAAACGGTAACTTCTTATATCATTTAATTTTCTAGTAATTCTGTATAAATAATAAAATAGTTTAGCCAGTTTGCCACACCTGTTCTGACTGATAGAATTGACAAAGTGGAGACATCAATAAGTCAGCTCACTTACTACTTGTGGAGGGATGCCAAATATCAGACAAGCTCACCTGAAAATGAAAATACTGAAAAAAGTGTACATGACATAGCATTGAAATTGCCAGTGCTTGCATTTTCTCTATCATTATCCCTTTTTTGAGTTGTTGTCTCTTACACTTTGTAATATTATGAGTTCTGGGAGATAAAAACTTAGCAAGGTCTGTAACTCATTTCCTCTCACTTGCAGTGATGCCTGTAAAAAATGAACAACCTCAAACAAATCTTGTAGTAAAAATGTCAGAAAGCAGACCTTATAAACACACAAATGGAGTTGATGACATGAAGTGGAGAGTTCTCATCTATAAGATGTTTGGGGGCTGAACAGATCTGGTCTTTCTAGTTTGCTTATTGCAATTACTCTTAAAGTTTTGTGATCTATGGGGTTGGGATTACTGGCTAGTTAGAGAAATGGGTCAGTTAGTTACATGTGCTGATTATTTAATGAAGTATAAAATAAAAATTTTATTTAACCACGTAGCTTACCCTATGAAGCAATGCTCCATTATACCTTACTCAATACCCACCCGCATATTAAATCTGAGATTGGGAAGCATTCGAATGCCATTGGGCAAGGAGCTTCAAAGGACAGGTGCACAGGAGTGCCTGATTCCTCCAAGGGAAATGCCTCATCCGTTTGTTTCTTATAACATTAATAAAGTTGACATTGGTTTCAATCATAAGATCTATAATTCATGTGAGTCGTATTTAACAATTCAATCTTACTTCTTACCATGTTCTAATTTTAGGCAAGACATTTTGTTCTACCATAGAATGAGATACTTGGGACTTCGTAATTCTTGGTCAAAAATAGACAACTGTTAGTCATTTGCTGATAATAAGATTCTTGAGTGCTAAAAACTGCGAAGTACTCTTCTAGGAAAAGTTATAACTTCATGGTATTTAAAATTAAGTGACTCAGTTACATAATAAACATGCAAATGAAGTAGTGTTAAAGAGTAATGAGGGAGTACGAAGTGCTATCCAATCCAAGGAAGGGCTAGCTATAAAGTAGATGTTTGGCTGAAGTTCTGAATAAATTAAAGAAGTAAACAATGTTTCTTGTGGGCAGCAGAATATTGGGAAAAAAAGAAAAAACAGTTTATCAACTTAGATGGAAATTAGTTTGTTGTATGTGTTTCAGGAATAAAAAAGAATGCCAGGGTCTTAAACTGGATTCACTCAAAATCAAAACCTGAGATAAAGATGTACATGCAGTAAGATTATTTTTGAAAATGAGCCGTTTGTCAAGAGTGGGAGGCAGAAAAGAGTGAAATAGGCAAGTAGGAAATGCTAATCTAAGCTGTTAGCAAGCTGAACCCTTCTGTAGGAAAATGAGACTTAATCCTAGTGGGGACTCTGAGGGATCATGTAAAATTGATTTCAGAATCTTCCACTAAAGGAAGACAGAAGACACAATTTAATCTATCAGTACCTATAGATTATTGGTCAGATTCACTAGGGTTAACACTCACATTTTTGGGTTTGTAAATCCACAGAATAGCTAAGATTTTTTACATGAAAGTAGAAGAGAAATCCCTTGGGCAGATAGCAATAGACATGTGGTAAATCCTAGGCAGACGCTCTGTTTGTGTCTGGATGCAGCTGTTCTTTGAGGTGATGGCAAGAGCATAAAGGTGAGCTGGGAGATTGGATAGCATGTAAAAAGTTCCTCCTACCCAGCATCCAATACACTCCACTCTTTGCACTAATCACCTTCAGTCCTTCTGTGTTTAAATTCCAATACATTCTAGAGCCTTCAAGATTGTGACATGCCTCATTCTCTAGGAAATATTTAATAAACAAAGTTAATTGTAATGAGCTTAAGTGGTTTTTAAGACCATACTTAATATTTATCCACTTCAGAATTTTGTCACTTTTATCCAACTCTTCAAAATGTATAGATTTCTGGCAAAATGGGGGTGGGGGGGTGGCTCTAACTCTTTTAACTAAAGAGTAGGAGTCTTTAGTTGCCTTATTCTTGTTAAGATTTAGTTATTACAATTGTTCGTTTACAGTTATCATTGGGCATGAAGCATCCAGGAACACCCTAAGCAATACCTCGATGTACTCCTTGCTTCCACCATCGTGTAGTAGCAATCTCAATATCATGTGGATACAATTAAGTCCTTTTCTCAGTGGTAGAATTTTCTACCTTTGTCTGAAAAGTGGGTATAGATCTCAATTTTTAATATGGCAGCTAAGTTAGACATTTGCTTGGCAGCTTTCAATTTTTTTTCTGGTTAGAGAAATCAAATAACACCTTAATTAGCTCCCATCTGTCTTAACATTAAGCAATATTCTGATCTATTAGTCATTCTTGCAGGTCCTTGTGGGTAAAGGCACCTGGTTGACTTTCTAATCTTGATGCTCATTATGACAGTTACTTTGAAACCATTTCTGATGATAAGTGTTGACCTTCTGGCCTCTTCAATTACAGAATCCAAGCCCAGTGGTCCTAGGGAGCTCAGTTCCATGGCAGTGTCTTCTAATGTCAGCTCTGGCCTAGAGAAGGAGGCACACCTGGGCTTCTCAGAGATGTCAGCGTATATCTTAGCAGTTTGTTTTTTATTGTTATTGAAAGAAATACAATAATCTTTGCTTATCTGAAGTTTCACTTTTCACAGTTTTAGTTACTTGTGATCAATCACAGTCTGAGAATATTAAATAGACAATTCCAGAAATAATTAAGAAGTTTTAAATGGTGCACCATTTTGAGTAGCATGATGAAATCTCATGGTATTTCACTCTGTCCCACTGGGGATGTGAACCTTGCTTTTGTCCAGTGTGTCCACGCTGTAGACACTACTCACTCATTAGTGCTGAAGTATCCATCTTACTTATCAGATCAAAAAAGCCACAGTATACATAGGGTTCAGTACTATCCATGGTTTCAGGCATCAACTGGAAATCTTTGAACCGCCGTGAATAAAGGGGGATTACTATATCCTCTGATATTTCCCATGTAATATGCTTCACTGGTAGGGTTTCTTATCTCAAATATTAGATTTCTTCCATTTTCCTCATCTACCTGCATCTTCTGAAATTTTTCTGAATATTCTATTTCATCCACCATAGATAATCATTGTTTTTAAAATTTAAAGAGCAATTCTAAGCATTGTCTACAGGTGTCCTTGCCAGGACATTAAATATTGAGTCACAGTGGCATGCTCCTGTGTCAATAATAAGCCATCTATTTTGCAGTGCTGGTCCAAATCTTAACTTCCAGATACATTCCAACATATGCTCCCTAATATTTTTCAATACTTATCAGTCATATCTTTTAGTTATTTGGATGTGCTTGTCTTTTTTCTCCTGGATAAATTACTATATTATCTTGCCTTTGCTCTGTTTCACTTGTCCCTAGAGACTAGGAAACTATGAGAGGAGATAGGGTCAGATATTGAATAATCTAAGCATCATCCTGCAGGACACCTGAACCAGATGAGGCCTTTACCAGAGCTCTATGTAAGAACAGCATTTAATATGGGAAGGGAGCTATTTCTTCCAAACTAGATATTGAATACGACTGTGGAAATTCAATATTCTCAGGGTTTTTCAGATAATTGTGCACATCCTGGGTCCCTAGGTCTTTCTGTCCTACAAATTTGGGCTCTTCTCTGGCATAGGAGACACATGGGAGTTAAATATTCAGTGTCCATTGTAACTCTGATATCTTTATATTTAAATCCTGAGTCTTATTTTCATCAATATCTGCTCTGTTCTGCCAGGATGACTTTACAGTATGCCTTCAGTTGATATCTGACTAATTTAAGCCTGTAATTTTCTTTTCTTTTTTGGCTTCTAAAACTGTAAACTAAGGACAATGAATTGCACAGTCCTTAATATTGCTATTGCTCTTATATTGATAATGTGTGTTGTTACTATGCAAACCTATGCTTCATGCTCTCTTTGTACCAAATTCTAATTTATCTCCTGTAAAAATCTTAACTATAATGCTACTACATGACAAGAATTATTGCTTCACTTACCACTGGCAATGGGAAGCTTATTGGAGTTTGGAGCAACATTATTCACCAAAACAATAAGGGCCACTGCTGTCACTAATTGTCTTAGTTTGGTTACCAGAAAGGAAAAAAAAAAAAAAAAAAAGCTGATAAAAGCATTTGCATGCATCTGGAGCAAGAGCAAGAGGACAGGAAAAGTGGAATAGTGAGAGAGAGAAGAAAGAAAAGTCAATGAAAGCCTGAGTGCCTTTATTCATTATTACAGTTGAGAGTTGAGCAGTTAAGACATAAGCCTCTTAGTAATCTTTAAGGAGCAGTGTAAAATAGACCTCTTAGTTGTCTAACAGAGTGAGCGTGGTTGAAAAAAAGTTGAACAAGCAGAAAAGGAGGTTACAAAGGTAAGCATGGATGAGATCACATGATACCTTGGACTTTGGATTTTATTTGACTTTTATGGGAACTCACTGTTGGGGTGATGGCAGAAGAAAAATAACAAGATCTTATTTATATTTCTAAAAGGCCTGTTGATGCTGTGTGGAGAAGAAAGAGTGGTGTTAGGGAGACTAATAGAAACCTGCGTAAGTAGTCCGAATAAAAGAGTGGCTAGTGGTGGCATCAGAGCTAGTCAAGATCTTCTTTTGTTTATGAGACAGAGTCTCACTCTGTCGCCAAGGCCAGAGTGCAATGGCACGATCTCAGTTCACTGCAACCTCCACATCCCAGGTTCAAGCGGTTCTCCTGCCTCAGTTTCCCTAGTAGCTGGGACTACTAGGGACACGCCACCATGCCTGGCTAATTTTTGTAACTTTTTTTAGTAGAGATGGGGTTTCACCATGCTGGCCAGGCTGGTCTTGAACTCCTGACCTCGTGATCCACCCACCTCCACCTCCCAAAGTGCTGGGATTACAGGTGTGAGCCACCGCACCTGGCCTTTGAAGATCTTCTTAACATGAAATGAATTTTAAAAGTAGGTTCAACATGTGATATGGAAATAAAGACCATGACGATGACACTGAAGTTTTTGTTTTTATTTCCCCTTTGATTAGGTGGGTGATTTTTGGAGTGATTTACTGGTACAAAGAAGACTTGCAGGCATATGGGATTGCTGAAATTGATGCTTTGCCTTGGACATGTGAAAGATGCTTGTTTGATTGGCATATAAGTACAAATGTTAGGTGGAAGTTGGATAAAAAGTAAAGCTTAGGGCCAAATGGGGACTGGCTATATAAATTCAGGAGTAATTAATCAATAGATGTTACTTAAAGCCATGGAAACTCACTACTAACATAGTGAGTCATAGGGAGAAAATAATTTCTAAGCATGTCGTGAATAATCCTAATGTTTACTGATTGGAAAGAAATTCTAATGCTTAGAGACTGAAGGGAATGACAGGAGAAGGAATAGTCAGTAAATTGTATGAAAAACGAGAAGACTTTTATGACCCAGAAAACAAGTGAAGAAAGTGGTTAATGAGACAGGCACCTATCATCTTTGTCAAATATTGTTGAAAGGTACCAAGTTTACTTTAGGAATTTAAAAATGGTGAGATTGAAAAGAGTGGTTTCAGTGGTTTAACCTTGATGAATGTTTAATTGCAGAGGTATAGCAAGAATAGGATAATAGTCAATAATGGTGAATATATTTATATATGTACGTATGTGTATATATGCATGTGTCTACATGTATATACAGATAACTTGAAAGGTTTTCTTTAATACACAGGGACAAGTAAATAAGGAATTCACATAATTTTAAATTTGATTAGTATGCATCAAGTTAAATAGTGATAGAACTAATCTAATAAATTATTTAAATATGCCATGGCATGAGAGAGAAGAAATAACTACCAAAAGGAATACATTGATTTGCTAAGTTAGAATGAGATTCAGTGTACAAACACAGGATGTGATCTTAGATATAAACACTGGCTGTGTATTCATTGTGAGGAAAGGGAAAGAATGGTTGGGCCTATAGATTCCAGTGGATTGGTTCATTTGGTGATGTATGTCCAGGAATTCACTTTTAAGTTGTGCTATATTTTCAGTAAAATAATAATATTAGCTTAAAATAGGGAGTGAAGAAATTTTCTCACTGAACAGTTATGTGAATCGGCTAGGAAATGTAATAGGCTTGCCAAGAAGTCCTAAGCATACACTCGATGCTTGTGGTTATAAATTTAAAGTGAGACAAGTCCATACCATTGTGTGTGCATACGAGTGTGTGTGTGTAAGCAAAGTTAGTTGCCTTCAGATTCACTGATGTAGTTAGAAGGTTACATAGAAATAGATCTTTCCCGGTACGGGATTTACTCAGGTTAAACATGGAAGTAAAATTGAAGTTATCTGAGAAGAAGTCATTATATTTACATATCTTGAATTCTAAGTTGGGTAAGGAGGGGAGGATGAAGAGTGGTAAAGGTGATAGAGTTAATAGACTGGAGTTCAAGGTGAAGTCAAATTTTTTCTTTTTGTTTCAAGTGGGAAGAGTAAGAGAAATAAGTTGCAAAGATAGAAATTTTAAATCATAGCCAAGATCCATGAATCTAAATTTCTGAAGGTGGTGGAGTAATTGACAATGACAAACACTAAAGTATGAGAACACTAGACTATGAAGTATGGAAGAAGAAAATTGTATGATTGATGAAGAGCTCAAGGAATTAGAAGGCCCAAGAGGTGCAAAATGGCACATATATGAAGCAGACCTTACATGTCTCATTTTATATTTTCTGTCTGTTTAGTTTCACAGGGAAAAAATGAAATTATTACTTCTTTTTTATTGAACTCCCTATGATAAATAGCAAAAATGACTACAAATTATTTCATTTATCAAGAAGTGGTATCTATTTCTCCATCTTTTAAATTGGTATGGGTTATGTGAATTGCTTTGGCCAATGGGAAATAAGCAAATGTTAAAAGCAGAGACTTGGAAAGCACTTGACATTTGGGTTTACTCTATGTGTAGTGTTTTGACCTTTCAACTACCATGTGAAGATGCCCAGACTATCCTCCTGAAAATAAGAAGCAAGAAGCCGTCTCTTCCAAATTGCCAAGAGCCTGCTTGCTGTCAGTCATGTGAGCTAGTTCACCACCAATCATCCAGCTATTCACTGACAGCAGAAAACAGCTACGCTGGCACAGTTAAGACTTTCCAACAAACCCACAGAATTAGGAACCACATACATAATTATTGTCTCAAGCCACTGACATTTAGGAAGTAGTGTGTTATACAGCAATAGATAATTGAGAAACATGTTGTGCTTCGAAGTGATGTTTTCTTTGGAAAGGGAGATAGTGATGACTGGAAACAGCAGGGAAGAATCTATTACTTGATGCTAGAAAAACGTTCATAATCTGTAAATGAAGGCGAGAAAATTATTATGATAAGATGAAAAAAATGATAACCCTTATTATTTTGTAGTAAAACAGCTGCAAAACTATCACCCCCTCTAACTTTGAAGGTTGTCACATGTATGTAATGAACATATCTAGCACAACATTGATACTGGATGTCTCTGGGGGAAGGGAAAGGGCATGGGTAACTAGACTGTTTAGACCAGAGGAAGCATATCCAAGTCTGCCTTCTAGACATGATTTTAGATTACTTTTTTTTTTTCCTGAAACAGAGGCTTGCTCTTTTGCCCAGGCTGGAGTGGTGTGGCACCATCATAGGTCACTACGGCATTGACCTGGCCTCAAGCAATCCTCCTACATTAGCCTCCCGAGTAGCTGGGACTGTAGTTGTGCATCACCATGCTTGCTATTTTTCTCTCTCTCTTTTTTTTTTGTATAGACAGGGTCTCCCCAGGTTGCCCAGCCTCAAACTCTTGGTCTCAAGGGATCCTCCCACCTTGGCCTCCAACAGTGTTGGAATTATAGGTGTGAACCACTACACCTAACTAGAATTTTGTATTTTGACCCTAAGGGCAGAATTATATGAAACCTTTTGGATCCCTGGAGTAAGAGTGAGCACATTATTCATGTGACAGAAATGTAAACAAATAGCAGCCAGTGGAGAATTGTGATTGAATATCAAATGCTCACAATTCTTCCCTTTCTATGAAGATGGGCATTTTCCATCTCTTGAACCTGAAACAGTCATGTGACTTTCTTTGGAAATGTGACTTTATAGTAAATGTAACAAAAGCAAAGACTTGATAAGTGCTTGTATATTGGGGTTGGCTTCTCTTGCAGCTTTTGTAAATGTGCAATCAGTATTTGAAGAAATTCAGAGTAGCTTGCTGAATGACAAGAGAAATAAAGCTCGGGTGTCTCTGTCACTCTAAATAGCCTGTAAGAGCCACACATGTGAATGAGGATATCCTTGATTGTCTGGATGCAAGATGACCCACCAGTTGATAGCATATATATATATATATATGTGTGTGTGTGTGTGTGTGTGTGTGTGTGTATATGTGTGTGTGTATATATATGTGTATCTGGATATATATGCGTGTTTGTGTGTATATATACACACATATTATATATATACATATATATACACACACACATATATATCCAGATATATATATATATATACACACACACACACGTATATATATATATATATATATTTGCTATCAACTGGTGGGTGCTATCAACTGCTGTATACATATATACACACACACACACACACACACACACACACACACACATATACACACATATATATCTGGACAAGCCCCACAGCTATCAGCTGACCTGTCCCAGACCCAAGAATCAAGTGAACTCATATAACTGTATGATAATTAAATGGTTAATACTGAAACCACTATATTTTGAGATGCTTCCTTAAGCAATGAAATAACTGGAAATCTTTTCTCTCTAGAGATCACTTTGCTGTCAGTGGGCTTTGAAACCACCACTGTATTTTATCCAATCATAGTCACACAAGAACATTCTCATAATGTGGTAATGACATTGTCTTTTTAATTTACCTCAGTGATATGCACTTAAAAAAACTAAACTGAAAATATAATTATGTCAATGTGCAGCAAGCTTTTGAGAAATATTTTTTAAAAATCCATTCTGGCACTATTCTGTATTATATGAGTTATATTTTTGTGGAAATTGTTTTAAGTATAAGCTTCTAAGATATGATTATACACATAGTAATTATAGCATTATCTATCAGCTCCTTATTTCCACATGCTCAGTCTACTTTCTTGGTAGAGATATATCTTATCCAAAAAATATACATTAAGGATTTGTAGTATTATTGTATGTAGTAATTAAGAGTGGCTTAAAACCCTTTGAAGTGACTTAATTCATTATATTTATGCCTATAATTTTAACAATATGTATAAGAAAGAAGACATGGTAGTTCATGTTCTAGATATTTTACAAAAAATGATATGGCACATAATACAGATATGTGTTGCCTCATTATTCAAAGAATTAAAAACATTTATCAGACTTACTAGAATTTACTGATCCAAACTCCTCAAACAAGTAGACTTTGAATAGTCAATGAGAATATATTTCTTCTCCTTTTTCAGCACTATTCACAGAATATGTTATTAATTTTCTGTCACTCTCTCTCCCTGGAGAAACCAATATTACTTTGATTCTATATAGAAAATAAAAGAGGTATCCCAAAAAATAAAAATGGATTTGACTTTTTTTATTTCTGTGTAAGAATTCAGACATTAGCAACACTGAATCTTATCAGATCAATTCCCCGCAGAAGACTAAAGCCTGCAGTGGTCCAGGATCTGTAAACTCTACAGACGTGGGAAAAGAATGATAAAGGAAGACTACTAAATATTCCTTTGCTAAACCGTGCATGCAATGCATGTCGATTGCCCCTGGTTTTAACTATCTGCACTGTAAATAAGAGCTCTATAAGCCAAGTGTAAAAGGTGAAAGACTCTTCTATTATCCTTTTAATTCCAATAAAACTATTCAACCAATTTTATTCACTTACACTGTTAATAAAATAGACCCTATGCTTTAGAAACCTGGCTCAAATTGAAAACAGAAAAAAAGTTCTTATCTTTCGTATTTTTCTCTCCAACTTCTACATACTAATTAATCTTGTGCTCTGTATTTTGAACCATGAAAACAAATTTTCAGATTAAGAAATAATGGAAATAGTTCCTAGGAAGAAACTAGTGAATTAAAAAATGAACAGCACATCAGATTCCAAAAAATATATGTAAAGGATCAATAAACATTCAATGAATTCAAGAAAAATATCTAAATCTCTGGGTATCACCTTACTAGTTTATTATAAAAATATGTGATCATATCTCAGAAGGGAGCAAAGACTGAGTTTTCTAACAAACAAAAAATGTATAGTACTTTATTACAGGTTTTTGTGCTTCACTTATCAATATTTTAGATCAGTTTACCAAAAAAAGTACATAGCAAAAACACTCAACTCTCAAATATTAACTAGAAGAGAAAACAAATCATTCTTAGATAAAACATCTGCAAATAACCATAATCTATGAAGGAAGTATAAAGGAAAAGGTGAAAAAGAATATTACAATGTTTAAAATATTATAATACTGTAATCCCAGTACTTTGGGAGGCCCAGGCAGGCGGATCAGCTGAAGTCAGAAGTTTGAGACCAGCCTGGCCAACATGGCGAAACCCTGCCTCTACTAAAAATGCAAAAAGAAATTAGCCGAGCGTGGTGGCATGTGCCTGTAATCACAGCTACTCGGGAGGTTGAGACAGGAGAATCACTTGAACCTGGGAGGCGGAGGTTGCAGTGAGCCGAGATCGTGCCTCTGCCCTCCAGGCAGGGCAACAGAGTGAGACTCTGTTTCAAAAAAAATAAATAAATAAAAGGTTTTAAAAATATTAAATTTTAAAGAAAAAAACTTAAAAGAAGGACAGTTTTAATGTGGTCTTAATTTTTGAAAAATAATGAAATAATTGCAATATAGTAAAAAAGTTTGAAGGTGAAAATAATACACAGAATAATTAGATTAAAGGGAAACTGTAGAACTACGGAAATAAATTTTAAAACCAACACCATTTAGAGAAATAATTAATGAATTTGAAGATAAATTTGATAAAGAGTATAAACACTACTAAATATCAAAACAGATCTACAGAAAAAGAATCGTGTTTATCACAATTAAAACAATAAGAAATTCAAAGAAATTTAAGCAATTAGTTAAATAAAATTGAAAAATAAGTCAAAGATAATGCAGCACAAAACAGACCATTAAAGTAATAGAAATAAATATGCTTTCAATTATCTACTATTATAGCATTTTCTTAAGACTGAGAAGAAAAAATGTTCAAATCAAAGGACAAAGTGTTTTAGATCCCTCCCCCGAAAAAAGCATTCAAGCATTCAATACCCTTCAGCTTTGCATTCTTTAGATATTTTAAAATATTATTTAAACACATTTGAAATGAGACAAATTAAAGACATTCTAAATTTAAAATTGTGTCATAAAAGCAGTCATATTATGAGTAATTAACAACTCTAAATGTGTATACCTCTAATAACAGAGCTTTTTAATACAAGAAACAAAACCTGATAAAACTGCCCAGAGAAGTAGACAAAATCACAAACAAGTTGGAGATTTTAATGCATTCCTTCAATAATTGATAGTATGAATAGACCAAAATCAGTCAGCGTATATAAAATGTGAACAAAATTAATCAACCAGCTAGACCTTATTGAGACTCTTAATAGCACATGCCACTAACAACACTAGACTACAAATTTGTTTTAAGTGATTACAGAACATTTACCAAGCTAGGTTGTTCTCGGCCATAACAAGTCTCATAAATTTCAGATGAGTCAACTCATTCAAATTATATTATCTGCCCATACAGAAATAAACCAGAAATCCAGCCTGGCACGGTGACTCACACCTGTAATCCCAGCACTCTGGGAGGACAAGGCGGGTGGATCACGAGGTCAGGAGATCGAGACCATCCTGGCTAACATGGTGAAACCCCGTCTCTACTAATAAAGTACCAAAAAAATTAGACAGGCGTGGTGGCGGGTGCCTGTAGTCCCAGCTACTTGGGAGGCTGAGGCAGGAGAATGGCTTGAACCCAGGAGGCGAAGCTTGCGGTGAGCCGAGATCGTGCCACTGCACTCCAGCCTGGGTGAAAGTGCAAGACTCCGTCTCAAAAAAAAAAAAAAAAAAAATTAGAAATAAACCAGAAATCCATACAAGAAATATCTCTGTTCAAAGAAGAAATCAGGTGAGCATGGTGGCTCATGCCTGTAATCCCAGCACTTTAGGAGCCCAAGGCAGGTGGATCATGAAGTCAGGAGATGCACACCGTCCTGGCTAACACGGAGAAACCCGCCTCTACTAAAAAACAAAAAAAGTACAAAAACAAAAACAAAAAAGGTAGGCGGGCACGGTAGCACGCTCCTGTAATCCCAGCTACTCAGGAGGCTGAGGCAGACCCAGGTGACCTAATCACATTATTCAGTCCTTCTTTCTGCTTTTTGTGAAATTCCACTCCACTAAGCCCCTGCCTTTCCCCCTCTCTATTTTCTCATTCTTCCTTGAAAATACCTGGTTGCTTCTGCACAAATCCAAGTTGATTTCAGTTCATGCTGAACCCTCTTCCATATTGGTGTAGTTATTGAATAAAAACTATCATTACCACTTTAAGTAGTGTCTGGTTTTATCTCTTTCTTGTTTGTTTTTGAGGTAGGTTCTCAGTCTGTCTCCCCAAGTGGAGTGCAGTGGAGCGATCTCGGCTCACTGCAACCTCCATATTGCAGGCGCAGGTGATTCTCCCACCTCAGCCGCCTGAGTAGCTAGGATTACAGTCGGGCACCACCATGTACTGCTATTTTTTTTTTTTTTTTTTGTATTTTTAGTAGACACGGGGTTTCCCAGGCTGGTTTCAAACTGCTGAGCTCAAGCAATCCACTTTCCTTGGCCTCCCAGAGTGCTGAGATTACAGGCATGAGCCACCATGCCCAGCTCTGGTTATATCATTGACAATACATCCCTTATGATTTTAAATATGCTACCTTGTCTCAGATTATTTATTTGTTCAATTAATATTTATTATACTTACTACGTATCAATAATTCTACAGAGAGCTGATTACAAACAGGATTCATGTTCTTAATAATGTCATCCCAGTGCAAAAAGCGAAAACAAGTAAGCAAACACAATGTTATCACAGTTTATCAAAAATATTCTTGTAGGAAAGAAAATATAGTTGTCTCTTTGGGTGGTCAAGAAATACTTCTGAGGATGTGGTATTTCACATGTTATGTAGAAATGAAAATGTGATAGACACGGAATTTGAGGAAATAGTGCTTGGAATACAGAAGTCGGCATCAGCAGTTGAAATGAAACTGGACAGGGCCCATATGCTCTAGGAACTAACAAACAATGGTTTGGCTGGGGCTTGTACAAAGCTATAATAAAAAGAGCCAGGTTAAATTCAAGATATCTGTACAGACAAGTTGTGCAAAGACCTTCAGGTCATATAAAAACGTTTGAATTTCATTCTAAGTGTAATGAGAAATAACTGGAGCATCTTAAGCAGCAGAATAATGTGCTCTGATCACACTTTAAATAGCTAACTCTGGCTCTTTGTAAATACTGAGCTTAGGCTAATGAGAATGGAAGCAGGAAGAACAAGTAGAAGATAACTGAAGTAGTCCAGTGTAGATGGGAATACACAGGATCTCTCCCACTCCCAGTACCATAAAGAATGAAGATATAATGTCATCAGTTGAGGGTTATGATAAAATTCACACTGTGTATCTGAGGTTGAAAATAAATCAGAAGTAGATATCACAGGGATGTCTCCGAAGGACTTTTAGGTAGTCTAGTGGTTGCAATTCTTACTATTTATGGAATGCGGTTCACTCACCATTTTATGTATTTGTTGTTGCGTGATCACATTCCTGTGTGTAAGAGTGACAACTACAATATATATTAATTAGTATGACCTGGGCCTGTAATAATCACAATAGATGGAAGCTATAAAGAACGATTACAGTCATAGTGGACTATAGTCTTAAAAATTCCCTGTAAACATATAGATTACATTATAATTAAATATAAAGTAAAAATACTATCACAGGGTTTACTACTATGCAGAACTTATGAAGACAATCGTATGGGATATCTGTGTTTGGAATATGTACTTGCAGGAAAGTAAGACCTCTGTAATTAATCTAGTAACAATCATGTAATTGATGGCATTGGAATGTGTTTAGTCATACAATATCTGAATATATAACATTGCCTTTAAGAAATACAAACATGGAAATGAATTGATTAATTATATGTTGGTTAATAGGTTTTATTACGTTTAAGAGGTTATGTCTATCAAAGTCACCACTAAGAGACTGAAGGACATTGACTAGAAGTCCAATCGTAATACATATATCCGACAAAGAAGACCTATACAGAACATATAATTATCTAAATAAAGATATATTGTCTGAGCATGGTGGCTCATGTCTGTAATCGCAGCACCTTGGGAGGCTGAAGCAGGAGAATTGCTTGAGGTCAGGAGCTCAAGACCAGCCTGGCCAACATGGCAAAACCCATCTATACTGAAAATATAAAAATCATCCAGGTGTGGTGGTGATACCATGATCCAGGCAGGGGGCAGAGAAATTCTAGGCAGAAAAGGGCAGGTCCCTGAAAAAGCCCCACTTCAAGCCGAAAAGCCCGAGACTGTGGCCCAAAGTGAGAACTTACATCCCTGTTTTCCCGCTCGAATGTTGATGCTTCCAAAACCACACTGCCCATCCTTTGCCTATAAAAACCCCAAGATCAGCTGGCAGAGAGAGAAAAAACAGCTGGACTATGACTGGATGTTGGAGAAAAGCAGCTTGACTTCAGAGGGACAGCCTGAAGGTATAACTTTTGAGAAGAATCCGTCAGGAGATGGCTGGAGTTCAGTGGAAGGCTATTTTTCTGCCCTATCCATTTTTCAGCTCTCCTTCCCACTGACAGTCACTTTCATCAGCAAAAAACATCCCCTACATTTACTATCCTTTATTTCTCCTGGATGCCAGACAAGAGCTTGGGTTCCACGAGTGTGGATAAAAAAGAGTGTCACGCTTTCCCTTTGCTGTCGCTGGTGGAAGGCAGCCGCCTCACGTGAAACGGCAGAGGGCCCACTGATCTGTTAATAGCCATCTGCAGACAGCAGGGCTAAAAGCAGTGTAACACTCCCTCTGGGACTTCAGGGGTCACAGGCACCACCCCAGATGCTGCCGTGAGGCCTGCATAGAGTTTGCTCCTGCCAGCACCTAAAAGTGCTCACCCTGGCTCCTGCAACCACTCACCTGCACGCCCCTCGACATGAAGGGTGGAACACAGCGGGTCTGAGTGAGTGGAATTCACTCCTGCTAGCACTGAAGCGGCCAGTTGGTTCCAATGTTAGTGCACTCCAGTTCCCGCTTCATTCGCTCATAGTCTCCCTGCCCCAAACAAGCTGGCTAAGCTAGGCACCCCATCTCGAGTCCTGTGAAGGGGTCAGAGAAATATCCTGCTTTAGTGCTGTGCATCTGCAATCCCAGCCACTTGGGAGGCTGAGGCACAAGAATCACTTTAACGTGGGAGGCAGAAGTTGCAGTGAACCAAGATTGTGCCACCACACTCCAGCCTGGGTGATAGAGCAAGACTCTGTCTCAAAAGTGTACATGTGGGAAACCATCACCATATTCAAGAAAGTCAACATATCCATCAGCCCCCAAATTTTTCTCATGAGCCTTTAAAATACTTTCCTCAAACTGGTTGATAGACTTCTTAAAAAGTTCTTGCTTATTTATGTATAGTTTTTTTAGTCAATTTCAGATAGATTGTATTGTAATTTCCAATTGTAATTTTTGATTTGGAAATTTCTCCTTGAAGCACAGTTTTAATTTATGTACTTCTGAAATTCTGTTATTAGGTAGTACATAGTTAGAATAATTATGTCTTCTTGAAGAACTGACTCCTTTATCAATATGAAAGGGTTTTCCTTATCATTAGTACTAAGGTATTTTCTGAAATCTATTTATCTGATATTAATATATGCAGCATTCTTTTGATTAGTTTTATCATGGTAACATTTTCTATCCTATTGCTTTTAATCTACTTTGTATTTATATTTAAATTGAGTTTTTATAGGAAGCATTATTTTCTTTTGATCTTTCAATCTGGCAATTTAATTGTCATGTTTAGAGCACATAAATTTAATACGATTATTGGTATAGTTAGTTTGAACTCTATCATCTAGATAATTATTTTAAAGTGATTCCTTAGGTTCTTTCTTTCCTTTTACCTCTTTCTACTATACTTTTTTTTTTTTTTTTGCTTACTTGAATATTTGTTTCAGATTCTATTTTATCTCTCTTGCTGGCCTATTACTTTAACCCTTACTTCTGTTATTTTAGTTGTTGCTTTACGGTTTATAACAAACATCATCACTTATAATACTTAACTCTCGGCTGGGTATCGTGACTTACGACTGTCATTGCGCTTGGGAGGCCAAGGCGGGTGGATCACCTGAGGTCAGGAGTTCAAGACCAGCCTGACCAACATAGAGAAACCCTGTCTCTAATAAAAATACAAAATTAGCCGGACATGGTGGTGCATGCCTATAATCCCAGCTACTCGGGAGGCTGAGGCAGAAGAATCACTTGAACCTGGGAGGTGGAGGTAGCGGTGAGCTGAGATCGCACCATTGCACTCCAGCCTGGGCAACAAGAGTGAAACTCCATTTCAAAAAAAAAGTCAACTCTCGTTTGGTATGTTACCACCTTTTTTTTTTGAGACAGAATATCCATGGATTGCCCAGGCTGGAGTGCAGTGGCACGATCTAGGGTCACTGCAACTTTCGCCCTTTGGGTTCAAGCGATTCTCCTGCCTCAGCCTTCTGAGTACCTGGGATTACGGGTGCATGCCACCACACCCAGCTAATTTTTGTATTTTTAGTAGACATGGGGTTTCACCATGTTGCCCAGGCTGGTCTCAAACTGACCTCAGGTGATCCGCCTGCCTTGGCCTCCCAAAGTTCTGGGATTACAAGCATGAGCCACCACACCTGGCCTATGTTACCTCTTAAAATATAGCATGAGACTCTTAAAATAGTATGCTGCTGTTTACCTCTTAGCAGGCTCTGTGCTGTAAAAATTGGTTTATACACATTTTATTTCTTCCTATATTAGAAAGTTCAGACTACATTGGTATATGTTTTGTTTAAAATGTCAGTTATTCTTTTTAATATTCAAATAATAAGAAATAATCTTACATAGTTACCAACTGTTACCATGTTATTACTCTTAATTCATTTTTTTTCCTTTAATATTTCCATCTAGTTTCATTTTCTGTCATTTTTAAGGGGTTCCTTTTCATTTCTGATGATGGTTAATCCTGAGTGTCAAATTTATTGGACTGAAGGATGAAAAGTATTGATCCTTGGTGTGTCTGTCAGGGTGTTGCCAAAGGAGGTTAACATTTGATTCAGTGGGCTGGGAAAGGCAGACTCACCATAATCCAGGTGGGCACCATCTAATCAGCTGACAGTGAGGCCAGAGTATAAAGAGGGAAGAAAACATGAAAGGCTAGATTGGCCTAGCCTCCCAGCCTACATCTTTCTCCCATGCTGGATGCTTCCTGCCCTCGAACATCAAACTCCAGGTTCTTTAGATTTGGGACTCGGCCTGGCTTCCTTGCTCTTCAGCTTGCAGATAGCCTATTGTGGGACTTTGTGATCAAGATTTGTCCTGGAGAAACAGAATATTAAGGATGGAATTCTTTCATTGGTTTTGGACATTCTGGAGTGGCTGGGACGCAGGGCACTAAGTCCCTAGACTGCACACATCACAGGGTCTTCTTGAGTTTTTTACCTGTACAGGTCTTTCCTCTCTACTATTCTGTCTTGGGAACTCTTGGTGAGTAGGACTGCCTAACTCTCAGCTCTGCCTTCACAGTTCAGGACTCATCTGGGGTCAGCCTGATTTTCCCCCTCCATGAACTACAAAGTGGAAACCCTTTCCAGGTGGTTAAATGAAATAATTTAGCATTCGACTTGTTCATTTCCACCTCTCAAATATCCCACCTGTTGTTTAAATGTCCAAAACTATTATTTTATATATTTTCTCAGTTTATTTTGTTTTTGTTTTCCATCTGGGAAAGTAAATTGTGTGGCCTCCTTCTTAGCCAAAGGTGGAAATTCCTACGACATTGTGTCTTAACACTAAAAACAAAATTGTGAATTAGTAGTAGAGAATCTTCTAATATATGATAACATATGCTGACCTGAGTTGTATTGTGAGAACAGATGAGTAAGAATAGGAAATCTCTTTTATTATGTGTGGATTGTAGGTAGAAAACTTAGATCAAGTGAAATTGTTAAATATACGATGGAGCCTGATATTCACCATAGCACACAATAAAGATGAAACAAGTTTGTAAAAATGTGAAACACTTCAGTCCAGTTGGCAAATAGCTGCTTCATCAATCTTCCCCCAAATCTCCAGCTGACCTAGCTACTGAGCCTCTCTCCCCGTACCTCCCCAACTTCAGATTCTAACAAAGCTAACCTTGCATAACAGGTATTCCAGGAAGCTGCTTTTTCTCTCTGCCTGGGACCAGGAATCTTTCCAGATTATGATGATTGTACCATACTTAATGTTAAATAGTTTCCTACGGCCCCATGATGATGCTTTTTGTGTTATTTTATTCCCAAACTCCTGGAGTAACTCTTTATTTAAATACTTCTTTAATACTTCTTTAAATAAAGAAGTATTTAAATAAAGACAGTTTATCTGAATTCTTCATTTAAATACTTCTTTCTTTAGAAAACCAAGCATTTTTTTTTTTTTTTTTTTGAGACGGAGTCTCACTATGTCGCCCAGGCTGGAGTGCAGTGGCATGATCTCGGCTCACTGCAAGCTCCACCTCCCGGGTTCACGCCATTCTCCTGCCTCAGCCTCTCCGAGTAGCTGGGACTACAGGCGCCCGCCACCACGCCCGGCTAATTTTTTGTATTTTTAGTAGAGACGGGGTTTCACCGTGGTCTCGATCTCCTCACCTCGTAATCCGCCCGCCTCGGCCTCCCAAAGTGCTGGGATTACAAGCATGAGCCACTGCGCCCGGCCTAGAAAACCAAGCATTTCTAATAAGCCTTTCTATTAAGTATAACTGTCCTCCAGATTTCACTATTTAGCCTGTTTCCTGAATCCTGTGTTGTGGTGACATGTTCCATTCTTCATGAAATCCAGCCTGACCTGAAAATTCAATATATAATGCAATCTGTTTTCTCAGTGAGAAAACTATAAAGAACAAGAGAGCACATGTTAATAGTGTAGGGTCAAACTTTAACATGATGAATAAAGTTAGGGAAATAAATAGCAAACCAGTTAAAATTCATTTTGGAGCTCTATTATTTTCACTTCTTCATTTTTTTTTCTACTTTTCTCTAACTTTTCTGTCCCTTTATTTCCCATTTTAAGAAACATAAGTTTCAGATATTTTTATTCACCTACTAATATTACTGTGCTGGCAGCAGCTTAATATTACATGTCTTTAAGAAATAGTTGCATTTTAATAGTAGTTCTTAGAAATTAGAAATTATATTGGGCCCATATACATTATTGAAAGTAGCATTCCAAGAACAGTGAGAAAAAAATGAGCAAGGTGTTTAAAAACTCATTCTTGGACATGTATCTTAAATTATTTTACTTAGATGCAGAAAAAGAATTCCACTTAATTCCAGGGAAGTGTACAGCACTAGAAATCTCTTTCTGGAAGACAAAACTCAATCTGTGAGGTTATTGTATGTGATTAATAAACAAAAATCTCTATATAACACAGACATCCAAAAGCATTAAAACTTCATGAAGCTTAATCACAAATGTGATAGTTAATGTTACTTAAAATGTTACATTTATTTTATCAATATATCCAAATATACTGTATATTTGATTTTTTGTTTATTTTGCTTTTGTTTTACAGTTTGTAATTACCATTGAAGTTTACCTGATGGCTTTGTTTTTCTCAAATTACAACATGTCAAATGGCTTTTACTATTATCAATTAATTAATAAATCAATACTTTGCATGAGAAGAAATAACTGAATAAGAAGATATTCAAAAGCCACTGTAAGTTACTTTAACATTTTTGATGTTTTCAGTCAATTTAATTTTGACCTTCAAATTGCAAGGAAAATTCCGCTGAAGTTTTGAAATTTGAAATTAAACTAGTAAAACCCAGCATATTTTGCATTTGTTGGATTCTTAAAACTATGTGTCCTTTGAAAGTGTAAATTCAACACACTGTTTGAAGTTTCAGACATTTTTGTAGTCATTTCAAACATATTGTCGACCATATAAAAGGTTATGCTTTGCCCTCAGTCCATGCACAGAGAATTCTGATTGATGTCAATGGGAGCCATGTGCAAAGTTTGCGGGCACTGTAGTTTGAAATTTTATGCTGTTTTCAGAATATCTTTGAAGTCTAGTTTCTGTGAAAAACATAAAGTTTAAAGAGTAGCTCTTCAGGGCTTATTCTTATCCACAGAGAACATGTTTAGATTGCCTGTTTTAAATGCAGAGCTAAGCTGAAATTTCAAAAATCTAGTATGCATTTGGAGTGGTTGATTACAAAAGAATTATTCCATTGGGTCCAATTGCTAGACTGGGAGACAAAAGTGGCAAATCTATGTTGGTAATCTATCTTTTTATACAATTGATTCTGCTGCAATAGTGAAAGGTATAAATTGCTGTTCAATTTAATGCTAAAATTAACTATATTGCTACCATTAATTTTTTATTTAAGTATCTTCAACAAAGCAAGTAGAATCACTTTTGCATTGATAAATTCAATAGAGTTTGATTTTTGCATTATTACTGAGGAAAGATATTAACTGGTAACAATGCTCTATTATTAATTAAAATTTATTTTTGCAAATATGTTCCAATTAAAAGTATTTAAAGGCTAAGTTAAGGAAGGATAATTTAAACCCATTTCCTAAAATTCATAATATTTTCTTGGGCTTGCAGACTGTGGAGTAAAATGCATATTATATAGAAATAATTTTATCAGAAAGAAATTATTAGTTATAAAATTTATTCAACATATTTTTCCATTTCAAGACACAACTGTCATTTTCAAAATCAAATTCACTAAAAGGTATTATGTTTTCTAAAAGACCACAGTTTCCATTTTGCAGTATAAATAATTTGTGCTTAAAATTAATGAAATCTGTGAGTTTTTTTCTAGAGCATTCTTTATAGTTCTAGTACCTAAGAATAATTTTCACAATGCAGGCTTAATGTCCTTGATAGGTCATCTAACATGAGCCTAACAATCCATCTCACTGTAACCGGAAGAAAGTGCTAAAGCAACACTCAAGAAAAGGGATTCATTTTGATGAAAACAAAAGCTCAGGTGACCCTTCAACTAGGAAACAAACATTATGTTGGGGTTTTAGAGTTGACTAGAATTCACTTTTAAGACAATTTAGGAACATAGAACAGGGAGAAGTTTAAAAAATAAAAATACAACAAAGATATATTTGGGCTACTTTTCACTGTTTATACTATAGAAAATCAGATTTTCTGCTGTCTCAACAATACTTTCAATCGGTCATTGATAACTGAGTAAATAATTGCTGTACAAGACTGTAGATCTCAGGCTGGGCATGGTGGCTTATGGCTGTAATCCAGCACTTTGTTAGGCCAAGGTGGGAGCATCACTGAGGCCAAGAGTTCAAGACCAGCCTGGGCAATATAGCGAGATCCTCTATCTTAAAAGATCGCAAATCTTTATTTTCTTCAATACAATTCTGTATATTACTGCAGACTCTCTACATAGCCATTTGTACACCACATATTTCCAGATGATCAGTCCGTCTTCACTCCCATTATCCAATTACTTCCATAGTATACGTTTCCAGGGGAGAAAGTTTCCTCAACTCATGAGAATTTTGAATTATATCAACTCTTAAGACCATGAGAGTCTATTCTCCCACAGTAACTCCTCATAAAGGTATTCTTTTATATCCCCTTTTTTGAGATACCAATGAACATATCTTCAATTTCGTGTATATTTTTTCTTTAAATCGTTCAGAGCGATCGACTTCAAGCTACTTTTTTTTCTGCTCTATAAACATTATCAGAATCAAGAAAGTACAATATCCTGGCTATATTCTTATAATTTAAGGAGTATGGGAAAAACAGAGAGAATAACAAACAATTTTGTCTCAAATAATCCATACAAAGAAAAGCAAAGTGATGGATCCAATTCAGATACAGAGAAAAAACTAACCCTTTGAATTAAAAAAAATTTCCAGTCTCCTGTTTTGTTAATAACAAGAGTTACATTGGAAAGTGAAAAGTGAATCTGACAATAAAATTTGAAAGCACTACACAAAAAAATTAGGTACCACTGAAAATAGTAGTGAACAACTATTGTGATGTACTATTATTTTGTCACATTTTTTTTTTTGAGATAGGATCTCACTCTGTTGCCTAGGCTGGAGTGCAATGGTGTAATCATGGCTCACTGCAGCCTCAACTTCCTAGACTCAGATTATTCTTCCAGCTCACTCTCCCAAGTAGCTGGGACCACAAGCACATGCCCAGCTAATTTTTTGTATTTTAACAGACACAGGTTTTTGCCATGTTGCCCAGGCTGGTTTTGAACTCCTGGACTCAAGCAATCTGTCCCCCTTGGCCTCCCAAAATGCTGGGATTACAGATATGAGCCACCACTCCAGGCGTCATCACATTTTTAATTGCCTACACAGTAGTGATACTCCCTCACCCTCAATTCTGTTTTCTCCATTTTTATAAAATACACAACTACACATACCAGAGACTATCTTAACAAACACAGTTCTGGCCTGTGTGACACATAGAGTAAGTGCAATGGTTTGAATGTCTTCACCTAAATTCTTGTTGAAATTAATTGTCAATGTAACAGTATTGGGAGGTAGGGCCTTTATGAGGTGATTGATGATTTATGCCATGAATGCATTAATTATCACTAGAGTGGGTCAGTTATTGTGAGATTGGGTTAGTTACAAAAATGTGTTCCCAGGAGCCCGGGAGGTGGAGCTTGCAGTGAGCCGAGGTTGTGCCACTGCACTCCAGCCTGGGTGACAAAGAGAGACTCTGTCTCAAAAAAAAAAAAAAAAAGTGTTCCATCTGATTTTTTTTCTTTCCATCTCACATGCTCACTTCTGCCTTCTACTCTTCTACCATAAGATAACCCTTGCCTGATATCACTGCCATCTCTTTAACTTCCAGACTCTAGAACCATGAGCTGAATAAACTTCTTCTTCTTCATTAAATAAATTACTCAGTCTTTGGTATTCTGTCATAGCAACAGAAAACAAGCTAGTATATTAAGAATACCATGAATTGTAGCATAATCTGGATCAACATTATCCAAAGTAAGTAAGGTCAAGTCAGGTTAAAAGTACTATAGGACTGTGGAAATAAACAAAGACCAACCACTTGACAATAAGTAAAGACTATGTATTTGAATCTTGGCGTACAAAGTGAGTCAGCCACAGCCACTTGCATTTTGTTAAAGACAACGTCAGGCAGAGGAATGGCAAAGCTTCATAGTGGAAACATGAAGGCCTTCCCTGATGGGAGACTATTAGCATGAAAGAGCTGTGAATGGGGTAATTAGAAGCCAGACATTAACTGTGATTGATTAGGGGTACATAGCTGCCTTTCCCTCTCTCTGAAGTTGCTTTGGTCATAAATTGAAAATTGGGACAAAAATTTAGAAAATTGTCAAGTCATGGCCATTTTGGGTACAGAAGTTACTGTTTAGCTTTCCGGACCAGTAACTAGAGATAACAGTAAGACTGCAAGTCTGATTTATAGATAGCAGACTGTCTTCCTGGGTTGCTTTCTGTAGACAATGGGTTGGTCCCTTGGGCTGATTCCTGCCCAGATTGTGGACCAGAGTTAGTTCTATTTTTAAATATGGTGCCTAGCCATTGTCTGTTTCTATATCCACTCTCTCTAAATATTGACATTAGTGGTTCTGTCTTGTGCTTTCCTGGTCCTATAATGCTTACAATAAAACACTGCGTTTTGAAAGAGAGAGAAAGCTTGTCAGTCATTCATTCTGCCAGTACATTTGAGGTTGTATTATTTTCTATACAAAAATCTAGGTTTCTGTTACAAACATTACTAAGAGAGTCAACCTAACCTCATGACTAAGTACATGGTTCCAGGTCCAGATTGTCACTCCCTGAGTGATCTTCAAAAATTCATGTAACATCCAGTCCCACAGGTTCTTCATTGAATAAATGGGGTGATCAGTAGCTGCTTCACAGTGTTGTCAAGAAGTAAACAAATTAATACCTCAAAGCCTTCAGAATGTTGTACAGCATATTAGAAGTGCTCTTATTATTTAGAAAAGATGGTGTATAGCTTAGAGGAACGGATTCTAGAATGGGAGTAAAGAATTTTTTGCCACAGTAACAATAACTTTGTCCCTCTGAAAAAAAAATGACAATGATCACAGGATTGGCTTCATAATAAATATAAAAATCTATAGTTTCTCAGGGGCATACATGTAATACCAGCATTTTTGGAGGCTGAGGCAGGCAGATTCTTGAGCCAAGGAGTTTGAGACAAGCGTGGGCAACATGGCAAAACCTTGTCTCTACAAAAAAGTATAAAAATTGGCCAGGTATAGTGGTACATGCCTGTAGTCTCACCTATTTGGGATGCTGAGGTGGGAAGATCACTTGAACCTGGGAGGTTGAGGCTTCAGTGAGCTATAATCGCACCACTGTACTCCAGTCTGGGCAACAGAGCTAGACTTTGTCTCAGAATAATAAAAGGTAAAATAAAATTTCTCAGGGAGTGTGTGGGAGGGAGAGGAGGGATGAAAAATTACTTATTGTATACAATGTACACCATTCAGATGATGGGTACTCTAAAAGTCCAGACTTTATCACTATACAATTCATCCATTTAAGCAAAAACCAGTTATACCTCTAAAGCTATTGAAGTAAAAAAATAAAGTTTGAAGTTTCTCATAACTATAGCATTTCAAAGTTCTGACTTTGTGTTCATGTATCTAACTTTGCTATCAGAAATCTAGACCAAAGAAATGGAATCTTTAGCACAGATAAATAGACGTAGTTATGTATGAATAAATATAAATCTTCTTTGAGATTGAGCATGAACAATTTCTAAGAACAACAGAACAAGTTTTAGATGTATTTTCTAGTAATGCACTTGGGTTGTGTTATTTGGTTTCAATTGCTCTAACCACCATGACTCAGACCAGATGCTCTTAATCCTGTCTGAGATCCCAAATTTAAAAATAAATTTGGCAGCTAAAATTCTGAGTTTTCAGTAGTTGTTGGCTTTATTTTTTAGTTCGGTAATAAGCCAAAAAGAAAAATGAAGATGTAATAAATCTAGGGAAATTCACTTCCAAAAGGGCACCAACTGAGTACAAACAGTTTACTGAAAAATTTTAAATTAACAATATACACAATACATAAAAATGGACAAGTATAACAGTATCTACTGTATTTCTAATTAAAGCAGAGCATAACTGCTCCCACTTATAAATGAGAACATGTGTTGTTTGGTTTTCTGTTCCTGCATTAGTTTGCTGAGGATAATGGCTTCCAGCTTCATCCATGTCCCTGCAAAGGACATGATCTCATTTTTTATGGCTGCATAGTATTCCATAGTGTATATGTACCACATTTTCTTCATCAAGTCTATCATTAATGGACGTTTGGGTTTACTCCGTCTTTGCTATTGTGAGTATTGCTGCAGTGAACAAGTACGCATGTATCTGTGTAATAGAATGATTTACATTCCTTTGGGTATACACCCAGTAATGGGATTGCTGGGTCAAATGGTATTTCTGGTTCTACATCTTTGAGGAATCGCCACACCATCTTCCACAATAATTAAACTAATTTACATTCCCACCAAAAGTGTAAAAGCATTCCTATTTCATGCAACCTCCCTAGCATCTGTTGTTTCCTGACTTTTTAAAAATTGCCATTCCGACCAGCGTGAGATGGTATCTCACTGTGGTTTTGAGTTGTGTTTCTCTGATAATCAGTGATTGGCTTTTTTCGTATGTTTGTTGGCTGAATGAATGTCTTCTTTCAAGAAGTGTCTGTTCATGTCCTTTGCCCACTTTTTGATGGGCTTGTTTGTTTATTCCTTGTAAATTTGTTTAAGTTACTTGTACATTCTGGATATTAGACTTTTGTCAGATGGATAAATTGCAAAAATTTTCTCCCACTCTGTAGGTTGCCTGTTTGCTCTGATGATAGTTTATTTTGCTGTGCAGAAGCTGTTTAGTTTAATTAGAACCCATTTTTCAAGTTTTGCTCTTGTTGCAATTGCTTTTGGTGACTTTGTCATGAAGTCTTTGCCCATGTCTATGTCCTGAATGGTATTGCCTAGATTTTCTTCTCAGGTTTTTATAGTTTTGGGTTTTACATTTAAGTCTTTAATCCATCTTGAGTTAATTTTTGTATGAAATTTAAGGAAGGGATCCAGTTTCTGTTTTCTGCATATGGTTAGCCAGTTCTCCCAGCATCATTTATTAAATAGAGCATCATTTTTCCATTGCTTTTGTCAATTTGTCAAAGATCAGATGGTTGTAGATGTTTGGTCTTACTTCTAAATTCCCTATTCTGTTCCATTGGTCTATGTGTCTGTTTTTGTACAAGTACCATGCTCTTTTGTTTACTGTAGCTTTGTAGTATAGTTTGAAGTCAGGTAGTGTGATGTCTCCCAGATTGTTCCTTTTGCTTAGGATTATCTTGGCTATATGAGCTCTTTTTTGGTTCCATAATGATTTTAAAATAGTTTTTTCCATTTCTGTGAAGAATGTCAATGCAATTTAAGGAGACTATCATTGAATCTATAAATTACTTTGGGCAGCATAGCCATTTTCACAATATTGATTATTCCTATCTGTGAACATGGAATGTTTTTCCATTTGTGTCCTCTCTGATTTCCTTGAGCAGTGGTTTGTAGGTCTACTTAAAGAGATCTTTTACTTCCCTTGTTAGCTGTATTCCTAGGTATTTTATTCTCTTTGTAGACATTGTGAATGGCAGTTAATTCATGATTTGGATCTCTGCTTCTCTGTTGCTGGTATATAGGATTGCTTGTGACTTTTGCATATTGATTTTGTATCCTGAGACTTTGCTGAAGTTGCTTATCAACTTAAGAAGCCCTTGTGCTGGGATGATGGGGTTTTCTAGATACAAGATCGTATAATCTGCAAACAAAGACAATTTGACTTCCTCTCTTCCTATTTGAATAGTCTTTCTTACTTTTGCTTGCCTTATTGCCCTAGCCAGAACTTCCAATATGATGTTGAATAGGAGTGGTGAGAGACGGCATTCTTGTCTTGTGTGAGTTTTCAAGGGGAATACTTCCAGTTTTTGCCCATTCAGTATGATATTGGCTGTGAGTTTGTCATATATGGCTCTTATTATTTTGAGGTATGTTCCTTCAGTACCTAGTTTATTGAGAGTTTTTAACATGAAGGGATGTTGAATTTTATTGAAGGCCTTTTCCGCATCTATTGAGAAAATTATGTGGTTTTTGTCATTCGTTCTGTTTATGTGATGGATTACATTTATTGACTTGCGTATGTTGAACCAGCCTTGCATCCCAGGGATGAAGCCAACTTGATTGTGGTGGATAAGCTTTTTGGTGTGCTGCTGGATTTGGTTTGCCAATATTTTATTGAGGATTTTTGCATTGATGTTCATCAGGGATATTGGCCTGAAATTTTCTTTGTTTGTTGTATTTCTGCCACGCTTTTGTCTCAGGATGATCCTGGCTTCATGAAATGAGTTAGGGAAGAGGTCCTCCTTTCTAATTGTTTTGAATAGTTTCAGAAGAAAGGGTATCAGCTCCACTTCATATCTCTGGTAGAATTCAGCTGTAAATCCATCTGGTCCTGGGCTTTCTTTGGTTGGTAGGCTATTTATTACTGTATCAATTTCAGAACTTGTTATTGGTCTATTCAGGAATTCAAATTCTACCTGGTTCAGTCTTGGGAGGGTATATGTGTCCAGGAATTTATCCATTTCTTCTAGATTTTCTCATTTATTTGCATACAGGTGTTTACAGTATTCTCTGATGGCTTTTTATATTTCTTTGGGGTCAGTGGTGATGTGCCCTTTATCATTTTTTATTGTGTCTATTTGATTCTTCTCTCTTTCCTTCTTTATTAGTCTAGCTAGCAGTCTATTTTATTAATTTTTTTCAAAAGAAAAAAGCTCCTGGATTTATTATTTTTTGAAGGGCTTTTCGTGTCTCTATCTCCTCTAGTTCTGCTTTGAGGCTGGTTATTTCTTGTCTTCTGCTAGGTTTGGACTTTGTTTGCTCTTGGTTCTCTAGTTCCTTCAGTTTTGATGTTAGGATGTTGATTTGAGATCTTTCTTTTTTTTGATGTGGGCATTTAGTGCTATAAATTTCCCCTTAACACTGCTTTAGTTGCGTCCCAGAGATTCTGGTATGTTGTGTGGTATTTTCTTGATTTCTGCCTTAATTTCATTACTGACCTGAGTCATCCGGGAGCAGGTTAATTTCCATCTAGTTGTGTGGTTTTCAGTGAGCTTTTGAGTTCTAATTTGATTGTGTTGTGTCTTACAGACTGTGTGTTATGATTTCAGTTCTTTTGCATTTGCTGAGAAATTATTTACTTCCAATTATATGATCAGTTTCAGAGTAAGTGCCATGTTATGCTGAGAAGAATGTATATTATGTTGTTTTGTGGTGGAGAATTCTGCAGGTATGTATCAGGTCCACTTGATCCAGGGCTGAGTTTAAGTCCTGAATGTATTTGTTAACTTTCTGTCTTGATGATCTGTCTAATATTGACAGTGGGGTGTGTTAAAGTCTCCCACTATTATTGTGTGGAGTCTAAGACTCTTCATAGGTCTCTATGAACTTGTTTCATGAATCTGGATGCTCCTGTATTGGGTGCACATATGTTTAGGGTAGCTCTTCTGGTTTAATTGACCTCGTTACCATTATGTAATGCTCATCTTTGTCTTTTTTGATCTTTGTTGGTTTAAAGCCTGTTTTGTCAGAAACTAGGATTGCAACTCCTATCTTTTTTCTGTTTTCCATTTGTTTGGTAAATTTTCCCCCATCCCTTTATTTTGAGTCTATATGTGTCTTTGCATTTGAGATAGGTCTCTTGAATACAGTCCACTGATGGATCTTGACTTTTTATCCAGCTTGCCATCTGCACCTTTTAATTGGGGAATTCAGCTCCTTTACATTAAAAGGTTAATATTGTTATGTGTTAATTTGATTCTGTCATCAGGATGCTAGCTGGTTATTTTGCAAACTTGTTCACGTACTTGCTTCATAGTGTTACTGGTCTGTGTACTTCCTTGCGTTTTTGCAGTGGCTGATAATGTTCTTTTCCTTTCCATATTTAGTGCTTCCTTCAGGAACTCTTGCAAGGCAGGCCTGGTGGTGACAAATTCTTTCAAAATTAGCTTGTCTGAAAAAGATCTTATTTCTCCTTCTCTTATGAAGCTCAGTTTGGTCAGATATGAAATTCTAGGTTGGAAATTATTTTATTTATGAATATTGAATATTGGACCCTAATTTCTTCTGGCTTGTAGGGTTTCCTCTGAGAGGTCTGCTGTAAGTCTGATGGGCTTCCCCTTATAGGTGACCTGGCTTTTCTCTCTGGCTGCCCTTAACATATTTTCCTTCATTTCAACCTTGGAGAATCTGACAGCTATGTGTATTGGGGTTGATCTTCTGGTGAGTATCTTATTGGGGGTTCTCTGGATTTCCTGAATTTGAATGCTGGCCTGTCTTGATAGTTTGGGGAAGTCCTCCTGGATGATATCTTGAAGTGTGTTTTCCAACTTGGTTCTGTTCTCCCCACCTCAATCTTTATTAGAAAAAAATTATGGATACACAACAGATGTACACATTTTTGGAGTACATGTGAACTGTTTATACAAGCTTACAATGTGTAATGATCAAATATGAGTAATTAGGATATCATTAACTTCAAACATTTATTATTTCTTTTTGTTTGGAACCTCCAAATCATCTCTTCTTGCTATTTTGAAATATATAGTAAATTATTGTGTGCTATGGTGGCCTTATTGTGCTATCAAAGTTTATATCTTATTCCTTCTATCTAACTGGATTTTAAAGCAATTAACTAGCTCCTCTCCATTTTCTTCTCCACACTACCCATTCTGGCCTCTGGTAATGACCATTCTATCCACTACCTCTATGAGATTTTTTTTTTTTTAGTTCTCACATATGAGCGAGGACATGAGATCCATACTTGGCTTATTTAACTTTACATAATATCTTTCAATATCATCTATGTTGCTTCAGATGATAGACTTTTATCCTTTTATGGCTGAATAATATTGCATTGTATGTATATGCCACGTATTCTTTATCCATTCACCTACTGGTAGACACTTAGGTTGTTACCATATCTTGGCTATTTTGAACAGTGCTATAATAAATATGGGAATGCAGATATCACCTTGTTATACAAATTTTCTTTCTGTTTGATGCATACCCAGCAGTGAGATTGCTGGACCACACAGTAGTTCTCTTTTTAGTTCTTTTGAGAAACCCCTATATTTTTCATAGTGGCTATACTAATTTTCATTTTCACTAACAGCATACAAGTGTTCCCCCTTCTCCACACTCTCACCAGCATTTGTTATTATTTACCTTTTTGATGGTAGCTATTTTAAATGGGTGATACGATATGTCATTGTAGTTTTGATTTGCATTTTTCTGATGATTAATGATATTGGACAATTTTCATATATCGGCCATTTGTGTGTAATCTTTAAAATGTCTATTTAGATCTTTTGCTCATTTTTAAATTGGACTATTTGTATTTTTGCTATTGAGTTGTTTGAGTCTGTCATGTACTCTGAGTATTAGACTCTTGTCAGATAGTTTGCAAACATTTTCTTCCATTCTGTATGTTGTCTCTTCACCTTCTTGTTTGCTTTGCTGTGCAGAAGCTTTTTAGCTTGATGTAATATTGTCAATTTTTGCTTTGCTTGCCTGCACTTTTGAGGTTTTACTCAATAATTTTCCCCTAATCGATTTCCTAAAGCATTTCTCCTGTGTTTTCTTCTAATAGTTTCACAGCTTCAGATTTTACATTTAAATCTTTAATCTATTTTGATTTAATTTTTATATATGGAGAGAGATAGGGGTCTTGTTTCATTCTTCTGGACATAATTATCCAGTTTTCCTAGGACCATTTAATGAAGACACTCTTCTTTCCCCAAGATATGTTCTTAGTGCCTTTGTTGAAAATGAGTTGACTGTAATGCATGGATTTATTTCTGGGCTCTCTACTTTGTTCCATTGGTCACTGTGTCTGTTTTTATGCAAGTATTATGTTATTTTGACTACTATAGCTTTGTAGTATAATTTGAAGTTAGATAGTATGTGATGCCTCCAAGTTTGTTCTTTTTGGTCAGAATTGTGTTAGCTATTTGGAGTCTTTTATGATTCCATATACATTTTAGGATTTTTTTTTTCTGTGAAGAACATCATTGGTATTTTGATGGGAATTAGGCATTTTAAATGCATTTTTGACTTAATATTTTCAATTTGTGATGGGTTTATTGGGATATAATTCCATGTTAGCTGAGGAGCATATTTACATATGTGGGTATGTGTATACACACACATATAATCTCCAGTTATTTCATCAGCCTGTATGTCTCTAATCTTATAGCACATATAAATTGTTACAGATATTTTGATTGTCCTCATGTATTTTATATACCATTCACATGCTTTTTCCCATTGCCTTCAGTTAACATCTCATAGAGCACTGATGCTGCCTCTTCATTTTTGTGTGTGTAGAACTGTCTTTAGTAAGCAAACATTTTTGACCAGGCACTTAAAGTTTCGATTAAACATATTAATTTATCCATGCTCATTTCTATTTTATAGCACGTTATTAATTTAAAAATTATGTCAACTGGGCTTTACACTTAAAGATATCTCAACAGAAGCCAAAGGTACTATACATCAAAAAACAAGAAATGACTATATGTCTTGGTTAATTTTTTTTTGTAACATTTTAACTTATATTTTAACTTTCAGTCACAATTGGGAGACTTATGACCTTTTAGGGTTTTCCAAATCATCTAAGAAACAGTGATTTCAAATAAGTTTAATCTGTGATCCTGCGCAGCACAACAATGTGGGTAATTTAAAAATTACACGCCATGATCAATCTGCCGAGAGTTTCCTGTTACATTCACTGACATTGCCACATTGCACAGACACATTTGTAAGAGAACTTTGTACAATGAAATTAATTAGATTAATGGAAGAGAAGAGGAGTCCTAAATCCATATAGGCATATTTTGTTGAATCTATTTCTGCAAGTTCTTTTGACAGAAGGTATTCTTCTTTTAATGTCATACTGAAAACTACAAAAAAACAGACGTCCTAATTCTAAGTATACTCACAAGAATGTTTCACTCATCCACTCTTAGAAAACATTTAATAATCAATTGTAGTACATTAAATTCTATTTGTGTGATATGAAATTTAAGATAGATATTAGAAAAACATGCCTAATAAAACATTTATTTTATTGGTTTTAACACTACACCAAACACATTTATATTTTACTAATAAAAATTTTTATTCAAAGACATTTTTCTCATATACAGGGATAAGTAATTATATTACAGAAATAGGTCTCATAGATTCAGAAATGTTTAAATGGGAGAAAACCAGTAATCTCTCATGTAACTTGCCTGTGGTATAGAACTAGTTATGCCAAGACTAGTTATAAGATGGTTTTTATAATTTTACATTTTTATTTTATACTATTTCTTATACTTATTTATGAAGGGATAATTCTTCTGCCTTCAGTTTAGTTTAAACCTTGTTTTGCTTATGACATATAATACAATGTTAGCTCTAAATGGTTTACTGATTTGTCTTTGTAAAAATATTTCTAACCTTTATATAAGAAGCAAAAATAAACATACATGTAAAATGAAGCACTTTGAATCACAATTTTGTCATTAATATTAGAATTATAATAATATACAATAGTGGTTTATATGAGCTAATATGAGTGTTCAAAAAACTGATTGACTTATGCTAAATACTAATTGCTAGATCTGGACTTATTTTGTTGCTGTTGCTGTTTTATGCTGCTGTTTTATCACTATTTTATTGTTGTAGTTGTTGCTATAAAACAAAGTAATACATAAAAATAAGATGAACTTGACCTTAGATCCAGCTTAACATTTAATTATTTGACCTAAACAAATTGTTCAACTTTTGTAGGAATCAATTTCTCTCATATATGATACAAAAAATCTGGAGTATATAACTTGGAACAAAATATCCTATGATAAATAACTGTATTTCCCATAGGTCATTATTTTAAAGAGTTTTCTTGACATTATTTTGAAAGTTGAGTATATACCTCATGAGGTACAGGTACATATAACCTCAAATACAAATAAAAAATGCTAAAAAAAAAAAACATTAAAGAAAACATTTACTAAAAATAAAAATTACTAAATGCTATGACAATATTTCATCAGTGAGTATTTTCACTTGTTTGAAAATTATAGCTTCTGAATTGCATAGTTTGGTAGCCATGCTGGACAACAAAAGAATAAGCCTATTTTAGATTATTATTTTGTAGCATGTTTTGTAGCATGTTTAATGCTACAAATAATGAGACTGCCTCTCATATTTGGAAAAAAATGTAGAAAATATTTCTGGCCAATAATGTTACACTTTAATTCCTTGGAGCATACTTTGCTATTAGGTCTATATATTTACAGCAAGACACACTTACAATGCCAGTTAATGCTATCACTATTTTCAAATAATATACCATTCTTCATCCATAAAATCTATTTGTTTTTTAGCTTTACTGAAGTATAATAATATATAAAAAAAGTCACCCATTTAACTTATTCATATTGATGTTTGGACATGTTTTCTGTTTTTTTTAGGTTTGGTAAAAATAACTTATTACTTTACTGAGGTATAATTTATATCCAAAAACCTTTACATTTTTAATTTATACGATTTAAATATGAATTTGAAGTTACGTATGTTCTGTATTTAAATATTGCTAATTATTTGAAAACAAAAAAATTCATAAACTTTACATAGCCAAGCTCGGCTGAACAATTTTCTTAAGTAGAAATATATATAAGAGTAAAAAAATCAGACAAAGACTGCTTCTAACAATTCACATGTAGTGTATGGTGGAAAGGTCTATAGATTGTCTTCATATAAAATGCTTTAAAATTATAAAAGCCAAAATAATGTCCCTTCATTGCATCACATAGACTTGTGTATTTCTATGTATTCCTGTATTTACTTTTCACCACCTGAATGTACTAAAGTGTCAACATATCATCATTATGTTTTACAAGCAAATTGGCTCTTTAAAAACCATTGGTCTCTGCGTACTAATGACATATATTAGTTCTTATTTTGTTTACATATTTAATTACATGTTAATAATGAGCTATGATAATATTTCTCTTTTCCCCTGTTGTATAGTAAAATATAAACAATTTAGGGCCTGGTGCAGTAGCTCATGCCTGAAATCCCAGCAATTCTTTTTTTTTTATACTTCTTTTTTTTTTTTTTGAGAGGAGTCTCACTCTCTCACCCAGGCTGGAGTGCAATGGCACAACTTTGGCTCACTGCAACCTCCGTCTCCCAGGTTCAAGCGATTCTCCTGCCTCAGCCTTCTGAGTAGCTGGGACTACAAGTGTGCACCACTATGCCCGGCTAATTTTTCCATTTTTACTAGAGACGGGGTTTCACCATCTTGACCAGGCTGATCTCAAACTCCTGACCTCAGGCAATCTGCCCACCTCATCCTCCCAAAGTGCTTGGATTACAGGTGTAAGCCATGGTGCCTGGCCATCAATACTTCTTAATGGGAAGAATCTATAATCAAATTGTATCAATAAAGCTTGAACCTGAATAGCTGAAACATCTTTCCTGTTTCTTTGTTACAAAACTGAATAATGCATGAAATCAAAAGGGATCTTTTGAGTTGTTTTGAAATAATTTTGAAATTCTTGTGGGTAGTATATGATAATTATTATTAGATTTAGAAGAAAACTAAAGAATGTTGAATAAACAATTAATATTTTCCTTTTAAATTTTTGAGCATTGCAATCTTTGCCATAAAAATGGAATCAAGAAACAAATTAAGATCTTAGCAAACAGCCAGCACTTTCCCCTGAGATTTGGTCAAGGCTTCTCTTAAAACACAATAATAATCAAGTGAGTAACTAGGGTAATATTTTGATTACAACTCAAAATAAATTGTAATCATGGAAATAGACTGTTTCATGATAGAAAATTGTTCAGAGCAGTACAGACTATAATCATTACAGTTCTCTAGGCAAAACAAAAAGAGATAGATAGATATTGGAGAGAGACAGAGAGAGAAAGGGAGTTTATTATGGGAATTGACTCACACAATTATGGAGACTGATAAATTCCACGATATGCCACCTGCAAACTGTAGAGCCAGGAAAGTTGGTAGTATAATTTATCTGAGTCTAAAGGCCTGGTAACCTAGAAGGCTGCTGATTTAAGCCCCAGAGTCCAAGACCAGAAAACCAGGAGTTCTGATGTCTAAGGGCAGAAGAATACAAATATCTCAGCTCCAGAACAGAGAAAAAAATTCACCTTTCCCCTCCTTTTTTGTTTGATCCAGTCCCTCAATGGATTGGGTCATGCTCCTCCACACGATAAGGTTAGATGCTTCTTACTCAGTCCATGCTTCAAATGTTAATCTCTTCTGGAAATGCCCTCACTGGGATACCCAGAAATAATTTTTTATCAGCTGTCTGGATATCCCTTAACCCAGTTAAGTTGACATTTAAAATTAATCACTACAGGGATGTCAGCTAAAGAACCGTATCATCTTGCCAAAAGTCCTCAAATATTAAAGCCATGGCTCTGGAATTTTCTAAGGGCCTAAGGATTCAAATTTTAAAAGTATGTTTTACATATGTAAATGCTATTTACTGTAGCCAGTTTACCAAGTGAGGTCCAACACATGATACCTTAAAATTGCATGTTTACATAGCCATAGATATATTTCAAGGCATACGTTATAGCTTGATTCTGTGTTCCCACCCAAATCTCATCTCAAATGGTAATCCCCAGGTGTCAAAGGAGGGGCCTGGTGGGAGGTGATTGAATCATGGGGACAGTTTCCCCCATGCTATTCTCATGTTAGTAACTGAGTTCTCACAAGACCTGGTGTTTGGCAGCTCCCCCCCAACCCCACTCTCCTGCTGCCATGTAAGACATGCCTCATTTCCCCTTCACCTTCTGCCATAATTGTAAGTTCCCTGAGGCCTCCCCAGCATTTTGGAACTGTGATTCAATTAAACCTCTTTTCTTCATAAATTACCCAGTCTCAGGTAGTTGTTTATAGCATTGTGAAAATGCACTAATACAGAAAATTTGTACTAGGAGAGTGGGGCACTGCTAAAAAGATAGCTGAAAATGTAAAAGTGACTTTGGAACCGGGTAACAGGCAGAAGCTGGAACAATTTGGAGGGCTCAGAAGAAGACAGGAAAATGTGGAAAAGTTTGGAACTTCCTAGAGAACTGGAAGGCTCAGAAGACAGGAAGATGTGGGAAAGGTTGAAACTTCCTAGAGACTTACTACATGGCTTTGACCAAGATGCTGATAGTGATATGGACAATGCAGTCCAGGCTGAGGTGGTCTCAGCTGAAAATGAGTAACTTATTGGGAAGTGGAGCAAAGGTCACTCTTACTATGTTTTAGCAAAGAGACTGGCCACATTTTGTCCCTGCCCTAGAGATCTGTGGAACTTTGAACATGAGAGAGATGATTTAGGATATCTGGGAGAAAAAAAATTTCTAAGCTGCAAAGCATTCAAGAAGTTCCCTGACTGTTCCTAGCAGTGTAGAGTCAAATGCCTTCACAAGGATGGTCTGAAATTGGAACATGTTTAAAAGGGAAGCAGAGCATAAAAGTTTGGAAAATTTGCAGCTTGACCATGTGGTAGAAAAGAAAACCCCATTTTCTGGGGAGAAATTCAAGTTGTCTGCAGAAATTTGCATAAGTAAAGAGAAGCAGAATGCTAATACAAAGACGATGGAGAAAATGCCTCCAGGGCATGACGCAGACCTGCGCAGCAGCCCCTCCCATCACAGACCCACATTTTCTGTGTTATTAATACCCTATTCAAAGTTCATAAAAGCTAACTAAATCTTCTTTCATCGTCCACTTAATTCTGAAATATAATTTAGAAATAGTTGAGAGTTAGCTGTACATCTGTATACCAATCCTATATATACTTTGTACATACTAATATATAAAGTATATGACTGTCTATAGAGATAGATAGAATATGTAATCATTACTTGATATTCTACTACCTGCCAGCTGGCATGACTAGCAAGAGATAGTTTTATATTACTTTTACATTTTTTATTCTAATGAGAACTTGATAATAAAGACAACCAAATAGTCATTAAATAGATGCAAATAAGCATAATAACTTCTCTAGTAATCTTTCTTTATTTTGGTGTTACAGTTTATTTTATGTACCTTCCCATAATTGTAGTCTGTTTTATATTTAATTTTTCTTCTATGCCTCTTAATTACACGAGTCTCTTGGAATACAATTTTAGTCCTATAAAAATTCTCTTCAAATTATTATCTAATACAAGGAGGTTTGAAGTGTGTGCAGCCAGAAGAATGTGAAGCCAAAAGCAGAAGAAGGAAGTTCTATTTTTAAGTTAAAAAAGTCTATGTATTTTTGACAAATATTTCAAATTAGTTTCATCCTCGGTAATTTGGGATGTATTTATAATATCCATGGAAATATCCCTAAGTATATCACTTAAGTTACATTTTATTTTCTTTTAGATTGGAACTAATACAATATTCCCATAATCTGTTTAAGATTCCTATAAATAAATTATATTCCTATAATTTATAGGAATACTTATAGGAATATAATTTATTCCTATAAATAAATATAATAATTACAGATTCTTATAAATAAATTATATGTAATTTATTAAATTTATAGGAATTTCCTATAAATAAATACAATTATAGATTCCTATAAATAAATTATATTATATATAATTTATTAAATTTATAGGAATTTCCTATGAATACAATAATTACTGTATTGTATTAGATTGGAACTAATACAATATTACCATAATCTGTTTAAGATTCCTATAAATAAATAGTATATGACTGATAAGTGATATTAACTTGTTATCATATGCAACCCATAAATGTATGGATGTCTAATTAACATATTTACAGTCATAATCTTGTCTGTATTAGACAACAATTTAAAAATCTAATTTTTGATTGTCAAGGTAACAACTAGAAAAGTAACAGAAATAATGCATAAATACATTGCCAATAACATATTCTTTGTATTTTACTTTGTATTTGTGTTTACCTGAAAATTAAAATAAACATGTTGTATTAATAGTTATAAATTACATTTTTGTTGTAACTGAAGTATTGATTTCTTTTATCACTTAAAATTTAAAAAAAGGTAGTTTACTTAATGCCTCCATACATTTCTTTCACTCACAGATATTAGTATAACTTCTCAAAAATGTAAGCATGTAGACAGAGGAGAGGAAAGTGTAAAACATACTCATCACAAGTAATCACTACTCATTATCTAGGCATTTTCTTTTTCTCAGAAATATCTTTAATCCAGCTTTATAAAAATGATATTGATTATATTATAAAATGATACTGATAGTGATTTTATTTGTTAAACTCTAACAGCTAAAATAGAGTTTAAAAAATGTAAAAATCAGTACTAAGAAAATTGTTTAAGGTCATTTGTTTTGAAAATACATTATCTGTGATGATTAATTTTCTAATTATTGCCTAGATCTATGTTGTTTAATAAACCTTTTTTTTACTATATAAATACAAATTTATACTTAGAATAGCTAAATAGTAAGAACTCTAAAGTCATGGCCTTCAAATATACTTAATACATTTTGCCATGTGTATTAAAAATACTAAAACATACTGTAAAATATTTTGTATTTTATTTTAGTGAATAGTTATATAATCCAAAAGGAATAAGGTAAGCTATAATGGATGTCTGTAAGTGCTGGAAGGATTTTTATTTGAAGCTGCTGGTATTATCAGAAAAGAACTTTTATGTGTATTATCTCATGAAGTTTATATAAAAGAATAAAACATAGATTGAAGTAAATACCATTGTAAACAAAAGAGGATCCTTTCAACTTAGAATTTTTATCAAAATATATGAGCACACTAAGGAAATAAAAAGTAAAAACTACATGTATTTATGAAGGTTCAAGTTCTTTAAATTTTGAATTTTTGAATGGTATACTATAGATACAAACTAAAGAACTAAAACTAAAATTACCATTTGAACCAGCAACCTCATTTCTGAGTATATATCCAATGGAAAAAAATTTAAAAATTAATTAGAAATTAATTAGAAAAAAATTAATCTACCAAAAGAAAACAAAACAAAACACTTGCAGTCATATGTTTACTTCAGCAATAGTCACAATAGCAAAGACATGGAATCAACATAGGTATTCATCAAGGGTTGATTGGATAAAGAAAATGTGGTACATATACACCATAGAATACTACACAGCCATAAAAAAGGACAAGATCATATTCTTTGCAGCAACATGGATCAACTTGAGGCTATTATCCTAAGTGAATTAACTCAGAAATAAAAAGTTAAAGACTTCATGTTCTCACTTAGATGTGGAAGCTAAGCATTGGGTAGACATGAACATAAGGATAGAAACAATGAACACTGGGGACTCCAAAAGGAGGGGGAGATGGCAGAGGGCAAGAGTTGAAAAACTACCTGTTGGGCACTATGTTCATTATTTGGGTGACAGGTTCAGTGGAAGCCTAAACCTCAGCTTCACACAACATATCCATGTAACAAACCTGCACATGTACCCTCTGAAATCAATATTTAAAAAATCAACAACTTTTAAAAAGTAGATTCTTACATAAATGACATACAGAAAATACCTACTACAAGTATTGATTAATAAGTGATTAAAATGGTCTAATGGTAAGAATGTGAAATTGTGGATGGGATTAGATAGGTGTAGCAGAGGAAAGTAAGAAAAGAGAAGCTATAATAAAGCTTAAAATAATTAATTAGTTACTGGTTAATTAAATACAGTGGATAAAGAGGAAGAATAAGTCAAAGTATAACTATGTATTTTATAGTGGAGGTAATTTTGAGAAGCATATTGTTATGCTTTAGTTTAAGGAGATTATGACAAGGCTCTAGATTAAAGCATAACATGATCAGGTCATTTGCATCCATATTAAACTCCAGTTAATAACAGAAAGTAGGCATAAAAACAATCAGTGGGGAAATGAAAAAATGAAGAAAAAGCCTACTTGTTGTGGGGGCAATAGGACCATTAATAAAAATATCAAGATAAATGCCAATAAAATGAGCAATACTCATGTGAGAGCAAGACTTGAAGAACGCAGAAACAGAAAGATCATGTTTTATTGCTCCCAATGCTTCTGACATGAATGAAAGGAAATCAAAACACAAAGATCCAACACATTATGTAGTGTCACATTATAAGCTTGAAATAGAATAAGGGAAAGTTATATACCTACTGTTAGACTAAACATGTTCATTTTGAAATTAGCATTAATTGCTTGTTAAAAATGCCAACTCATAAAATGTGACATAATATAAGCTATCAGTTTCTTAAAAAATCTGAGAAATAACTATGCATTATATTTGCATTGCATGTTGGGGAAACTTGCTCATTCTATTCTGATTTTCAATTTTCTTTGATTTTTATTATTTTTTAAAGAGATACACAAAATTAGATTGTGAATAGACTCCTATATACATGCTAGAACTTGGTAACTACCAACATTTTGCAGAACATGTTTCATCTTAGCCTCAGTCCCCTTTTATTTTTCTGAATATTTTAAAGATATACATTATTTCATATCTACATACTTTGTAATGGGTTTTAAAAATACAGTTTCTTGGCTGGGCGCGGTGGCTCACACCTGTAATCCCAGCACTTTGGGAGAACGAGGTGGGCAAATCACGAGATCAGGAGTTCAAGACCAGCCTGACCAATATGGTGAAACCCCGTCTCTACTAAAAATACAAAAATTAGCCTGGTGTGGTGGCATGCACCTGTAATCCCAGCTACTTGGGAATCTGAGGCAGGAGAATCACTTGAACCTGGGAGGTGGAGGTTGCAGTGAGCTGAGATGCACCACTGCTCTCCAGCCTGGGCAACATAGTGAGTGAGACTCTGTCTCAAAAAAAAAAAAAAAAACAACAGTTTCTTATAAAACCTTAGTAACTCTATAGCATGTACAAAATTAGCAATGATTTATCATCATACCTAGTACATATCCAAACTATTGAAATTATTTGTAATAATTTCTCTTGTTAATATTTAAATTTCTTTTCATATGCAAATTTCTAGACATGTTATTATGGCAGAGCATAATAAGCCATAGTGTGTCACATAACTATAACAATTATCATTTCATGCCACAAATTGTTTAATTTCTCCTCTCTCACCCTCTTGAACTTTAACCTATTTTTTAAAAAATCACAGATATCTAGTTTACATCTCTAAATATTTCTGCATACTTAACTAAAAATAATAACTCCTGTCATAAGCAAAATGTGATTATTATGCTTTTTAAAATCCAGGTAATTGACATCACTAATCATCAGAGAAATGCAATCCAAAACCACAATAAGATACCATCTCACACCAGTCAGAATGGCTATTATTAGAAAGTCAAAAAATAACAAATGCTGCCAAGGTTGCAAAGAAAAGGGAACACTTAGATACAGTGCTGATGGAAGTGTAAATTAATTCGGCCACCGTGGGAAGCATTTGCCCCAACAATCTCATTATTGGGTATATACTCAATATACAAATTGTTCTACCATAAAGATATTGTATGTTCATCACAGCATTATTCACAACAACAAGGATATAGAATTAACCTAGATGCTGATCAATGGTAGACTGGATAAAGAAATGTAATACATATACACCATGGAATACTATGCAGCCATAAAAACGAATGAGATCATGTCCTTTGCAGCAACGAGCTGTAGACCATTATCCTAAGCAAACTAACATTGAAACAGAAAACCAAATACCTCATGGTCTCACTTATAAGTGAGAGCTAAACATTGAGTGTATATGGACAGAAAGAAAGGATCAATAGCTATTAGGGATCTACTTGAGAGTGAAGAGTGGGAGGAGGGTGGGTACTGACAAACTACCTATTGGGTACCATGCTTATTACCTGGGTGACTAAATAATCTGTACACTAAACCCCCACAACACATAATTTACCTACATCTCAAATCTACACATGTTCCTGTGAAACTAAAAGTTAAAAAAAATTGTAAAATATACGGCTAACATTTTGTTAATTACTTCATAAATGTCACACGTGCATATGCACACACACACCTTTATATATAGCTAGTGTTTCTATAATGCTTCAAATAAAACACACATGTTGAAATAGGTTGATTTGTCTTTTAAGTTGTTATTAAGGTATCAATTCTTTCTCTGGTCTTTTTTTTTTCTCACCTGCAAATTATTTGTTTAGAAATCTGTATGCACAGGAAAGAGTTAATTCAGCAAGTCTGGTTTGCTTCAACCCTACACATTCCCAAGAAAGGCCCATCTTTGCAACTGGCCCTTACCTGGGTTCGGGGAGATGAGTTCTAAGCTCTTGAAATATTCTGCCTAATAACAGTGTTTTTGCTGACAACTTTGGGCACAGAACACTAGTTTTATGAGATAGTTTATTAACAATGTGATCCATAATAAATTGCTGTTTTTGCTCTTTGTGACTGAAGTCTGAGTGTCTGAGGTCAGGCACGTAGGTGCTACATACATAAGTAAATGACTCTCAATAAAACACTTGGATCACCCAGCTCAGGTGTGCTTTCCTGGTTGGGAGGACTTGTCACACATGGGCACACAGTCTTACTGGGAGAATTAAGCCCACCGGGTAATTTCACTGGGAGAAGACACGTGGGAGCTTGTGCCTGCTTTCTACTACACTTTGGCCCATATGGCTTTTCCCTTTGCTTATTTTTAATCTTAATAATTTTACTATAATAATACTATATTTACACCATAGTATAACAAATTTTGTGAGTCCTTCTAATTAATTATTGGCTCTAAGAATAGTCTTGGGGAGTCCTAACACACTGTATCATTCATGCTTTGTTTCTCAGAGTCTGGATTTTCCTCACCAATCGACGTAGGAGGTCAGACACTATGTCTTGGCTACGTGACTAGGGAGATACAAAAGCCCCCACAGGAAACATCTGCTTCCTTGAGTGCTCTCCAAGTCAAGATTTATCACAAAAATCTCATTGGTTCAATTTCAAGAAGATTAGAGTCCTTGTGGGAATACAAGGCATCTTGGGGAATTGTCGAGGAAGTCTTCTATGTCTTCTCAAATGTACATGAACACTTCTTCTCTTACTGTATTACATTACTAGCCTTTGTTAAATCCTTAGGTGAATATGCTCTGCGAAATTGTATAACTCTTTCAAATATATAACCCTGAGTAACCTTTATACCTATATTATTGAATGAACAATTAAACCTAATATTAAAACACTTGAAATAATGGCTTCAAGTGTTTGTGATCTAATATTGATCATGTCAATAACTAAACCAATGAACTTTCAGAGATATCATCAGACACTTACAAGTCAATATGCAGTCAATTCTGTTGTTATTACCCATGATTTTATTTTTAAGGAAGAAAAATTCTAATTAACCTGTGTCTGTAACCATTGACACTGGGGATGGACCAGAATACCCAGAAAATATCACAGCGTTTATATCATTGGAAGAAACTGAAAATTTTATCATCATAGTCTTAAATTACTAGTATAAAATGAAAAGCCTAAAATATTACAAAACTAAAAGGAGTTGATACAAAAGCTTGAATAATTTCATTCTGACTAGTATTTTACTGAACCATATTTTCAAAAATGGTAAAGTGTATAAGATAGAATCTAGATTTTTAAAAAAATTAATTAAAATTTGTTTTCTGAGATTACCCGAAGCAGCTCTATGTGAAATGGAAAGTAATTAAGGGATTTCTTACTACTCCTGCCCATAGGAGATGAAAGCATCAAAGAATTAATTGAATAATAAATATCACAACAGGGAAACAACATTATTTAAATATCATCATCTTTTTGGCTGGGATCCCAGAAGAACATGAACTCATGGTTTGTCAAGACAGGAAAACAAGTCACAGGTTCTCTTTCAATTCTGCCTGTAACAAAAATCTATTTTTTCCTAAAATAACAATATTAAAATTTAGCATAACCTGAAGCCTTATATAATAAATAATGTGAAGAAAAATAGCACAATTTGTATATATATAGCGTTGTTTAAGACAAGAATGTATAAAATTTATGGAATAATGGTTATATAGGCCAAAAATAATGCATATTTCACACATCGTCATAAAACCACATTATGTCATTTGTTTCTATTACTTTGTCATCTTATGACCACTATTATTTTAGCTTGTCTGAGGAATGAGAATGTTCTATAGATCTTATTAAAGGCATACTGTTGTTCACCATTTTTATTAGTGCAATGATGATGGAGTAGCATGCTGTTTTTAAATAAAGACTTGAAATATCTGCTGAAAGTATGGACTAGAAATCAATAAGAACTGAAAAGGCAAGTACTGCGACCTAAATTGTCAGCATTAAATCAGAAAGAATCCATTTTTGGCACACAATAACAGGACACTGAGACCATATAGTGGCTTTCCCCATTTATGAAAAAAAAAGCCTTTAATTACTTCAAACAACAAGAAACCACAGATCCAGCTCATCAAATTCTACATGATCAAGGTCCTGCTCATCTCTATAAGCCTAATCTTTAGCCATTCCTTATAACCCTATAGACACCTCTACAAGACTCACTGTTTAGTTACATGGAATGTTTCCATTTTTTCAAAGGGCTTTTATGGCCACTTGCTTTGTCAGTACTACACGATATTCATTCAGTCTAAGTCATTTCAAGCAGTATCCCGAGCTTCATGGACTTTCTGTTTAACATGAACTTTAGATCACTGCTCATTATTAGTATTCTGAAACATATTTAGATTTTTTTAACCTTCCCTCGATTGGGTTTGATGTCCTTATCTGGTGTTCTTGTAGCACACTCTAATTAATATTTGCAGTCAGAGCATACACCAAGCATTATTTAAGTTGCTTTTCTCTCTCCAAAGATTTAATGCTTCCTGTGGGGAATGGACAAGTCAGCTTATTAGAATAGGCAGACAGCTGGAAATGAGCAGGAAGGGGAGCCCCTGGAAAAGAAATCCTTAGAGGCACCACCCACCGATAGTCAGTGCTGCCCACTGACAGCCAAAAACAATGGCTACAATAGTAACTTCTGGTCTTGTGGACTGGGCTCATCCAAACCTGATAGGGATTTATTAGGCCCCAGTCAGAGATAACCATGAAAGGAACTCTCCCCGCTGACAAGTATGCACACACCTTTAAAAACTCACCCTAGGCCAGGTGCGGTGGCTCATACCTATAATCCCAGCACTTTGGGAGGCCAAGGCGGGAGGATCACTTGAGGTTGGGAGTTCGAGACCAGCCTGACCAACTTAGAGAAACGCTGTCTCTACTAGAAATACAAATTAGTCAGGTGTGGTGGCGCATCCCATCTACTCAGGAGAATCACTTGAATCCAGGAGGCAGAGGTTGCAGTGAGCCGAGATCATGCCATTGAACTTTAGCCTGGGCAACAAGAGGGAAACTCCATCTCAAATAAAACAAAAAAGAAAAAAACTAAAAAAACCTCACCCTAGAGTAGTCTTTTGTTCATTATAATGGGGGGAATAAAAACACCCCTGGCTAGAGATTTAACATGCTAATGAGACATGCAATTCATGTATTAGCACATGCGGCCACAATGCATATGTGCTCAGGAGACCACCCAAAAAACGCTTACTAGTAGAACCCCTTTGTACCTCTTTCATTAATTATCATGTAAGAGACCCCCAGTAAAGGGACTCCCCAGCGTCAGCCTATGCTGGCTCATTCTCTCCAGCAGCCTGCTCTGACTCAGCGCTCAGAGCGTACTGTCACTTTAAATACACTCTGCTACTACTTAGTCTTGTTACATGTCTCTTGGCTGAATTCTTTCTTCCAAAAAGACAAGACCTGAGGACCCTGCAGTGGCTAGTAACAAACCTGATGCACCTTTGTAAAACAAATGTCTAGTACAATGGCTAAAATTAAATAATTACCTAATAATTATTTAATTTTGAAAATTTAAATATTTTTGCGTGGCATGATTTGGCCACTTTTAGGTTTTATTTCACTTTTTCAGTGATTTCTCTCCAAATTGCTCACACATAATTGTTATTTTTGTAGGAGGACATAGATTTCATAATTTTTCAAATATTTATTCAAATTCCCAATTGCATAGTATAATATAAAATAGTATTCTTAAATACTCTTAGGTAGTAAAATATTTGCAGATACTCTGATGCAAAAACAATAAATTATAGATTATTTTTTAAACTATAAAATGTTTTCCTTTCCACCTGCTTAATATTATTGGAAACACATTTTATGCATGGTATACTGCTATAGAGTAACCCATAAATTTTATTAAAATGGGAAAAATAGGAGCTATCTCTAGGTAGACAGTGTTGGAACTGAATTGGTGAATACCAGCTGGTGTCCACTGCTTGTGGGTTGGGAGAAACTTCCACACATTTGGTCACGGAAGTCTTCTGTGTTGATGGTTGCAGTGTGAGAGCAAAGGCAATGCACACTGGACCTATTAAAGAGCTATCCATACACAGTCTTATGGAAATTTGAGGGATGCTGTAAAGTGAAACATGTCAATGCTTATCAGAAGAGCCCCTTTCTAGGTTTGGAAGGTGACTGGAATTGACAAAACAGATATCCCCATATGCTTCCTTGAACTGGTCACCTGGGTCCAAGGAATGGGTGGATATGAGGATACTGCAGCAATGAAGAGGTAAGCTGAGTCTAGACATGTTTCTCTCATATGCTCTCAGGCACAAAACACCCTTAAGAACTATCCTGTGTGCCAGTAACAGAGACAGAGACCGCCGATGGCTATGGAGCATATTCTCTGTTGGGAAGGCTCAGAACGTAGCTGGTAAGTGAGACTGATGCTGGTAGCCCTGAGTGTACAAATGGGTATTGACAGGAATAGACACTGAGTCTAGAGTGGGCTTTGCTTAACCAGTGGAAGATGCAAATGCTCAGAGTGCCAAAACAACAACAAAAACAACAAAACAACAGCAACAACAAACAGAAGATGGTGCCTGGATTTGGGTGGTTATCATTTCTTCAGTCCACGGAACACGCTGTACAGCCCACAGTGTCCAATAATATGCAGAGAGAGACATCCTCCTCAGGTCAATAGTTTGCTAGAGAAGTAGAAGGGGAATCAAAACATTGGAGGACATAAAAGCACAAAGGGCTGTTTTACATGCCCTCATGAGTGTGTGCTCACATTCAACATGACTGTGACTAAAGGAGTGTCCTGCTAGATTTTTCTCTGTTTTTCTGGTTGATCTGGGGAAGAGAAGATGAGCAGGATGCCGGTATGACTGAAATTCTTGCTAAGGGAGGAGTACACTGGTATATCTAACATGTTTTTTTCTTTCTTTCCCTAATCCCCTCAGATTTAGTTTTTCTCTACTGCCTGATGCATGGTCTTAAGACCAGGGCTACAACTACAAGTGCTGGAAGCAAGGATGATTTCTAAGCAAGAAACTGAAGCTACGTTTTTAAATCTTGTGTCAGAATTCCCAAGGGCCTGATGGGGTGAGTGGTACTTTCATCTCATCTAGCAAGTTTGGGGCTAAGAGTGAATGCGACTATATTGCCTGGTGGTAAAAATAGCTGGCTAGTTCTGCACCTATGTAACTTTACCCTATTTAAATTGAAGTGGACTGATGAGGTACTTGCTAGACTAGTGTTGCTGCCTGCAATCTAGGTCAGCACAAGAGTAATTCTAATGACCCTTCCAGGAGTGGAAATATTTGAATATTAATTATGAGAAGGAAGAAGAGTAGCTGATAATAAAATAATAAATGGGTATTAATTAATAAATAAATGATTAATAAAATAATTAAATTGAGGAAACACATTACATTAATACCTTGAAGGAGCCTCTGAGCAAGAAATGGCATTGTCTTTTAGCTAAATTATAATAGATAACTAAAACGGTGAAGCTGTGTGTTTTCCAAGACCATTCCTGCTTTTGGAACCTGACAATATTGAATGAAAGCCTGCAAACCTGAGTGGTCTCACCTTGGGAGACAATAATATAATGTGATGAACTGCACTAATTGTTAATGACTGAATGAGTTTCTAGTAATATGGCAATATCTACTGAGTTATATGTCCTTTTAAAGTAAGAGATCTGGGTTAGAAGAATAAGGATGGACTGTCATATTCTGAAATTTGTATTCTTTTTTTTATTTTTATTTATTTATTTATTTATTTATCTATGAGACGAAGTCTCACTCTGTCGCCCAGGCTGGAGTGCAGTGGCGCCACCTCGGCTCACTACAAGCTGGGGCGACAAGTACACGCCATTCCCAGTTAATTTATTATTATTATTATTATTATTATTATTATTATTATTATTATTATTATTATTACCATTATTGGTAGAGATGGGGTTTAGCTATTTTGCCCAGGCTTGTCTTGAACTCCTAGGCTCAAAAGATCCACCCCCTTCAGCCCCCCAAAGTGCTGGAATTTACAGACATTAGCCACCACACTGGGCCCAATTTTTACCGCTCTTGAGTTTCTCAGTGATCTGAGGATACACAACCAGAATCTTCAGTCATTTGAAGGTATAAAGGTCACATGAGAGGCCAGTTTTAGATGCATAAATCTATAGATCTTCTTGCTAAATACAGAACCTAAGGAAATTATTTCCATTTCTTTTGGGGCCCACCCAAATCGAAAAGAGTACTACTAAAAGCCAACACTCTGGGCAAAAATAATTTCTACCCAACATCCCTACTTGTTCTGCATTTTAACAATGGGGTTTCCTTGCAATTAGCATACCACTTTGAATTAAAATTCTGGCAGCCAAATATTTCTGAAAGTATCCCCAAAGTACTGCTACTCAAGTACAGGGATCGCTACATTGTTATTCCAGAAACACATTTTACTAATGATAAAGGATTTATCTTTGCAAACTCCTATAGTCTGAACTGGTTCAGCCGACTCAGTGGTTAAACAGACACATTATCTTCCTGAATTTGCATCCACTGTAACACACTTTTTAGGACAATTTTAATTACCGATAAATGAAATTAGCAACTGCAATGATTTATTTTTGGTGTGTAAAAAGTTACAATTTGATATCAATAAAGCAGTGAAAATCTAGCAGAGATAGAAACATCTAAATTAATGATTTTCTATCTATTTTATAACTGTGTGGCCATAGCTATCTACTGGTAATATAATACAATATCATGAAAATAATAGTTGTAGAAATCATAACTGTCAGGTAAAATCAGCATCAAGATTTTGACACTGTAGACAGTTAGGTTTGTTAGGGGTAATGAAAATTCAATTTCCAATAACAAATATAAGTATGCAGATTGCATGTCATGGGATTATGCAAAGATATCTTTTTGCTCAACTTGAAACATGAGGCTGTAAAAGGCACTCTAAAATTATACTAGAATATGTTTAACTGCAAGAAACAGTAACATAATAAACATCCAAAGCCTGAAAGATTGTTGTGAAATGTAACACATTTTTTGACTTAGTATAATTATCAAAGGTTTTTCCTTATCCAAAAATGTTTCTTTTTTAACACATCATTTAAATTTATATTAATATACTACTATCTATGGCTGTCTTGAGAAAATACACAATTTTAAATTCTTCTGAAACAGAAGATGTATGCAAGAAGTACTCACAATATATGTGTACTAACCAAAGCAATCTAGTGTTCAGATAATATTAATCATAGATTCTTAAAGAAATATCAGATAGCACTCAATGCAACATATACTGAGTATAGTAAGAATGGCCTCTGCTATGTAATTAAAAGCATTTTCTCACAGGATAACCCTTCTCAATTTGTAGTATTGGTCATTATTGAAAAAATAAAACAAAAAACGATTTCTACCTTCAGCAGAAAATTGGTTTAACATAACAACTTTCTCTCCATGGTCCTCCTAAGGCTCCCAGAATGTGTAGAGTAAAATTTGTTTTAACTCACAGGGAAGCCCTTTAATTACATTAAAATATGTTAACAATTGTAGTTTTCATATTTTTTTTACATTTTTTAAAGTTCCATGTTGTTTCATTTTAGTAGATCTAATGAAAAGGGCTTTAGATCTCTCATCTCCGGGCTGTTATCTCTGGCAATATACTATTTTTCAAAGTATCCTCATAAATAAATACATAGTCAAGATATGATTCCAGAAACAGAACTTCAATTGTTGTGATTACTAGACTTCCATTATCCAGGTTAGAGTGCATTGACTTTATGGTTACCATTATATTTGTACACTGATGAATATTGCAAAACCTAAAATCTTGCTAGCCAATAGTGTACAGAACATTCAGACCAAAAAATGGGACCTAATCTTGATCTATGCTACATGTTTCATTTCTTGGCATTATTATTATTATTATTATTATTATTACTATTATTATTATTATTATTTTGAGTCAGAGTCTCACTCTTGTCACCCAGGCTGGAGTGCAATGGTGCAATCTCGGCTCACTGCGACCTCTGCCTCCTGGGTTCAAACGATTCTCCTGCCTCAACCTCCCAAGTAGCTGGGATTACCGGTGCCAGACACCACACCTGGCTGACACCAGGGAAAGATGAAAACGAACAATGTGAAAAACCAAAAGTGTTCTTCATTCTCCCCTCAATCATTTCCTAGAAGCTTTTCTCATAAGGGATGTTCAAGAAATGCTTTTTGATTGTTTATTTTCATGTTTAGTACATTAATCACTTAGGTTTTTTTTCTACTTGTTATTTTAAAATGGGTAGTAATAGGAATTATTCTTGGACAGGTTGGATTTGGTGAGCCTCCAGTAACACCCAGTGAATAATTGAATACTATGCATGTAATTAAGGCTGAAACTAATACCCTTGATAAGTAATTAAAATTTTCCCAACATCATATAGAAATTCAATATTAAGGAAGAGGGTAGAAAAATTATGCTATTAGAGGATTTTTAAAGGGTTATTGCTTGCACTATTTCAAATAAATTCTGATACTTTTGGTTATTAAATTTTTTACGTATAATAATTAGATGTAAAGCATAGAGATACTATGTCTGTTTTCCTGCTAGAGCAATTTGCATTATTGAGAAAAAGGGAGTAAATATTTGCAGAAATTTATTAAGGCTGAATTTAATTTTGAACTAACAAAAACAAGAACAATAAGGTCTCTCAATATTACCAAATAAGATTTTTTTGGGGAAAGATCTATTTTTCAGAATAAGAAAAACCTCTGTGTGTTGCAAGCAAATTAAAGAAAAACTTTCAGGACTTGTTCTTTTATCAATTTTTTTCTTCAATCATGCCCTCTTTAAAAAGGCCATTCTTACAAATGAGATCCTCATTGTCTATTTGTCATGTAAACAGGTGGGTCAACATGTGCTGACATTAATTGAAAATAAATGTCCATACCTTCTTTCCTGAAATATATTTATATGTTGTCATTTTCCCAGAATAGTAACCTTAATCATTGCCGACAGAAAATACTCAACTGCTAATTTCATGAAACATATTCAACCTAAGCAGTAACTTATAGTGTTCTTTTTTAAACACTGTCATTTCTAGACTTATTCATCATTCTTATTTATTGTAAAAGTCAAGGTGCACTAGAGCAATTTAATGTACACCATTAGAAGATAAGAAAATTAGGATATGATCTAAATGTGTCAGACTATGTGAACATTACACCACAAATGATCAGGGATAGTTACAGCAAAATGTTACTGCATTCAACGTGACTGCATTCAATTTGACCACATTCAAAATCATATATTTAAGTTCAGGATTTGGTAAATGATTTATTAATTGTGCTCATGAGATAACATGAGCTTAATAAATATAAAATGTAGGTACTTATTTATGTACAAGTATATATTGTTAAGCTTATACATTTAATATACATTCTTTCTTCTTCCATCCTGTATAAAGTTGGAAAATATTTATTATATGCTACCTAGACTATACAACTATAAGTATTTCAGATTTTCCATTTGTCTATATTGCTAATTTTATGCTTTGATCTCTGAGACCAAAGTTACTAATTCTTAGTAGATCTGAAAAAGACTATTCTTTCCCAGCACACACACACACACACACACACACACACACACTCATGCACACTCCCGACACAAACTTATTTTCTAGTGCAGTATAAGTCTGTTTAACAATATGCCAGTACAGAAACTTCAGAAACTTCTTGAAATTGTAATCAGAAGTATAATTCAGGGAATTCAAAAGTCACAGAGGCTTTTTGTCTAGGGCAGTGGTTGGCAATTTTTTTTTTTTTTTTTTTTTGAGATGGAGTCTCGCTCTGTCACCCAGGCTGGAGTGCAGTGGTGCAATCTCAGCTCACTGCAACCTTCGCCTCCTGGGTTCAAGCGATTCTCCTGCCCCAGCGTCCCGAGTACCTGGGACTACAGGCACCCGCCACCATGCCCAGCTAATGTTTGTATTTTTAGTAGAGGCGGGTTTCACCATGTTGGCTAGGATGTTCTTGATCTCTTGACCTCGTGATCCACCCACCTCGGCCCCCCAAAGTGTTGGGGTTACAGGCTTGAGCCACTTCGCCCGGCCTGGCAAACTTTTTTGGTAAAGAGCCCAGTAGTAAATATTTTAGGCTTCTCAGTACATATCGTGTCTGTCACAACTACTCAACCCTGCCATTGCAGTATGAAAGAAGCTATAGACAATACATAATAAAAGTGTGTGACTGTGTTCCAATGAAACATTATTTACAGAAACAGGTGGAGAGTTGGGGTTGAACTGAAAGTCTTAGTATGCATACTGCAGGTCTAGATAAGAGAATCAAAACTCTTGAAGAATTTAAGCCACAAAAATGATGCTTTCAATGGAACCATGGCCCAAGAAAAGTCTGGGCAAAGCCTCATATTAATATTTAACAATTTTTATATCAATAAGATTTATGATAAAAGACAATAGTGTATATATTTATACCCTGAAAGCTATTTAGCTAAAAAGTTATTGTAACTAATAATTCTGGTCCATCAACTATGGTATGAATGTTTCCTCCAAATTCATATGTTGAAACCTTAACTCCCAAGGTGACAGTATTAGGGAGCGGAGCCTTTAAGAGGTGATTAGGTCATGAGAACAGAGCCCTCACAAATGGGGTTAGTGCTCATATAAGAGAGATCCCCCCGATGAAGCTCATTTGTCCGTTACACCATGTAAGGACAAGCAAAAAGGCACCATCTGCAAACTAGAAAGCGGGCCTTCATCAGATATTGAATCTGTTGATGCCTTGATCGGGGATGTCTCAACCTCCAGAACTGTAAAGAAATAAATTTCTGTCATGTAAAAGCTACTCAGTTTATGGTTTTGGTTGTAATAGCCTGAAAGAACTAAGGCAGTAAATTTCTGACTAGAAATTTCTGTGCTGTTTAAACTGAGATATGGCCTTTTCTGTTTACCTATAAAAATTAAAAATAAAAATGAAGTAAAAATAAATAAACTGAGATATGAGTGTGACACAAATGATCAGTGATTACATATTTGTTGCTTGTTTCATGAATCATACTCAATGTTGTACATAACACTATGATTAAATTATTGATTTGGATATTTTTGCCTCTATTTTAAATACTTTTTCACAATTTATAAAATTCTAAACTTCAAAATATTGAGTATCATGTACATTTTATTTTCAAATGCATTTATTATAGGATCACTTTTATGTTACACAATTATTAAAAAATGAAAATCCTTTATCCAGTAAAGCAGAGTAAATATACTTCCAAGGTCTGTAAATGAGCACCAAAATTTAGTAGTTATGTAATCCTGTGAAATTGATTAAATTCTCAGGACTCAGATTCTACCCCACTAAAATTGGAAATACAACATAACTATCTCACAGGATTATGCAAAATTTAAATATGTGAATACAGACTAAGTGCTTAGAGTAATGCCTGACATATAATGTACATAACTTAAAATATCTATCACAAGTATCATTTGTTTTATCCTATAGTAGTGATATTACAGCACAACTTATAAATCTTGAACTAATGTAACAGAATTTCATATTTGAAAGAAATTTAAATTAAATAGGAAACAGTATATGGTAATATTATTTTAGTGTACTGAATTTTCCTCTAGTTTTATAATAAATTATCTCTGAATATATGTCTTCGATGTCACATAATACATGTTTGTATTAGAGTCTAATAACAGGAGATAGGCCAAGATATTACAGATAAAGATTTCTATCAGAATTTTACCCAAAATAACTGATAAACATAAAGTTAATCTTATTGAAGTTTATCATTCAAAATACGCAAAGAACATCGGTGGTGAACATTATGGTCAACACAAAACAAAACCTTAATTATGCCAGTTTACTTGTGTAAAGTAGGAAATTTTGAACATTTTCACAGCTGACAGTCCTCTTAGTATGTTAGTAATACAGAATATATTTCATTGCTTTAGTGTAATATTTTAAATTCTAATAACTCACAAATAAGTTAACTTGTCTATCATTCTTGCATATGCATAAAAATCTATAGAGTTATGATCCCTTTGGTAGTTTAAAAATTAATTTCTATTTGAGCCTTCCTTTCTCTGATCCAGGTAAGCCACAGGGCACAGAAACAGTGTTTGCTGCCCCCTTCCTCTATCCCATGTCGATTGCCTCAAAGAATCACTAAGTTGCTAAGAATACACATAAATACTTTTCTTCTTCCAGTTAAGTTCTTTTTCAAATCATTACCCTACTGCATTCATTGAAATGTTAGTTAGATTGTTTCAATTCATTTTTCACGGGTGTAAACGAAGCTATAAGAAGGAAACGAATTATCAAATATCAGAAGTTCAAAAGTTACTGCCTGTCAGATACTATTCTTACTTTTTCTTACATTTACAATGACTGAGATGCCACTCATTCCTAAATGAAGGAGTCATGTCAGAGTCTTTACTTTGCTTAAGTTCTTGGCAGAAATTAATTCTACTGAACATTTACCTCTTCATAAAATTATTCTTTTTTTTCTTTTTGAGACGGAGTCTTGCTCTGTTGCCCAGGCTGGAGTGCAGTGGTGCCATCTTGGCTCACTGCAAGCTCTGTCTCCCGGGTTCATGCCATTCTCCTGCCTCAGCCTCCTGCGTAGCTGGGACTACAGGCGCCCGCCACCATGCCTGGCTAATTTTTTTTGTATTTTTAGTAGAGATGGGGTTTCACCATGTTAGCCTGGATGGTCTCGATCTCCTGACCTTGTGATATGCCCGCCTCGGCCTCCCAAAGTGCTGGGATTACAAGTGTGAGCCACCGCACCTGGCTTCCTTCATTAAATTCTATATTCTTTCAATTTTATAACACCATGATATCTTGATTTGGAGTTGCTCCTTTGGCCATCCCTAGAACCAACTGCCTTCCTTCCTTAATATTTTACAAAGTTCTCTCTCAAAGGTTGTTGTTTTGTTTTGTTTTCTCTATACCTTAACTCTAAGCAAAGACCCACATTTTTGTTGTCTCCATTGCTGTTATAGTTTCACATCATTCAAATTAATATTTTCAGGCTAGATTTATCTAATTTGCATATGTTTAATTCCAATTACAAGTAACTCAATAGATGAATAGACAGATAAAAGCTTATTTTTGCCCATTCTGTAGGATATCTTTTTACTTTTTTAATGTTCTTTAATGCACAGCAGTTTTTAATTTTGGTAAAATCAAAATTTGTCTATTTTTCCTCTGTTGCTTATGCATTTGGTGTCATAGCTACTGGCAAATCCAAAGTCATGAGAATGTACCCCTAGGTTTTCTCCTAAGAGTTTTATGGATTTAGCCCATTCATTGATTTTGAGTTAATTTTTGTAGTTAGTGTGATATGGGAGTTCATACCTATACATTTGTCTCAACATCATTTGTTGAAGGGATGATTCCCTCTCCAGGGAATGGCCTTAGAAACCTTGTTAAAAATAAATTGGTTATAGATGTATGAACTCATTTCTGGGCTCCTGATTCTGTTCCATTGGTCTATGTGTCCGGCATTGTGCTAGTGCCATGCTGTTTTCATTACTGTAGTTTTGTGGTAAGTTTAGAAATTGGAAATGTGAGTCCTCTTGCTTTGTTCTTTTACAATATAATTTTGGAAATTAAAAAAAAGCTAACTAGCTAACAAATAATTCACCATGACCACTTCTGCCAAACATGTAACTGGGTGTCACTTTAATTCAACTCTACTTTTCAAGTCAGATTCTAAAGAATTATTCTTGAATCTTACTCTTTCCCATAAGGATATCCAAAGAAGTTACCAAATTCTATATACTATATAATATATTTTTATTTATTATTTGTGCCACTTTTCTTCTCCAAGACACCATTATCTTTCTATTTAATTGTGTTAATTGTTTCTTAAATTTTCTCTCCACCTCCAGGTTTTCTACCCTGCAATCTTATTTCATCCTAATCAATTTTGCACATTGCAGCCATTATTATCTTTTTATGTTATTTTGTATCTTATAAGTCATAAAACATTTTCAATTTCAGAATAACATCTAAAGTTTTTTTTTTTTTTTCATTTTTTTGGGTAACATCCGAAGTTTTCTAACCCACATTACTTCTCAAGAGATATATCACATTTTTATGTTTAATTTCATCTCCTAAAAATTCATATGTTAAAGTTCTAAACCCCCCCCCCCCAGTTTCCTGAAATATGATCTTATTTGGAAATAGGGTCCTTGTAGATGTCATTAGTTAAATTAAAATGAGGTCATATTGGAATAGATGAGTACCTAATAGAATATGTCTGGTGTTCTTGTGTAAAGTAGAAATACAGAGACAGACACACACAGAGAGACAACAACATATTAAGATGAAGGCAGATATTGGAATGATGCAACAGAAACAAAGGAACACTGATAATTATCAACAAACCACCAATACATAGAAGCGAAGCATGAAACACATTTCTCTTTTCACAGCCATTGAAAGGAATCAATCCTTCCAAAACCCTCATCAATTTCTGTTGTTCTAAGCCACGTACTTTGTGGTACTTTGTTATAGCAGTCCTAGCAAAGAAACATGTAGGTCATACATGCCCTAACACTGAAGCTGCAACCTTGCTTAATTATTATCATATAACTATTTCATGCTGTCTTATCCCCATTCCAATTTAACTGTCTACTAGTTATCTTCATCATTCAGCTATTTCTTATACTATGTCAAATATATCAATAATGTTGGTCTCAAAGTAAATGTTTTACTCTGGAATGTCTTTCAAAATGTTTCTTGTGGGATTGGGGGTGGAAAATCATGGCTACAAAGTTCTAAGGGCAGATAATGCTCTCCTATGGAGTATCAGGTCTGAGCAGTTGAATAAATGCCAAGATCAATTAGAAACCTGAGAGGTTTCTGTCCCAGGAACACAAGGGTGGAATGAATCTTATTAGGTTGTTTCCTAGACCCACCTAGCACACTTTCTAATTAGTTAGATATTGTCAGCTTCTCATCCTATACACCTAACAGAGAAAAAAAGAAAATATTTTCCCATAGAATATAATGTTATTTACAGTCTTAATGGGCTCTTTCTAAAATATCCCATAAAATGATTACTATGTATAGAAAGACAAATGAAAATATGACTGATAATCCCAGGAAAAGAAACCTTACCTACGGTTGATCCAGATATTATAGTTGAACAAGGAATCTTTAAAATTCTATGCTTAATATGACAAAGAATACAGACTAAGTGTTAAAAAATAAAGACGGAACATTTTCATTACAGAGAATTGTTATCTGCAAAGTAATGGAAAACAATGGAGCACTTTATTTTCTGGAAATAAACAAATAAATGAAATCTGTAGATCAGGGGAACACAGCCTCTGATGTAAACTAAAAGTGTGCTCTACAAAACAAAGAGTGAGTCTGGCTTAAAGGAAGTTCCTGCCTCAGCCTTCAATCAGGTCCATATATGCAAATGAGGAATTCAAATTTGTTCTGTTCTGATTGGTTGGAAATAGCTGGGTATAATTGGGTAATTTCCAGGCCCAAACCAGAAGTGTCTGTTGGATGGCCCTCTCAGGTGGCTGGCCACAGTGTCTCAGCTTAGGTTACAAGAACTATCCTAGCTCAGAGGTATGAGCAGCATGCTTGTCTGGAGCCTTCCTTGTATGGAACCTCATTCACCATGGCCACTGGGTAAGTTTCACTTCACAAGTGGAAGACACAGCACTAGAAGTCACCTAAAGTAAAGCACGGCAGAATAAGTGAAATAAGATACATAGGACAGGCTCGAAAGATCTAGTATACAGACATTTGGAGTGCCCTAGGAGGAGAGTGGTTATGTTTTATGAAGATAATCGCTGAGAATTCTCCACACCCCTTGCAAATTAACTCATAGAATTAAGACCATCAACCAATTCTAAGTTTAAACACTCTTGCTTACCTCCTCTGCCAACTCACCCTCATGCACTTACATAAACTCAGGCACATCACAATCATACTACTGAGAAGCAAACTATCAAAATAATAAAAGCAGTTAACTTTGGAGAAAAACCGCTACCCTCAAAGGGCACAATGGTAGGGTAGAAACTAACATTTTAAGAGAAATAATAGAAACCAGAGTGGACGAAAAGGTATTCCAAAGATTGACAAAATAATAGGCATATTGGATTCTACAGCCAACTGAAACATTCTTCAAAAATGGAAGTGAAATAAATGTTTCAATCATAAAAGAGGGAAAGTTATTGTCCATCTGCCTATCCTAAAAGAAAACATGAAAGTTAATAAAAAAATTGAATATTATTCATAGCAATGTTTAACCAAAACCATGTACAAGAACACATAGCACTATTATTTCCAAGATCCCCACACTGGGAAACTAACCAAAAGTGTATCAGCACAAAATAGATATATTAATTTTATTACATTTATACAATAGATTACTATACAGCAATTAGGATACGTAAAATAATTTTACATGCAAAAATGTAGATGAATCTACAGATATAAGGTAGAATTAAAAAACTAGTTATACAAGGGTTCATTTTGTATGATCATGTTTACTGTAAGTTTCCCTCAGGAAAATGTACTAACAGGTATTAGTACTCAGGATATTGGTTACACTCGAGGGTAGTGGTTCGCAGAGGGCAAAGTCAGAATTCTGAAGAATTGGAACATTCTGTTTCTTGCCTAGGAGTCATGTCATATACTTTCGTTTGATTTGTGAAATTAAAAACAATTGCATATTATACTATGTTTATATAAATAATATAACAAATATTAAAAACAAATGCCAAAATGAGAGTTAATGTAAGTTTCACTGTAGGCTGTAATGACTAAATGAATAGAACTTGACATAATTCAGAAGAGTAAAATGGTTTATAAACTTAAATCAATTTTTGTTAATTTGATAAAATATTAACAAAGATTCACAGAGTTGAGTTTTGTCTCGTGGGTTTATTGTAAAGAAATGTCTCCAAAAGTATTGAAAAATATTTCCTTTAGCTGTAAACTTTAATATAATTAAAATTGGGGACTTTATTAGAATAAATTTTCTTAAAAAACTTCAAATAAAGCTTTTAAAATCTGACCTTCATGACTATAAATGTCTGGTTTGTTAATTTTGTGAAGATCTGGGGCACACAATAGAGAAATGAACAGTGGCCCTCAAGGGCAGCTGAAATAGGAATATAAAAAATATCTTTTTGACCCGTGATAGGAGAGAGAGAATCATCATAATAAGGTAATGATAGCACAGATTAGTTTCTATGAGAATTGGAAAAAAATTCCCTTTTGTTAGACAGGATTAAAATTTTTAAAAAGTACCTCCTCTTGTGGGACCAAGAAAAAAGGTGCCCTTCTTCTGAGGAGATACTGCCCAGTCTCTAGGAACCCGGTTATGAAGGCAGAGGGCAAGCTGGTTTTAGTCTTCTCTTGTGTCATTTCTTTTATGCTCTATTTTAACAGACATAAGGGTTCCTTTTGAGGATAGCAGAACAAGAGAGAAGGAAACATGATTCCTCACATAATGACACCACTCTGTCTTCTAGAACTGCTAATATTAGATTGCTATGAAATAGAGAAAAAAATATATATTTAATTTCTATTTATGTTTTTACTATTTGATACTGCATCCAAGCCTATGTCCTAAAAGTAAAAAGAAAGAAAAACAAATCATAGCTGAAGATAAACTTCAATAAAAATTATAAAATAAGAAGAAATGTACATTAGGGAGATTGGGTTCCCTGTCACCTATGGAGTTAGTCTGTGCTTTGGTTTTGTTTTGGTTTTGGTTTTGACAGGGTCTCTCACTTTCTCCCAAGCGGGAGTGCACTGGAGCTATCATAGTTCACTACAGGCTCAAACTCCTGGTCTCAAGTGATCCTCTCACCTCCACCTCCCAAGTAGTTAGGACTACAGACATGCACCACCATGCCTTGTTTTTTTTTTTTTTTTTTTTTTTTGGTAGAGACAAGGTTTGGCTCTGTTGTCCAGATTAGTCTCAAAGTTCTAGCCTCAAGCAGTCCTTCCATTTGGGCCTGCCAAAGTGCTGGGATTACAGGCCTGAGCCCAGCCATTGGTTCTTTTTCGAAAGAATATTTCCAAAGATGTTCTCTCTGGTTACGCTTAGTGAGTTGAACATCTCCCTGACAATCTCAAAGCAAAACAACCAATGTATCTGAATGTACAGATAAGAAGACCAGCTGGACTTTAATTATGACCACTTTGACACATAATAATGTGGTGAAATTTTCATATTTAGAGATTAAAAGTCAACATTATTATTTTTTGAAAGAATGGATGATCCCTGTTTATGGAGATGATAATGATTGTTGAACAGTAGAAGGGTAAAATAAGTATATAAGTAAAGAATCTTCATTAAAAATAACAGAAAATGTAGGTGGACATTAATGAGTTAATTAGAAAACCTGAAATCAATGTATCACTTTGATTATTTTCTCTTCCTCTGGGGAACAAAACAACTTCCTTTAAAACTGTTTGTTTTAAATTTAGCCAGGCGTGGTGGTGGGTACCTGTAGTCCCAGCTACTTGGGAGGCTGAGGCAGCAGAATGGCATGAAGCCGGGAGGCAGAGGTTGCAGTGAGCCGAGATTGCGCCACTGCACTCCAACCTGGGCGACAGAGCGAGACTCCATCTCAAAAAAAAAAAAAAAAAAAAAAAAATACTGTTGGTTTTTCTTCAAGTATTGGTTATGAGACTGTCACATTATCCTCCAAGGTCATGACAAAGCTTGCCAGGTACCTCATCAGCATTTCTGAAACAAGCTGAAAATTCACTAATGATAACATTATTGCCTAATCTTATTGTGTAGGCGAGTTACCAATTTACTACCTGCCAAAAGGCAAGCTTTAAAAAACAGATGAAAAATTATTTAGGGATTCACATAATTACCTTATAAGGATTTAAGAAATAAAAACAGTAGATCAGAACAAAAAAAGGAAAGGAACTAAAAATGGAAAATAATCCATCAACTACAGCAGATTATTTACTTAAAACATTAGATTTAGGTTCTGACTTACATTCACAAAGCTTTTGCTAATTTGTATCAGGTTTGATGAGTTTTCTAATTACGCTCTCCTCCACTTGTACTTCCTTGAAAGGCTTGAGATCTCCCATAACTGTATCAAATTTAATTAATTTTTAATTAATTATATATTGCCAACAAATGGTATTGTTTATGCTCTTGTAAACTTCTGGTGCCAGCCTGGACACCTGAACTGCTTTCTGTAGAAACAGTGAACTGGTGATTTTTAAATAAATTTAATATATTAGTTGTACTTTCTTGAGGCCCTTATATTCTGCACTGCTCTGTTCTTTTCATAAGAAATGATAGTGTGCATATACCACAGAGCAAGAGCTGTAAACCTAATTAGACAGATTTGGGATCAAGAAGACATTTAAGAGATGAATGTGTTTGCTAATTTTTCAATGATGGTATAGAATCTAAAAATTATCTCATTTTAAGTTTCAAATGAAGAATTGTTTTGCCTCATAAAGACACTCACATGCAGTCTGATTTACTCTTATCTGATGGTTTTTTTTTAACTCTGCTAATGAGGTTTAGTGGGGAAGAAATGGCTCTCTGCAGAAACTGATAAAGCTACAGCAGAGCGAGAATGCCAGAATCTTGGCAATACACAAAAAGCATTTCTGAAATTGTGTCCTGCTTGATTTTCTGATACTGTAGCAGAATCCAAAGTGGCAACAAAGAAGAGGGACAGATGGCAGGAAGCAAAGGTGGCAGATAAGAGTGCTAATACATTTCAATATTATCCCTTGTCATGGGCTGTGTCCCCTCAAAATTCACATGTGAAGCTCCTAATGCCCAGTGTTTCAGAATATGACCTTTTTTTGGAGCTAGGGTCTTTAAAGAGGTAACTTAGAATGAGGTCTTTAGGCTGGGCCCTAATACAAGATGATTGATTCCTTAAAAGAAGAGGACATTAAGACATACAGAGAGAGACACACACACCAGACAGGGCTCCATGCAGAGTGAAGACCATATGAACACAGCAAGAAGGCACTGAGTGCAAGCCAAATAAAAAGACCTTAGAAGAAACAAAATCTGCTGACACTTTGATCTTGTGCTTAAAGCCTCCAGAACTGTGAGAAAATATGTTTAGGTTTTGTTTTTTTTTTGTTGTTTTTGAGACAGAGTTTCACTCGTCGTCCAAGCTGGAGTGCAATGGCACAATATCGGCTCACGGCAATGCCTGCCTGCTAGGTTGAAGCGATTCTCCTGCCTCAGCATCCCGAATAGCTGGGATTACAGGCGCATGCTACCACCCCCCGGCTAATCTTTTGTATTTTTCGTAGAGATGGGGTTTCACCGTGTTAACCAGGATGGTCTCGATCTCCTGACCTCGTGATCCGCCCCCCTCAGCCTCCCAAAGTGCTGGGATTACAGGCATGAGCCACTGCACCCGGCCTTATATTATTTAATCCCCCCAGTCTGTGGAGTTTTGTTATGGTAGCCTGAGCAGACAAATTAATATACCTTTCCCTTTCTGTAGAGGATACAGTCATTCAAGAATCCACTCACCCTGCTTAGAACAGATGAACGGCAGACTAGAAGACACTGGATTGGATCAAGAAATTGGAAGGACCAATTCTATCACTGACCAATCACTGACCAAAAAAGAAAAGAAAAAGTAAGAAGTAAAAGCAACTCCTTTTGCACATACTGTCTGAATTGGTCCATTTTTACACTGCTATAAAGAACTGCCTGAGACTGGGTAATTTACAAAGGAGAGAGTTTTAATTGACTCACAGTTCAGCATGGCTGGGAAGGCCTTAGGAAACTTACAGAATCATGGCAGAAGATTAAGACGAAGCAAGGCACCTTCTTTACAAGGTGGTGGGAAGGAGAATGAATGCAGGATAAACTACCAAACATTTACAAAGCCATCAAATCTTGTGAGAACTCCCTCACTATCACGAGAACAGCATAGGGGAAACTGCCCCCATGATTCAATTACCTCCACCTGGCCTCTCCCTTGACACATGGGGATAATTGGCATTATAGGGATTAAAATTCAAAGTGAGATTTTGGGTGGGGACACAGCAAGATCGTATCACTGTCCCAGATGTGAATCTTATTATCACTTTATTCACGTAATTTCTAATTGTCTTTTTACATCACCTAGAAATTCTCACTTGATGTTAGCTTTTATTAAAAGAGCAGAAACATCAGAAGAATTTTAGGTACGGCAGCATTGGATTTGAGTCTGAGTGCACTAAGAATCATGTTAACAGCTGTAAAAACCTGGAATAGCTCTGATCAATACCGTAATAGTCAACTAGTAAATATGGGCAAGGCTATTCAGTGGTTATTCTTTGTAGCCACGGGATTAATGTGGTTATTTCTCACAATTCATTCTGAGCATTTTATACCTCCAGCAGTGAAATAATCATTGGGTATAAAAATGGCCTGTGTGAAGCTTTCTAGTTTTGTCCTCTTCTACTTTGACTGATTTCATATGTGATGATTGTCCACTATAAATAAAGGTTATTCATTCTTTAACTTAAAAATGTACATTACTGTTAGTAAATTGATTTGAAATACATAAGAATTTGAAATTTACCTTGAATTTTTCAAATGCTATATTTTATACATCTTTTATGATTGAATCTAAACTACTTGACAAAACTGGCTCACAAAAAAGGAAATTATGTTAACAAGATAGCCTATTTACTACAAAAGAATATGGAGAAAGTAGGAGAAATAAAACAGAAGAAAGTAATCAAGTTCATAGTTATGCATAAATAGAATATAAGTCCACATAATACAATTTGAAAATGTTAGATTGTGCAAGTTTTTGTAAAATCTAAGACCAATTAAATGCTCACAAATTAGAATAAGACAGTGGGAAGGGGATCTTTTTAAGAATGTATTATTGCTTATTTATAATGGATTAGTCAGCTGTTCAGATGCTTATTTTATTTTAGTTCCATAAATGTGGAGATTTATATGAACATCTAATATCACAAAAATGTAAAACTAAGCTATTACAAGAATAAAAACCATTTAATTATTTTGAGGTAATATTGTGATACATATTACATGTCCCCAGTAGCACACTGTCTTGATTATAGTGCATTATAGAATGTCTTGAAGTGAGGTAGTATCAGTCTTCAGACTTTGTTCTTCTTCAGTATCATGTTGATTAGGTCTTTTGCTTTTCCATATAAACTTGGAATCAGTTTGTTAAAATCCACAAAATAATTTGCCAAGATTTTGATAGGGATTGTGTTGATTTATGCATCATGTTGGACGGAGCTGACATCTTGACAATATTATCGATCAACATGGAATATATTTATTCTATGACATCTTTCAGAAGTTTTATAGCTTTCCTCATATATATCTTATACATTTTCATATCCATACCTAAGTGTATTTTTCAGGTGTGGTATCGTAAATAGTATTTTAAATTTTGACCTCTAATTGTTCACAGCTGTTATATGAGGAATAAATTATTTTTTGAATATTTGGATATAACCTTAAATCCTGCAATAACCTATTATCTTGCAATAATCTATTACTGGTTTCAGTTGGGTTTTTTGTTGATTCCTTGAAATTTCTACATAGACAATGATGTCATATATAAATAAAGACTTCTGCCTTCCTAATCCATATATATTTTATTTCCTCTCCTTGTTTTAATGCCTAGCTGGAACTTTCAGTATAATATTAAATAGAAGTCGTGAGTGGCGTCTTTAGCCTGTCTCTGATTTTTCCAAGAAAGCATTTAGTTTCACACCACTGAGTTACTGTAGGCTTTTGTAGATGTTCTTTATGAAGTTGAGAATATTTGTCTTTATTAGACTAAATTTTAAAAGCATAACTTATTTAAGGCTATCGTAAATAATTTCAGAATTTACATCTTCTTGCAATGGAGACAACTTCATAGGAATGATTTTTGGTTATTCTTGTTTTCGTGTTTAAATTTTTTTTCTTAAAAGCACCTAGCAGCAAGTTATCCAATTCTTTATAGTAATGCATATTCAAGAAAGATAAAGACGATGACAGTGTAACCCAGGACTCTAATGGACTTTTGTCATTTGATATCCTTAAAACGAGATCTACTTACTATGTTTTAATATATTTCTATCTTGTGAATCATGGCCAGTGAAAGAGGCTACTCTCACTATAGAAATTGAAAAATAGAGATTTAATTTCTTTAACTGCCCTTGAGCTAGAATGTTAAAACTGGATTAAGGTTCAGGCAGCCAGTGAGAACACCTTACACTTTGAATTCATAGCTAATATAACAGCAATAGCAGGGCACAGTGGCTCACGCCTGTAATCCTAGCACTGTGGGAGCCTGAGGCAGGCGGATCCTGAGGTCAGGAGTTCAAGTCCAGCCTGGCCAACATGGTGAAACCTCGTCTCTACTAAAAGTACAAAAAGTAGCTGGGCATATTGGCACACACCTGTAATCCCAGCTATTCGGGAGGCTGAGACGGGAGTATTGCTTGAACCTGGGAGGGGGAGGTTGCAGTGAGCCGAGATGGCACCACTGGACTCCAGCCTGGGCAACAGAGTGAGACTCTGTCTTGGAAAAAAAAAAAAAATATATATATATATAGAAAGATGCACAAACATTAATCGCAGCAACAGCATCCAACTCATATGAGTAACAGTGGCTATAGTAACCGTGTTGATGTTTTTTGCCCATTGCCACTGGCATGCCCACTTGATAAAGCTTAAACTCCCAGAGCTTTCCTTCAGTTTCATCCAACTGTGGCTTCATCTTACATTTTGGTGTTTGTACTCAACATCTACCTCCTAAGTGTTGGTGCAGTTATGTTGTCTGGTACTCAGAGCAGTTTTTGAGATGAATTTTAACTTCAGCTCTTTATCCATTTTGGTTCATTTATTTGGGTTTTCTAAGATTTGATATAAAACTACCCACTGAAGTATTAACCCATTCAATATTCTTATAAAAATTAGTTTTATGCTTTAATAAGAGAATACTTTATATTGCTTAAAACTAAGATTCTTGCCTAAAAATAGCATTGATAATTTGCTATGTGTAAGATTCTATGACGTAATTGTTTTTAGACTATGAAGAGGTATGTAATTCTTGATCTTAATAACTTTGTGATTTGGATGGGGAGATCAAATAAAATGGCTTGGGCTTTTAATCAAAATCTAACAAAGATACAACTAAAAAACATATGTTACATACTTATTCCTAACACACGGAAAGTATAAACTATACTTGCAGTGAACTCACAAGAGATGTCTTTTGGTTGTGACTGCATGTGAGAACTTTAATAAAGATAGACTTGAGGCATGTAGGTAGAGAGGGTGTGAGGAGGCCGAGTTCTGTCAGGGAATTGTTAATATCTTATTCATGTTTTGTGATCAATGTATGTTATATGATGTATTCATATTTAGTAGACATTTGCTAAATGAATGAATGGATGAATGAATAGGTAGATGAAATAATGGGGCTGATTTAGCAATAGTGAAAATATAAAACCACTAAAATGCATTTTATTTTTTCAATAGACAGTAGACTAGTCTTTATATATATTTTTAAATATATGAATACCTAATAGTTGAAAAAAATTATGGGGCACATGTGACATTTTGATACAAACATACAATGATTAATGATCAAATCAGGGGACTTAGAACATCCATCACCACAAAAAGTTATCATTTCTTTGTGTTAGGAACATTCCAATTCCAATCTTCTAGTTATTAATATATTGAAATATACAATAACTTATTTGTAACAAGAGCTGCCCTATTGTTCTACTAAACACTAAATCTTATTTCTTCTATCTAATTGTGTCTCAGTACTAGTTAACTGACCCCACTTTATCCCTCCCCTACAACCATTCCCAGCCTCTAGTAATGGATCATTCTACTACCTCCATAAGATTATTTTTTTTTTTAGCTACTACACAGAAGTGAGATCACATGAATATTTGTCTTTCTGTGCCTGGCTTATTTCACTCAACATAATATCCTCCAATTCCATCTCTGTTCTTGCAAATGATAGGATTGTTTATTTATGGCTGAATAACTTTCCATTGTGTACTACAATATGTACCACATTTTCTATCTATCTATCTATCTATCTATCTATCTATCTATCTATCTATCT
>NW_026652289.1:22877213-22881506 GCF_009828535.3 Hylobates moloch | reverse complement strand
CTATCTATCTATCTATCTATCTATCTATCTATCTATCTATCTATCTACTCATGGACACTTAGGTTAATTCCGTATCTTGGCTATTTGTGAACAGTGCTTGCAACAAACATAGAGGTTCAGATATCTTTTTATACAGTGATTTATTTTCTTTTGGATGCATACCCAGCAGTCGGAATGCTGGATCCTATAGTAGTTCTGTTTTAGTTTTTGGAGGGACCTCCCTTCATACTGTTTTCCATAGTGGCCGTACTAATTTACATTCCCACCAACACCACACTAATCTGTTTGGATTAAAAATTAGTAGATGAATACTGAGTGGTAACGTCAAAATTGTAAGATGCAGCCATAGATGGAGAGAACTGAAGAAAATATGTAGGGATTTTTAGCTGTATCAAATGGGCATCAGAGAGTATTTGAAGGTAGTTAATCTTCTACTTTCAGATACTGAAAACTAGAATTGAATCTGCAAGTAATGGAAGTCAATTGAGATGTTTTTGAATAACCTATTTGTCTTATGTCCTTCATCAACTTCTGTTATGAGCTTTGTCTTTTTGCACTTAAAATCATTACTATTATTAATAGGGGTCTTACTATTATTATAGGGTCTACTTGTTCTATATTGAAAATCTACAGGCTATACTTTTAGCAAATGTCTTGTCTTGGAAGACTTCGTGGAAATTGTCCAAATGCTCACTACTTACAATAATCTCTTCTAGCCCAACTGTAGGATTAGGCATAAATACACTGATTATTCCAGGAGAAAAGCAGATGCTTCCCTAATCACAGATATTGAACTGGTAAAAGAAAGTGGTGCATAGCTTCTACCATATCATATTGCTGTTATACCTTAGACACTAAACCCACCATTAAGGAGACCTGTGCTTTGTTAATCTTTCAGCTCAAATGTCCCACAGCCTAATGATTTTTGTCTTGCTCCTTGATTCAACCTGATTCAGAGGCCTTACCTTGCCATATTGCTGTATATATGAACAGTGTGGTGTACATCACCCCATCTCCCCAGGGTGATGGAGCGAAAAGAATCCTAAACGTCTCTTGGTGATTATTGGTTTATGAGTTTCCCCTTTGTGTACTGCTCCAGAAGTCTCGATATAGGTTTGATCATTATCCATGTTTTAAGACCCCTAGTACAGTGCTCTGGGAAGAATTTTAGCTATCACTTTGTATGGGAAGAAATCCTTATGTGTGTTACCTAGAAGCTCTATTAAGCTTTGATTTGGAAAAAAGTTAAAACTTACACAATTACTTTAAAACACTTTACATGGCCATATTAAGTAGAAATATTTCTAGAGAATGCATATTAGAGAATGTATTGGATTTAAATTGCCTGTTTTTTTTTAATTACAATCAAATGTGTGCTGATACTAGCCATTAACCTTCAGAATTAGGCACAGAACTAAAGACGTCTGGAAAAGCAACCAGCCTAATTGTCCATTTGCTTTGCCATCTTAACATTAACTTTGCAAAGTAGCTTATTAATTGTCAGACAGTATAGAGCAGTGCTCATGAAATGACATGCTCTTTCACTTTATTCCCTTGTTTCTGAAATTTATTCTGTGTGCCTTAGTGGTTTATTACTTTCTCCCAAAGAATTAAACAAATATGCATCAATTGGCATAATCTGACACTTGTTTTAAAAAAGACATTCTTGGAATGGAGCATGATATTGTTTTTTCACCTCAGATTGGCTTTAGTGTATACTCAACTTTGCAATATGGTTAAAAAGTTGTTTCCTAAATGAGCACATTATCCTTGGTTTTGTCCTGTGAGTAAAGTCCTCTGTTTGGAATGTGTACTGTTATTTGACCTAAAGGCATATTTTCTTAATTGCTCCATTTCTATTATAACATATTTCTGTTTCTTTGGTCCACAGGATATATTTACATGTCCTGAATTACTGTAATTACTCAGCCACTATCCAGCTAACCTTTTATATGCACACTCTGCACCTGGATAGTTTATTTGCATTTTAGGTACACCTTTCCCTCCCCTGCTGCTGTAATTGGGACAAATAGGACTTGTTATCACCAGGGAAAACAGTCATTCTCTTTTTCCCTACATTAAATACTGTTCCCTTAAACACTTCGGTGGAAACCCTATCTCTAGAGAAATGATATTTTTCACAATTATTTGAAAAATGTGTTTTTCTGTGGTTGGCACCATTATTTGCTTGTGGCTTTTATCCAGGTAAATGGGAAAATAATAGAAAGACAGACAGAGAGAGAGATAGAAAGAGAGAGAGAGATAGACACACAGAGAAAGAAGACAGAAGAAGAGAGAATATTTAACCCTAATGAATTTATATATAGTCACTGTAAATATGTTTCTTAACGTAAAGAGGAGATCTCTAAAGATTTATTTTGCTAGAATGAATCTTAGTTTAATATTTATTTTTGAGGGAAATAGGTTTTAAATATATTGATTTAAAGGCTCACTTTAGATTTTGTCTTCAAAGTAATTTGTAGACTTTTCAATTTAGATGTGTCCTGATGGTTGAGAAAGTTGTGAAGATACAAACAAAATGTCATAACTTACTTTTATTATCACCATTAAAAATTGGCTCATTTTGTTCTGAGATTAAATTTACTTTCAGTAGATATATTTTCTATATTATGGATAAATGAGGTAAATAAATTAAGAATCCGGTTGTTGTCCTTCTATTTAAAATGTCTTCTGTATCCCTAACTAAATCATACTCAAACTTGGAAGACACTTTTCCAATTAGAATTTCTCCATACAATTATACCTCACTGTTGAATGCTACTTTAACCTTCCCTTTAGCTGGGGTCCCATACCACATCAGGCCTCCGGTTGCTTAATGACACTGGTATTTATGCTTTAGTGGGAAGGAATCATCAGTGTGATACAATAACTGATATGGTTTGGCTTTGTGTCCTCCCTCAAATCTCATTTTGAATTGTAATCCCCATAATTCTCACGTGTCATGGGAGAGACCCGGGGAGGGGTAATTGAATTATGGGGGCAGTCTCTCTCATGCAGTTCTCATGATATTGAATGAGTCACAAGATCTGTGAGTCACATCACAAGATCTGATGTTTTATAAGCATCTGGCAATTCCCCTTCTGGCACTCATTCTCTCTCCTGCTGCCCTGTGAAGAGGTGTCTTCCACCATGATTGTAAGACTCCTAAGGCCTCCCCAGCCATGCGAAACTCTGAGTAAGTTAAAACCCTTCTCTGTGAATTACCCAGTCTTGGGTATTTCTTCATAGTGGCATGAGAAAGGATAAAACAATAACTGATCAAAGACCTCAGAACCAGAAGATTCTGATTTTTGAAATCTGAATTTGAACTGTTTTGACATTCACTACCTACATGGCCTTTGTCACGATTACATTTTTTTCTCTAGTTTAAAACTTATTCAACAATAATAAGTAAAACAAATGAAAACAACTTGTTGACCATCAAATAATTCTGGATATAAAGATAATTAAGACACAGCCTCTGTCTTCAGAAAGAAAATAGGATGGAGTACCGTCTTTAGACATAGGCAAGAAAAGGGCTTGAGCTGGGTTCCAGTTTAGTGAAGGCCTCCTCACTCTGTCTCTCCTCCATCAGCTCCTCACCTTCATGGCTATATAGCCTGGGGGCCAAGGAGATGTGTCCTGCCAACATCCTTCTTCTAAATTGCTCTTTAGGTACTCAGGATTCCACAACTTTTTGTAAACAGCCCCAAGGCCACATGCAGGGCATGCATAATCCTCTATTTCTGCAGTTTTCTTAAGGGTAAAATGTACTATTAATGTGTACCCCAAAGATCTGAGCAGTGGTTGACAGATTGGCAGGCTGGCTGCTCATCCACATGGTTACACACTAAGCCTCTACTAAGTGAGAAGAATAAAAGAGATGAGCCATGGGCCAGGAAATTTGAGGCTTAAAAAATTCTAAACTTGAACCTAGAGTTATAGTCATTACAAAGATATAGTTGCCAAGGCCACATACAATGGCTCAGGCCTGTAATTCCAGAACTTTGGGAGGCTGAGGTGAATAGATCAGGAGTTCATGACCAGCCTGACAAACATGGTGAAACCCCGTCTCCACTAAAAGTACAAAAAGTAGCCTGGTGTGGTGGCACACACCTGTAATCCCAGCTACTCAGGAGCCTAAGGCAAGAGAATCACTTGAACCTGGGAGGCAGAGGTTGCAGTGAGCTGAGATCAGGCCACTGCACTTCAGCCTGGGCAACAGATCAAGACTCTGTGTCGATAGATAGATAGATAGATAGATAGATAGATAGATAGATAGATAGATAGATA
>NW_026652289.1:22691377-22877203 GCF_009828535.3 Hylobates moloch | reverse complement strand
ATAGATAGATAGATAGATAGATAGATAGATAGATAGATAGATAGATATAGGTATAGTTTTCAAGATAGATGAACAGAATATGATGGGAGCAGTTGTGAGCTTGATATAACTTTTACATATTGAAATATATGAAACACAGAGATCTCCAATGAATTCTTGTCCCATATTAATATCTAAACCCCAACTGAACTCTCACAAATACTAAATAGGGTCTGATTTTAAAAAAGGACATTTATTGTAATTAAACCTAAGTTGTCAGAGAGGCCACTTTCTTTCTGGTAGAAAGAAAACATAATCTTGATTTAGGCAGATAAATAGAAAGTACCTAATGAAAGTGTAGAAACTCAGGCATTCTACATAGATCCTAATGCTTGCACGATGCTCTTTGGGAAGAAAACCAAGTTGACATGGGGAGAGGCCCCTGGTTCAACAAAGCCAAGCCATAGGTTTTAAAGAGGATATAGCATTTAGTTTACTTAAAATGTTAGAAAACATTATCTACTATGGTATTTATTTCCTTTGGTTTGGCTTTACAGTCTTGGTTTTTTGCCTTTCAAAGATGAGAAAGAGGAGAGCCAGCTTTGTTACAAACCTATATTGCTGAATTTTGTTTTATAATTATTTCTGGCAAGATTATATAAAGCTTACATATCCCTTAAAGTAGCCACTTTAAAGGTCTATCAGGTGGTGAAGTTAAATGGCTAAACAAATGCTTTTATTAATTCAATTTTCAATATGGCTGAAATGTGACATCACAATTTTTGTGCAATCGGATTGAAGTCACACATCTGAGCTTATCACACTGCCTTGAAATTAAGCAAAAGAGCAAGAACTCCCCTTTCAAAATGAGGACAACAAATAAGAAAGTAAAACACATCAAAGTCCAAATAGAGATTTCAAAGAGCAGATTTTCAATATGAATCTATGCAATAGTACAGGAAGAAGACATAGAAAACCTGGTTAAATATTCTCCAGGCTCATAGGCCCAATCAAAGACAAAGACATACTGTCAGGCTACTTGATCAGGCACTGAAATCCAATGGATTTCTCAGTTTGAAATGAAGACCAAAGCCAATAAATAAAATGTGAGAGATAAACCATATTTTACTGCTAAAAGTTTAATTTAAGCAATATTTGAGTGTGTGAAATATAAGCTTTTAGATCTCTTCTCCTTTAACAGATTTTATGAATTGCCCATTCCATCTTTATCTCATGAACATTTCATCTATTTTGGATAAAGAATGGCTTAAAACATTAGTACTAACTCTACTGTTAGTATTTTGTTTAAAATGTAGCACAAAACAAATATTCAAAATTAAAAAAAAACAAAATCAAGGAAACAAAAAACAAAACAAAACAAAAAAACAAATGTTCCCTCAATTCCTAACAACTGAGAGTAGGAAGAATAAAACGTAAAGTATTCTGCTTTTTACTTTCCCTGTGAGTAATTTGCTTTAAAATCCCAAGTAGAACTCTGAATTTAAAATCATTTTGCAGCAAATTTCAGAATTTTGTTTTTTTCAGTATAGTCCTTCTTGTCATTATATTAAGTTTAGTTACATTAACTTATACCCTCACTTTAAAGTAACCTCATACTTAGATCTGAGCCCCTAACATATACAATATATGACACAAATATAAAAGAAAGCAAGAAATTGTTTACCATAAAAATGAGGAGAATAGTTAACTTTAGGGAAGAGAGCATTGTGTTTGCAAAAAGGCATATTGCAGTCTTCCAAGATTTTGGAAATGGTTTTTGCCTTAGTTGCATGACCATTTGTTTTATAATTAATGCATAAAATTCATTGATCTATTTAATTATAAGAATGCTAAAATCCATTTTGTCTACTAATGATAAAGTTTTTTCAACAGGATTATAGTCTGACTCTATTAGATAACAGACTAGACGGTACACTTAACCTACATCTTGAGTTCATGTAGATTTTGAAGAGATATTATTTTATCTCTTCATGAATTTCCGGAGGATGTTCACTCCATCAAGAATAACTGCCAATCAGCTAAAGTTTAAAAGAAGTGGTTTTGTACCACATCCAAAGAATCTTTCAGAAATCATCTAGTCTCATAGTACAGATGCAGGACATCTAATTACAATGTGAAAAATTATTTGACCATGATAAAAGGAACATCATATAGTGACTGAACAAAAGCTGTCATTAAAATACAAACTCTGGCCAGGTGCAGTGGCTCACACTTGTAATCCCAGCACTTTGGGAGGCGGAGGCAGGCAGATCATCTGAGCTGCAGAGTTCGAGACCACCCTGACCAACATGGAGAAATGCTGTGTCAACTAAAAATAAAAAAAATTAGCAGGGCGTGGTGGTGCATGCCTGTAATCCTAGCTACTTGGGAGGCTGAGGCAGGAGGATTGCTTGAACCTGGGAGGCAGAGGTTGTATTGAGTCAAGATTGCGCCATTGCACTCCAGCTGGGCAACAAGAACAAAACTCCGTCTCAAAAAAAAAAAAAAAAAAAAACCTCTTAGCTCAGCACATTGGCGCATGCCTGTAGTCCCAGCTACTTGGGAGACTGAGGTTAAAGGATCACTTGAACCAGGAGTTTGAGGTCACAATGTGCCAAAATCACACTACTGCACTCCAGCCTAGACAACAAAGTGAGACTCTGTTTCAAAAAAAAAAAAAAAAAAACTTTCTTTAATAATAAAATATTCCACAAAATATTTTATTACAGCTAATCCCATCCTTACAGCTGACCTTATTTTGGCACAAATTTAGGTGTCTATATAGTCAATTTGATCAATATTGCAGTCAATAAAAGATGCTGACTAAGCTGCCTTGGAGGATTAATTTTGTAGTGCAAGTTCAATAAATGGTTAAATTAATTTAGTGTTTGATCAAATTCAAGGGAATCTATTTTACCTTGAAGTAAATCAGTATATACAAAGGAATAAAATGCTTTTCTCTGCAACATCTTCTAGGACATTTGCACTGATAATATCAGCATCAGTTTCTCCAATATATTTGTGTCAGGAAATGGGCAAGGATTTATTGAGTAGACAAAATTGTGAACTGTAGTATCAGTCGGAAATATCTAGGTAAAATATAACTGAACATCTTTACTGTTTGAAGGTGAGTCTTCTAATTATATATGCTCAACAAAAAGATTTATCAACTTTCCTCACTCTCTAGTATTTAAGCTGTAGGCAGGTGTCTAAGAACTGGGCAATGAATATTTCATGTGATATTTAATTGTTGAGAAAGTGACACAAAAGCACAGAGGCAATTGGAGGTTAATAGTCAACAGTTGCTGACTTGAGATTCACTCTCACTGTTCTGAGAGAAAGTACTCAGAATAAAAGAGGTGTCTGACATTACTGAATGTCTAGGAACAATAGCGATAACAACAGCTTCTGAACCAGAGAGTTCTTGATGTTTGAGACTTGATATTTTCTGTATCTCACTTAGTTCCTGAGTATTTTGTAAGTATTAAGTACATTCTTTTGAAATGTCTGCTTTTCCTTCAGTTATGTAGATTGACTTTCTATTGATATCAACAGAAGACTGATTTATAAAGCAAGAAATCAAATTCTTAGCACTGTATTTTACTGTGTTGTGTTTTATTGTATTATTTGTTACTGCTGTAGGTACTTATTCTTTTGCCTGAAAGAAAATGGTAATAGTCACCTCAGTTCCATTGTTACCTCTTTGTACATAGCTTATGTTTTGTTTGTGTTTATCTTTAAGGCAGAACTCACATTTGCTAGGTTAATGGTGTTATTCATTGACCTTGCATCATTTTAGTAATCCAAACCGAGGAAAGCTCTTGAGCAAAGAAGACATGAGAAAGCCCTAAGAGTCACCTACATTCACTTGCAGTTGACGAAGCCTACAGAGGGTAGCTTTTACTGGCCTTTTATCCATAAGGATATGGGACATGATATTTGTCTCATCCCCAGCACGTAAAATGGTATTCCTGCTTCGTACAGAGTAGGACTAAAGCAGAACAAATTAGAATGTGATTACATAATAGCTAATTTCTTAATTTAACGAAGCAATTAAATTTTTTTACTGTGAGGTTTTTGACATAAGTGTGTGTGTCTGTATACACACACATATATACATATATGTATATGCGTACATATATACATATATGGATATGCGTACATATATACATATATGCGTACATATATACGTATATGTGTACATATATATACATATACACACACACACACACACACACACAGAGCGAGAGAGAGAGAGTGGGTCTGGCTCTGTCACCCTGACTGAAGTGTGGTGGCATGATCACAGCTAACTGCAGCCTTGACCTCCCTGGGCTTAGGCGATCCTCCCATGTCAGCCTCCCAAGTAGCTAGAACTACAGGCGCACACCACCATGTACAGCTAAACATTTTTGTATTTTGTAGAGATGGGGTTTTGCCATGTTGCTCAAGCTGGTCTTAAAATCCTGGGTGCAAGAAATCTGCCAGCTTGTAATCCTAGAGTGCTGGGATTACAAGTGTGAGCCACTATGCCTGACCTATATATATTTTGAGATAGCTCTTGCATTGTCAAGTACTTTCTTTCTTTATACCTATGATTATCTGCATAGGGATTAACTTGCAAAATCTATTTACTATATTCAATTACTTAGAAAATTACTGAATAACTATCAGAGAGATTAGAGAAGACCTTCTTTGGATCTATACTAGTTCTGAAATTGGACTACTTATTTTCTTCATTTTATTCATCTTTAGATTCATGTGTACCACAAGACCCTTAATTTACAGCACAACTATGCATGGATATAGATAAAGAAGTAAAAATATTTCTCCTTTTGAACAAAATGAGCCTAAAAATTTTATATTCAGTATTTTATTAAACTATGAACAAATTAAACATGCAAACTCTTAAAGGACTTTACACATTCAGTAGCGAAGAGAAAGTGTGGCTAATAAATAAATGTATTTTTAACTTTGTCAGTGTGAAACTTAGTAATGTAATAGTGTTATTATCTAGATAAGTAATTGTAAAGTCATTTAAAAAATTGGTACAGTGTAATAGGTCTAACAAATAAGAAGTATTTTTGAGCAATTCATAGGAAAGAATTAGATTATATCTTTAGCCACTCTAACTAGTATTAGCTGGTGTTACTGCCAGCATTTAAGAATATCTATTAAAAAACAAATAAAAATCAAAGATTAGAAAAGCAACAGATTTTGTTTTAGATACTTTATTCTCAGCGTATTTTTATGACAGTATGGTTTTCTCATACAGCATTGAATATGATCAGGTGTAAAGGTGTAATTGTGATTCAAATTACTTATTATGCTTGTTAAAATTTGACTTATTTATGACATCGCTAATCACATCCATACCTTCAGTAAGAATACAATCAGCATGTAGCAGCTTCCTTTATGTCATTATACAATAAGTTCACTACTTCAGGCATACATATATCATATATATATATATATATACACACACACATATATATGTATAATATCAAGTAATGAACTATATATAGTAAACTCTGTGTGTGTGTATATATATATATACGTATATATACGTATATACGTATATATACACACATATATATACATATATATGTGTGTGTGTGTGTGTGTGTATAGTTACCTGTGCTTGATTTACTATGCGTTATTTTATTTGTATTATTACTTGTCATGGCTTATCCTCACTGGTTAAAAAAAGTGTTTATCTGACAAAATGTGAATCCAGCTTTTCCAATAGTTCCATGAAAAATCTAATATCCTTTGAAACATAAATTGCTAATGGTATTGATTTTCACTTTATAAATCCTTATTGATCCATAGCGAATTAAACATGTAAATTGCAGTGCCTTGGAAACGAGCAGTATCTTTCTTTCTAAAACAAATCTTTAGAACTTTTAATTTTTTAAATGAATTCTCACAGAAGGATTGTATATTTTCATGTAAAAGTTTTCAATTGTTTTATTATGCATTAAAATATATATATTTTTATAACCTGTTTTAGAATACAAAAATACTATATTTACAAAAGAGTATGACCATAATTGTTCTACTTTTTCAATAAGGGGATTGGATTAAGCCCCTTGCCTTGCTATGATTTAAGCTACCTCTTTGACTAATGTTATGGCTGTGGGGTTTGCAACTTGTCAAGAAAATAAAAAGACAAATATTATTAGATGGCATTGTCATATATTCCTGTCTACCACAATAATTTCTATTAAATTGCATAATAATAGTAATGCATGAAAAGCTGGATCAGTTATACACTATGACAAATGTAAAAGATTATCATATATGCATTCTTTGCATTTCCTCTTATTTTTTAGGAAATATGTTCACATTTTCCTCCTCTAGTTTAAGCTTTGAAATTTATTTGGTAATTAAATATAATTATTCATCAAAGTCCATACATTGTTCCAATTTCCATAATATTTAACTTTTTTTTATTTCAATATTCTATACAGAGTGCCACTTTGTAATGTACTGAATGTACCTCACATATACCATTACATTGGGAGGCTCAAAATTTCAACATATGGAATTTGGAGGGACAGGTGGAGATGAAGCTTTTGAAAGGTGATGAGGTTATAAGGGTGGAGCCCTCATTAATGGAATTAGTGCCATTATAAAAGAAACCCCAGAGAGCTCTCTTATCCTATTTCCGTCCTATGAAGATACAATGGAAGCCTGTAAACCGCAAAAGGGCCCCTGCCAGCACCTGACCACCTGCCTCAGCCTCCCCAAGTGCTGGGATTACAGATGTGAGCCACCAAGCCGGCCTGATTAGATTTTTATCAGTGACTTCTGTGTGCCTCATGGTTTCTAATTGCACTTCAATCTCTGTTTTCATCTCATTTAGCTGCTTAGTCATTACATCTTTGAGGTCCTGAGCTCATGTTAGCAAAAGGTTCTAATTTTATCATATGAGACACTTCAGGGAATTTTTCGGTCACTTATTTTTTGAAAGTGTTACATTTTTAATCCTTCTTTTTCAAATTACCTACCCGTCTGTCATGAGATTTTATATTTGCCATATTATTTATTTCCGGTCGATTCATGTTTGATCCAGGATTTTATTACAACATGCCCAGATATACTGTTTGCTTTAATATAGTGAACCTGCATTAACATTTCCGATGCAGAACTTCTCTGTTTTTCCACCTTCAGAACAATACACTTTGGAGAGTAGTGTTGCTTTTTAATTCCCCTTTTGCTTGGAGGTGAAAATGAGCTTGGGAAGAACTCACTGGGAGTGTTACATATCATGTTTGCAAATAGGGCTCTATTTTTTCTCTTAAACATTATATTAAATTTCCTATCCCAGAGCAGTCAACAGGAAACTCACCTGATTTCCATGGCCTTTTATTTGCTTTCATATTCAAAATAGCGTTCTCTATGAGAAAAAGTGCTGATTCCTTTTTCTGCTTTTGTAGGCTTTAAAGCTAGTGTGTATAACAAAAGAAAAAACTGGAGGCTCAAAACCAAAATTTGTAAATAAATATGTAATATTTCTAACATTTGGTAATATGGAAAGGGATAAAATATTTATAACCAAATTATACAGTGCAGATTGGAATCACTTGCCTCTAGGAAAGCCTTAGTCAAAACAGACAACCATATAAGATGGTTTATGCATGAAAGTAGAAAGGAATGAATGATATAGTTTTCATTAACAGAAACCCATGTAAATATAATTAAGCACTTATTTAGACATGAGTGCCAATGCATTTGTGTCTTCCCTTTGGGTTTTAATTGGGTGCTGATGCTGTGAACCATATGTACATATTTATAAATAGCAAACATTAACTTGCATACTTTGCAGAAAGTATCACCATAATGCTAAGTATAATTTTTATTAGTTCAGGCTCATTATCTTAACAATTTTAAAGAGAACAATATTCTCCATGAGATGCTACAAGCCTACATTCTGTTAAAATCAAGACATTAAAGAATTAACATATTGGCTGAGCAGTACTACTCCAGAAATGTATTGAGAATCATATCCTTAGGAATTCTATATATAGTGGAAGATGTAGTAGTCAAATGAAAAGCATCTTTTTTTAATTCTCTAAATTCACTAATCAATTTAGTGTATGAGAGAAATAAATTTACATATTTCATGTTATCAAGAAGATTTTGTAAAAGTATGTTTATCACTAAAGGCCAGCATCCCCTCTTTTTGAAGCCATCTGCAACTTTTTAATATGTACAATCAGTATTAATTTAAAACTTATTTATTAATATACCCACACATGTGCACACACATATATGCTGCATATAAAGCACTGCACTTTGGAAGAGAAAATAAGACATAAAATAAGTTACTAATTTTTATGAATTTATCATCTAATTGAGGGGAGCAAGATAAGCATATAAAGCATTGACGTTCATAAAAGCTAATTTGTGGTATAAAAAAGCAGCAAAAGAAATATTATGTCTAAGAAAAAGAATTATAATCAATTCTGTATGTCAAAATAAAGTGGGCAATGTTCGAACTGAACATCAACATATGAAGAGAATGTTGTTACAGAGGTTAAGTGGTAAGAGAATAAGCAGCTCCAGGTAGCTGGGCACTGACCTGACCCTCACTGCTAGGCTGTGGTGTCCTCAGGAGCTATCTGGCATGCACATTCATCCTTCAATGACCTCCAGATGAATGTAAACAATTTCACAGAAAACCAGTATTAGACAAGGTCACATTGTGCACCACAAAGGAGACAAAAAGCTAAGCCTAGAGAAAAAAAAAAAAAAAAAAAAAAGAAGGTCACTGATCATACCCCAAAAGTATGAAACATTTCCTTTTCTCAGCTTACTGCTGCTTCCTTCCAGTGAAAACTTCAACCTCATTTCAATTTTTCATCTTTCTAGATCTGATGGATAGGATACACAATCCTGGCATTACTGCTTCTTCCTGAAAGGAAAAAAAATCTTGCTCTGAGGAACCATCCTCTAAATCACCAAACACAACCCCAAATTCTATAAGTATTTCCTAAAATTTTAGTGAAATGTCTCATAATTCTGGTTTATGCTTTTCCTTGCAATGAACTACCATGCCCAACTTTGTTTAAATACAAGTGTGCTTCTAGTGGTCTTTTGGCTGGAGGGCATTGGCAGTGTCTGGATAACATTATTACAGCAGGTAGGATGCTTCTGGCTTCATAAAGAGCTTACTGTTGCCAGGTGCATTACTAAGGATGCTAAAAACAAAGGGTTGGCACAGTCAAGGATTAAGAAGAGTAAAAGAATCGTTTACAAATGTGTGGGAAGAGTTAAGAGAACAGAGATGATTCTGAGGCATCCAGGAATAGTAACATCAGAAAGCATTCATCACCTCCAGTCTTGAAACGCAGAGGAAGCTGTATTTTTGTTGTGTAGTTCTGGATATAAGAACTGCCTATCAGAAGCTGAGGTCTTCAGCAGATAAATACAGCTACTGTCAAGCAATTGAGACTTTAAATTATTAACTCTATGGAGCTCATAAAAGTTTGGACAAGGGTAAAGATTGTGGAGATTGGATCTGGAGGATAAATGGAGAATATTCAGAATTAAACAAAAGGGGTTGATTGATTTTTATCTATGTATAATTGTGAGCATGCATTCAGGATAAAGTTCAGCATCAGAACCACTATTTTGGAAACAGTGAAAGAGAGATGTATTCCTTAGAAAAAGAATTTTTTTTTCATACTTATCGTGTCATAAAGTATCTATCCATAGTACATTTAGGAAAGATGGGGTTGGAAAGCAAAGTGGAGGCCAAATCGTAGAAACTCTCAGAAGTCAAACTACAGAGATTAGGTATTATTCCCCAAAAAGGATTGGAGATTTCAGCTGGGTGTGGTGACTCATGTCTGTAATCCCAGCACTTTGGGAGTCCAAGGTAGGCGGATCCTCTGAGGTCAGGAGTTCGAGACCAGCCTGGCTGAAACCCTGTGTCTACCAAAAATACAAAAATTAGCCAGGCATGGTGGCAGGTACCTATAATCCCAGCTACTTGGGAGGCGGAGGCAGGAGAATTGCTTGAATCTAGGAGGCAGAGGTTGCAGTGAGCCAAGATGGTGCCACTGTACTGGGCGACAGTGAGACTTTGTCTCAAAAATATAAATAAATAAGTAAATAAATAAATATTTGGAGATTTCAATATTTCATTTAAAGCAATGTTTAAGGAGAGTTAATATGGTGTTAGGAATGGTAGAATTATGTCAGTTAGAAACAGGAACAGGAGTAAACTTTGAGAATTGGAGTTTACAGATTTTAATGATTTTGAGATGTGAAGAATCTAATATAAAATGATAGCATTATAGGATCCAAACAAATAATTACATATTAAACAATTTATCAATGAATTTATAGGTGACTGATCAGCACTAGCAGCCATGGAGAAGGATAGAATTAAATGTACTTGAAGTTTTCAGCTATGGCATTTGGGAAATGCCAGAATCTCTACATTTTAAGATCGAATTAAGAGAATTTTGTTGTGGACAAAAAAATCTCCCTTGAAGTCATGCCATTTATAAGTCAATACCAGTAATAGTTGAAAATATGGCAGTGGTGCAAAGAGGTTAGTTTAGGAATAAATGAGTTAGGACATATCTGTACATCTATTTCAAGAGATTCAAAATGCAACAAAATTGAAATTATGTCAGAAGACTATGGCAAGGAGAAGATTGAGACAAATAGGAACAGGAGGGAAAAATAGAAAAAGAAATTGAGATCACACGAGAGGGGCATGGTTTGGAAAAGATACTTATGAATTCTAAAGGGAAGGTTTTAAAGACGGTAGAAATTCAGGCATATGAAAGCTACATATCAAAGAGCATTAACATTAGTATGATACGAGAGTTTCAAATCATTTTCCTATGATACGCAATAGGATGCTTTCATTTAAAATGAGCAGAGGTATGTCAAAGTGGTGAGATATTTAAAAGACACTTAATTTTCTAGCAGAATATAGTAAACATATTAAGAGAAGAGTATGGCAATCAGAAATTTAGCAAAAAATAAATCTGCACACTGATACAATTTCTTTTCTCCATCCATGTATTTGTGGTAAAAACATTTCTCCATGACTGTTTTTCCTGTTGTATCCATTTGTAGACATTAAAGCAATTAATATACCTGTATTATACATATTTGCTGCCTTTAAATCGGCTATCCAAATTAATTGGATAATTTCTGCACATAATATAAAAATTTTAAAATGTGTATGGCATAAGTTTAGTAAATGCTTGATGCTTGGAGCCTCAGCCACAGTTTCTGAAGCAATGTTTTCAAATACAATGAAATTAGAATTACAAAATATTGAGTCAACCCTTTATTTTATATACTTTAAGTAATCTCCCACTTTCTGTGGGAGGATAGTAGCTTAACGGAGGTGGAAACCTAACTCCAAGTTGCAAAACTACTTCTTGCCATAAAAATGTGAGAAGTTATTTTCCCTTTGAATTAAGCCATTTAGCTAAACAGGTAATTACTCCAATTGTCACATGAATTTAGGATGTGACAAATGGTGCCATCCCTTCCTTTTACTTGAGGACTAGTTGCTATTTATCTCAGAATATATATTAATGGGTTGTTTCTGCATGGCTGTGTAGAAGAGTGAGATACCCTTTTTTCTTTGCAGTCTCCTACTGAGTTTAGTATGGTGTACTTTACATTCTAGCTTAATGCTTATTCAGTAAAAAAATTGTTTTAATAATTTATATTACTAACTAAATTGTTGGTAGTAATTATTACTACTAATTTATAATACAAATTAAAATAATGAAAATACATTAATAATCTAATGATAAAAGATAAATTAAGAAATACTTAAAAATTAAAATATAATATCTTAATACTAAATTATTTTCTTTCGATCTACCTATGTGAAGAAGGTTTCTGGGTTGAGAGGATATTTTGTTTTTAATTATATTTCCTAAATCATATGTATCATGTAACATACATACACACATATTTATTTTTCTTCTTCTGCAGATGAGTACTTGGAGTTATGCAGCCATATTCTAACAGAAGCGTGGGAAAAAGGGATATGATAGCTCAAAACTTTATCTGAATGGAAATTGTCATTATTTCTCAATTTAAATTATGTTTACATTACAGTGTAGAGTTTTTATTACATGCAGTTGAAATGTAGGTAAGAACTCTTATAAATATATTTAAAATATTAAGTATAATTAAGATTACAAGAACACTCATCTCTTCTGTCTCCACTCTATCATCTCTCCTAAATTTCCCATTTTCTTTTGCAGTTTGTGTTCAAAGGCATTTGGTAATTTCAATTATTTTCATTGGTGCCAAGCTTTTAGAGTAATAAAAAAATCTCTGGTTTTAAAAAGGTAATCTGTCTAATATACACACACAAAGATGCACACAACATTTAACTCTCTCTAAGAAATGAAATAACATTTTGCTTCTTTATTTTTTTCTAATGCATTCATTACTACCCTTGTTAATCTTTAGGAGTTATTAAAGATTCCTCACACGGAAAGTTCTGTAAGATTTTACTATATTTAGCTATTTCTTAATGCAAAAGTTGCAGATCTGATGGTGCTACCTGATGTGTCTTATGAAAGCAAACTCAACAGACCCTTACACCTTCTTATTTATAGTTCTTTTAGCCTGTCCCTCTTGAGAAGCCTTTCTAGGTATTGAAAAGGGGTTGGGCCCCAAGCCCAATATTACTGTAATTCTTGCAGACTTGTAGAGGTACTGCCTTGGTGGTCTTGGGTAAGATCCAGAAGAATTCTCTAGATTACCAGACAGAGACTCTTGTTATTTTCCCTTACTACCTCCCATGCAAATGTAGTCTCTCTCTGTGCTGAGCCGCCTGGTATTGGGAGTATGGTAATACAAGCACCTCTGTGGCCACCACCCTTGGGAGTTCTAGGTCACACAGGAAGCCACCTATGTTGACTCAAGGACCTATGCCTCTACATTCAGCAGATGGTGAAGCCAGCCAAGTCTCTGTTCTTTCCTTCAGGGCTGCAAGCTCCCCCAGGCCCCGGGCGAGTCTATGGATGCTTCTGGGAGCCAGAGATTAGAGTCAAAAACCTTACAAATTTGCCTGCTGTTCTATTCTACTGTGGCCAAGCTGGCACTCAAAACACAATATAAAGTCCTTCTGGCACTTGTCTCCCCTTTCCACAGGCAGTGGAGCCTCTCCCTGTGGGTACCACCACCACCACTGGCCCATGGCCTATGGTCACTTAAAACCCAAAGACTCTTCAGTCAGCTTGTGGTGAATGCTGCCAGGCCCGGGTCTCAGTCTTTTCAGGGAAGTGGACTCCCCTCCGGCCCAGTGCCGGTCCAGGGTCCAGAAATGCTATCCAAGAGTCTAGGCCTGGGCTCAGGGCTCCCAAGAGCCTGCTTGTTGCTCTACCTTACTGTGGCCAAGCTGGTACCTAAGGTGCAAGACAAAGTCCTCTTTATTTTTCCCTCTTTATTTTCTCCAACAGAAGGAGTATTCCCCCCCCACCCCCCGCCTTTATTTTCTCCAACAGAAGGAGTATTTCACTGTAGTTCCCACAGCTGGGAATGTGCTGGGTCACATCTGTAGTCAGCACAGCTCAGAGCTCAAGGTCAAGGTATACTACCCAGTTATCGCTGCTGGTTATTCAAGTTCCAGCGGCCCTTTAGTCAGCAGGTGACAGGTCCTGCTAGGACTGCGTACTTCCCACCAAGGCAGCAGTTTCCCTTTTGGCCCAGGATGTGTCTGGAAATGTTGTCAGAGGTCTGGGGCCCAGAATAGGGACTGCAGGACTCTGCCTGGTGCCCTATCCTACTATGGCTAAGCTGGTATCCTAGATACAAGACAAAATCTTCTTTACTCTTCACTCTCCTCCCCTTAAGAACAAAGCAGACACTGTCATTGATGTGAGCTGCACTGCCTGGGGTTGGGGGAGGATCGGCACGAACTGCCTTTAGCTGCCCTGCTTGACTCTTCCTAGGTCACATGCCACCCTAGTGCTCTGTCTGTGGGCCCTGCCCCACACTAGGAGTTGCTTAAGAATTGCAGTCCTTCTGTCTCAGAGTGCATTTCAAGTTTATATAGGACCCCAAAGCACTTCAACCCTGCAGTGGAAAGGCTTGCTGAGAAACTCTAGTTCCCACTGCTGGAATAATTCTCCTCTCCTGAGGAGAGGTATGATTCCCCTCTCACTAGGTCTGGTGCAAATGCTCCCTCCTCCTTGTCCAAGCACTGGATGAGCCCAGCATGGCTTTACTCTCTGGTATGACAGGGCAGCACTGAGTTCAATGCAATGTCCGCCAGTCACTCGCTCTGCCTCCTGCAAGTACACAGATTCTCTGCTCCACAGGGGCCACTGCCCAGGGATAGGGGAGGGGCGACGCCCGTGATTCAACACTGTCTCAGTGAATTTTACCATGACACAAAGTTAAAAGCAGGTACTGTGGTTACTCACCTGAGTTTTGGCTCTTGTGATGATGCTTTTCTGTGTGCAGATAGTTGTTAAAATTTGGTGTTTTTGTGGTGGGAGGTGGAGGATGAACCAAGGGCATAGCCTTCCTTCCCACCATCTTGCTCTGCCCCATAGTAGATTTAGGTTTCTACTTCTGCTTTGTCTCTAAGTACTTAATTATCATTGAATTTCTAAGAGCCACTTAATAAATACAGAAAAAAATGTATACTCTTTAATGTTAATAATGATGCAATACCGTTACCCTTACTTTCTTGAGTGCCCGGAATTTACCTAGCACTCTGATAAACACTTTATCTACACTATTTCCGATGATCTGCATAACCTTCACCGCCCAATGAGGAATGTGTCATTATGACTTTTTAGAAGTATTAGAAGCTGTGATTCAGAGTCAAATGTCAGAGCCAGTGATTCCACGACCAGCCTACAGAGGCTGCACCCTTAACTACTATGCTCTAATAAGAATATATGTAGCTAAATGACATTGCTTGGGGTAAACAAATCAACTCCACCTTTTGACATTATGTAACAAAAGTTAGCATAAATATTTTTATTTTTCTTCAAGGTGCGTCAAAAATTAAGGTGTAGACCGTCATGGAGTCATTATCAGTAATAAGGTACCAGCACAGAAAAATGATGGTAATAGCGTAAGAATGGCTGGGATTTGGACACAATATCCAGTGATATGTGAAAAACAAGAGGCAGAGAAGAGGGAAGCCCAGCAAGCTGACTTCATCAACACAATACAATAAGCACAAGAAAGAAGGATGAAAAGCTTTGAACTTGCTATTTATTTAGCTTTGTGGTTGAGATATTCAGACAAAAATATACCTATTTGCTTCTACTATTATCATTCAAATAATCACTCCAATCACAATTGTACATATGGTGTGTAAGTCTCACTATATGTTACCTATAAAAACATTTGTCTAAAAATCTGTTCACGTATGCATGTTTTATTCCTAACTCAAAACCTCTAGTTCCAGCAAATTGCTTGTCTAATTTGCATCACAGTTAGGTATCCTTGAATATATTGACACTTCTAGCAGAATTTGAAGAACGTAATAACAAAAGTGGTAATATCCTCAAAGTTTCAATAATAAAAATTTTATTTAAACTCTTTTTTTTTTTTTTTTTATGAAGAACAGGATTTTTCCAGGGAAATAATAGGTTTAGAGAGAAGTATTTCAGTTACAGGAGATGATTGTAATTTGGAAATGAGGGAGATCGGGATGTATAAATTTGATAAGAAATTGACTTAAGGAAGTACAGATGTATTTAATAACATTGTGAATGTTTCTGTAATGGGGAAAAATCACAGGAGCATGTAAAATATAAAAACATATGAAATCACTTAATTAAAAATAATTATTCATTTTTAATAACTAAATAAAACCTTGTGATTTTGTAAGGCATCGACTTGTATGTAGATTATGAGAAATTTTTTATAATAAATTCCTTCCACTTTATAATTACCTACACAGAGTAAATCTTGTCCAATAATCTCATTCATCATGTAATAATTATTCTGATGATATTAATAGGGTTTATCCACCATTTCATAATTTCTGTGGGGAAAAACAAGATAAGAGTTCATGTGCTTAATTTCTGTCTCCTCAAAATTTGGCCTGACTGCTCTTGATTTTTGTCTGACTTCTAAGTGATGTCTTTATGCTACACCAGAGCATGAATAATGATAGAGATCACTCTAGGAGGAAGTTAGCAAACCACAGTTTTAAAGTGGCTGACTGAACCTCTTCAATGTGGTTGAAAATAATAATGAAATATTGATCCAAACATCCCATTCACATTTCTCTGGTTTCCTCCCTTTGTAGATAAGTGTATTATACATCATGATCAAGATACCAAATTATCTATGACATTTTGCAAAATGATTTTAAAATAATTATTTAACTCTTGCCACATAAAACAGCACATATTTTGATGGAACGCCATTCTCCTTAGGGTGACTTAAAGAATCTATATTTGAGCCATATATTTGAGGCTCTTATGAGGTTGTATATTTAACTTTAATACATTAAATCTAGTTTATTTTGTATTCCCATTGGAGAATAAGTTTATGATATTAAGACTAGACATCTGATCTCTCAGTTTACTCCTTTGAGGAATAGTGAACTGCCAGAGAATAAGCTTACTTTGAGTAAAATTAAGCTTTAAATTAAAATGCATACAGCCTTAAAATGCATGGTGTTTAAGACAGGTATTTTCCTTACAGGGATACATTGATAAGTACTCTGGTCTGTACTTGAGGGGGAATTTCTGAATATCTCTGGGATTCTCTCTGTTCAGCTGTTTCCTCTCTCCTACCCTACCCTGTGAAGTTTCATCTCTCGTTTCCAGGACACCCAGCTATTCCCCTTCAACGTAGGGATTCAGTGAACCTCCAATTTGGCCCTTCCCACCTCCCCTGCCCTCACCACCACTACCATCACCAAGTGCTGCTCCCTCAAGGTGTTAAGTGAGAACAATCTTAGAGCTCATCCAGTTTGTATTAGCAATCACTGTCATTCATTGCGTGATGTCCATTGTCTTCTAAGCCATTGCTTCATGTTTTTTATTTTAATTTCCTTTGTTTGATGCTTTTGGTTGTTCCAGGCAGGAAGGCAAATCAGCTCTCTGTTACTCCATATTGGCCAAAAGTGAAAGTTATTTGCTATTATTTTAATTGGAATTATGATGGATAAATAGATCAGTTTGGGAAAAACAGATATATAAATTTGATTGTGTTCTCTAATACATAAATATGGTATAATTTTATATTGATATAGGTCTCCATTAGTTTATTACAGTGATGTTTTCTGTCTTTCAAGGTAGAACTGTAGCACATTATACGTTATATGTACTCATGGGTATTCTCTTAGTCTGTTCCTGCTGCTATTACAAACTATCTTAAATGGAGTCATTTATAAACAGGACAAATTTATTGCTCATAGTTATGGAAGCTAGGAAGTTCAAGATCAAGCCATCAGCAGGCCCAGAGCCTGGTGATAGCCAGGTCTAGTTTTGGTTTTCAAGAAGTCACCTTGCTGTGTCTTCACTTGGCAGAAGGACAGAAAGCCAAAAGGGCCTACCTAATTTCCTCCAGCGCTTTCATAAGGGCATTCATGCCATCTGTGGATCCTCTGCCCTTGTGACTTAATCATCTCCAAAAGGCTCCTCCACTTAATACTATCACATTGGTGATTAAGTATTGACATGTAAGTTTTGGGTAGACACATTCAGACCACAGCAGGTATTTTATATCTTTGAAGCTGCAGTGAATGTTTTATTTAAAAAAAAAATTTTATTGTTTATTGCCATTATATAAAGATGCTATTGAGTTTTGTTTCTGTGGCATTGTTATATTCTCTTGTTAATTATACTTGTTTTTGAGCATTCATTAAGACCTCATAAATTAATAATTATATCTGTGAATGCATTAAGATACTGTAACTCTTGCTTTGCCAATGTTTATGAAATATTTTTTTTCTTCTTGCCTTACTCTACTGGCTAGAATTTACAGAACAATTATTGACTAGAAACATTAATAATGGATATCTTTCCTTTTCTTTTTTTTTTTTTTCTTCTTTTGGAGACGGGGTCTTGCACTGTCTGCCAGGCTGGAGTGCAGTGGCGCAATCTCAGCTCACTGCAGCCTCCACCTCCTGGGTTCAAGTGATTCCCCTGCCTCAGCCTCCCAAGTAGCTGGGAGTGCAGGTGCATGCCACTAATCCCAACTAGTTTTTGTATTTTTTATTAGAGAGAGGGTTTCAGCATGTTGACCAGGCTGGTTTCGAACTCCTGGGCTTAAGTGATTCACCCACCTCATTCTCCCAAAGTGCTGGGATTACAGGTGTGAGCCACAATGCCCGGCCCCCTTTTCTCCTTTTCATGGGAAGATGTTGTTTAGAGTTTCACCACAAATTAGGATATAACTGACATTTCTTTTCATAGGCTATTTTTTTTTATAGAATAAAGAAGTTTACTTCTGCTATGGATTCAATCATATTCTTCTAAAATACATGGTCATTGCAGATACAATTGAGTGAGATAAAATGAGGTCACATGCATTAGGTTTGGCCCCTAATTTGTTTACAACTAGTGTATTTATAAAAAGGAAAATGTAGGCCGGGCACAGAGGCTCACGCCTGTAATCCCAGCACTTTGGGAGGCTGAAGTGGGTGAATCACAAGATCAGGAGTTTGAGAACAGCCTGGCTAATATGGAGAAACTCCATCTCTACTAAAAATACAAAAATTAGCTGGGCATGGTGGCGGGCGCCTGTAATCCCAGCTACTTGGGAGGCTGAGGCAGGAGAATCTCTTGAACCCGGGATGCAGAGGTTGGAGTGAGCCGAAATCATGCCACTGCACTCCAGCCTGGGCAACAGGAGCGAAAGTCTGTCTTAAAAAAAAAATTAAAAAAAGAAAAAGGAAAATGTAGACACAGATGTACACATAGGGAGAACACCATGTGAAGACTGCAGTTATTCTCCTAGAAGCCAAAAATCCACCAGAATTTAGGAGAGAGGACTGAAATAGATCCTTCTCTAATGTCTTTAAGGGAGAGTAGCTCTACTGACACCTTGAATTCAGACCTCTGACATCCAGAATTGCGAGAGAATAAATTACTGATGTTCTAAGCCCCCTAGTTTATGATACCTTCCTAAGGCAGTCCAGGAAAACCAAAACAACTTCTATTCCCAGTTTTCTGGAGACCTTTTTAGAATCATGAATAGTTTTATATGTATATATATAATTATATATAAGTATACAATTATATGTATATTTTAAATTTCTCTGTTTCTATGAAGCACTGTTTTTATAGATTTTTATGTTTAATGCCTTATTATTCATTTAAAGTGTTCAGATTTTTATTGGTAATATTTGTGCAAGGTACTAGTATCAGTGTTTCCTGGGCATATAAAACGAGCAGAGTCTTACTCTCATTACTGATTTCCTGAGATTGTTATTATTTTATTATTTCTTCTTACAATGTTTAATAGAATTTAGCAGTGATGTAAACTAGGTATGAAATTTTCTTTGAGGAATGGTAGTTTTGAATTACAAATTCTTTTTTAAATAGAAAAGTGCTAAAATTTCCTAATTCTTTTTGGGTTAGTGTAAGTAAAGTGGTGTATTACAAGATATTGAGTGTATTAAAAGATTTTTCTCCATTACATCTATTTCGATAAACTTTTTGGCATTGAGTTGTGTATAATATTCTCTTATCATCATTTCCATGCATTTTCACATTCAAAGATTGGTTATAGAGTATTCTGTATGTCATTCTTACATTACCATTATAAAGTGTCATCACTATTATTAATCTTTTCCAAAAACCAAATTCTAATTGTTGTTGATTTTTTCTATTTTACTGATTTCTACTCTTACTTTTACTATTTTCTACCTTCTTACTTCTTACTTTGGTTCCCTTAGTGTTTCTTTTCCTTATTTTCTTTTTTTAAAATATATATATATATTTAATTATACTTTAAGTTCTAGGGTACATGAGCACAACGTGCAGGTTTGTTACATATGTATACATGTGCCATGTTGGTGTTCTGCACCCATTAAACTCGTCATTTACATTAGGTATATCTCCTAATGCTATCCTTCCCTGCTCTCCTCTCCCCCCACCCCACGACAGGCCCCGGTGTGTGATATTCCCCTTCCTGTGTCCAAGTGTTCTCATTGTTCAATTCCCATCTATGAGTGAGAACATCAAGTGTTTGGTTTTCTGTCCTTGTGATAGTTTGCTCAGAATGATGGTTTCCAGATTCATCCATGTCCCTACAAAGGACATGAACTCATCCTTTTTTATGGCTGCATAGTACTCCATGTTGTATATGTGCCACATTTTCTTAATCCAGTCTATCATTGATGGACATTTGGGTTGGTTCCAAGTCTTTGCTATTGTGAATAGTGCCGCAGTAAACATACGTGTGCATATGTCTTTATAGCAGCATGATTTATAATCCTTTGGGTGTATACCCAGTAATGGGATGGCTGGGTCAAATGGTATTTCTAGTTCTAGATCCTTGAGGAATCGCCACACTGTCTTCCACAATGGTTGAACTAGTTTACAGTCCCACCAGCAGGGTAAAAGTGTTCCTATTTCTCCACATTCTCTCCAGCACCTGTTGTTTCCTGACTTTTTAATGATCGCCATTCTAACTGGTGTGAGATTGCATTTCATTGTGGTTTTGATTTGCATTTCTCTTTTCCTTATTTTCTTAATGAGAATACTTAGATCATTGATATATGCTATTTTCTATCATAGTCATGTGAAGACAAATTTTCATCTATGCATTATGTTTGCTACATCTTCAAAGTGGATATTTCTTTTAAATTTTCTATCATTATAATATTTTCTAATTTCCTTTATGTTTTCTTCTCTATGTTATGTTTAGTAGTGGGTTATTCAATTTTGGCATGTTAGGGATTTACAAATTACAAATAACTTGCTATGATTAATTTCTCTTTTAATGCAATTACAGTAGAACAAACTGTTTTATTTTAAAATTACTGAGGCTTTTCATGGGTTAGAATATGGCATTATACAGGCAATATTGGTGAATATTCTAGATACATTAAAAAGAACGTCAATTAGGTCAAGCTCAGTCCATAGTGCTTAGATATTCTCCCATTGTTCTTCCTGCATTCACTAGCAATTACTGCAAGTGTCATGTTAACATATCCAACTATAATTGTGGATTTATCTGCATTTCTTCTTTTAGTTCTGTCAATATTTGTTTAACATATTAAGACTTTCCCATTTATGTTCAAATAATATATTTTTATTGGATGTAAACATACTTAAAAATTGTTTTCTTAAAAAAATTTTATACTCTTTATAAAATAACTCTGGCAGTACACCTAATCTTGAATTCTACTTTGTGTTATGTACTGGATCATATTGCCTCCAAATTCGTATGTTGAAGTCAAGCCCCACTGTAACAGTGTGTAGAGATAGGGTCTTTAAGAAGACAATTTAGGTTAAATGAATTTATAAAGGTGCAGTCCTAATTTGATGAGACTAGTGTTCTTGCAAGAGAAAGAGACACCAGAACTAACTCTCTCTCTCAGCACATGCACAAAAAAAAGGCCATGTGAGGACACAACGAGAAGTTGGCCACCTACAAGCCAGGAAGAGAAGTCTCACCAAACACTAACACTATGAGCATATTGAACGTGAACTTTAGGCTCGGGAAATGTAAGGAAATAAATGTGTGTTGTTTAAACCACCCAGCCTGTGGAATTTTGTTATGGCAGTCCACGCAGACTAATATAGTCTGATATTAATAGAGCTTAACATATTAATGTATTAATATACCATTCTTAAGTTAAATATTTTTGTACTACTGATATATCTTATTTAATGTTTTTACATTTTATTTTCAACCCACCTGTTTCAACCTTTATATTTAAAGTATGTTTTTGCAAACAATACAAACTTAGATTTTATATTCAAGTATAACCTGAAAATCTTTACCACTTAAGTGAACTTGTTTATTCCTTTACTGTTAACACAGTTGCATACTATATTTTAAGTCAAATATCTTGATATTCGTTTTCTATTTATCATACCTGCTTCTTTTTTAGTTCTTTTCTGCTTTTATATCCTTTTTATTAGTGAATTAGGTCCACTGTTAAGCATTTCATCTATCTGGGTTTTTGCTTTTATTATTATTATGTATCCTTTTTGTGTTTTACTGAGCCTCTTGAATATGCCTGTTACTGTCTTTTATTAATTTCTAAAAATTCCAGCATTATTTTCCTCAAATAATTACTCTGCTTCATTCTCTACATTCACTTCTTAAGGGACTCCAATTTTACAAATGTTATACCTTTTGATATTATCCCACATTTCAAAAGCATTTTGTTTACTGTTGGTCAGTGTCTATTAACTGTTTATGTTTTAAATTTTGGATACATTTTCCTTTATGAATTTTGAAATTTTTGATAGTATATTATAAATTACTTGTTAAAAATAGTAGAGACTGCAGTAGGCAATTTATCCCCAGAAAAGCCTACACATTACTTCTGTTTTCAATCTGTTTTTATTGTAAGGTGGAGAGAGGTGGTGACGGCATTAATTTTCTTTGTATTTGAGCTGGATCTGGGCTACGCTGCAGCTTTATTTAGGTTCAGTTTATCACGGCTTCAAATACTTGTAAGACAGGTTAAGCCTTTCTTGGCATCTGAACATGAACTGCCTTTGTAGATGTCTGTGTATTTTCCAATTCAGATACCAACTTTGTAACCTGTAGATGTTTCTCTTTACAGTAACTTTACAGAAAACCTATGAGATTTTGTTTTCACTGTGGTATTCACCTTATTTTCTATCTTCATTTTCCATTTTCTGCACCTCCAAAATATGTTTCCATCCTGCTACCCTATGCCCAGTATTAGTGGGGTACTATAATACAGTGAAAATAAACCATGCATAAGAGCAGATAGTTCTGATTTTATTTACCTTGAAGCAACTGTGTCATTGGTGGTCAAGGCTTCATGAACCTCCAGGAGATTCCTGTTGTCCTTCTTAACTGTCCAGAATGATCAGTGTGCTGCTGATATGCACGCAGTAACTGCTTCATGGGATGGGAATGGTGCCATGACTGAGAACACTGGAATTACACCCTTTCCCACCAATTCACATCTGGAGGTTAAAGTCCAGCTGTTCTCTTCTTATGCTCTTCTATCGCAGTTTGTTCCCCCCTTATCATGGCCCTGCAACCATGAGTCTCTTTAAAAAAATGGAGTGTATCTGATATTTCCCTATTGCTATGAGGAATCAATCACCAATTAAATCATTCTATATCTTAACAAAACATAGAAGTGGCTTAATGCAAGTAATGCTTCTGTGCCAGAAAAAAAGATATAAAAAATTCTAAGCTACACAATAATATGATCATCATAATACTAAACTTGTTTCTAAATACTAACAAAGATCCCTTTATATATATTTCATCTTCAACTTCCTTGCTATGGAGTTATTAATACTATGGTGAAAGACTAAGGTGAGATTTGTGGTAGTAAGACAAAGCAAAATAATTAAAACATTCTGAATCTTGAATGCCTTTAGTCCCTCAGTAATGTAGAATGATACTGGACAAATTCTTCGTTGGATACTCTACCTATAAACTTAACTTTTTGGCCCAAATTCTTCTTTGCTTATTCTACTTATAAGCTTAATTTTATAACTCTTTATGTATATCTACATCTATATATCTATATTTATATCTCTGTCTATCTATAATAACCTCCTGTGAGCATATTTGGAACACCGACCACTTGGTAAATCTTTGAGCTATGGTTCTAAGTTCTAGATTCTAGTATTTGTTAAAAAATGGTAAAAGAGAATCTTGGAATGTTTCACCTACATATGTATATCTGTTTCAATCTCTGTACTTTGTTGTTTTTCTTTTCTTTAATTCGGTAGGGACCTGCTATCACTTCCCTTATTTATAGTGGCTCTGCTTCTCTTCAAGCTTTTGCAATAAAAGCAATATATATACACTTTTCCTTTGCTGTTCTTCAAGAGTAGGTATTTATATGCAGCAAATATTTATCTAGTATTATGTGACTGATTACAAGCAAAATATATTGTATGCATATTGTATTTTGTAGACCACAAGGTTGTTCATAAAATACAGGTTACATCGCTAACTTTGCAAATTATAGGAAGTAAAAATAACAAAATCTAGATCTAAATATTCTAAATACTAAAATTTGAATGTTCAAATATTCTTTTGCCATTAGTTTTGGTACAGGAAATTTGGGGTGACAGATGATTTAGCAGAATGGAGCTAAAGTTACTCATAAAACAGTAGATCAAGTTGTTTCAGTACTGATTTAATAACTGAAGTCATGTGATTTATTAATGAGTTATTAGAAATTACTTTGACAGAAAAGAGGGAAAGACAGAAAGAAATGAAGCACTTTCATTTAAATTGTCAGAACTGCCATGAAAAATACATAAATTATGGCCATCAAATAACCTGTTCTTCAGTAGAAATTTATTTTATTTATTTATTTATTTATTTATTTATTTATTTATTTATTTATTTATTTTTTTCAGACGGAGTCTCACACTGTCGCCCAGGCTGGAGTGCAGTGGCGTGATCTGGGCCTCACTGCAAGCTCCGCCTCCCGAGTTCACGCCATTTTCCTGCCTCAGCCTCCAGAGTAGCTGGGGCTACAGGCGCCCACTACTACGCCCTGCTAACTTTTTGTATTTTTATTAGAGACGGGGTTTCAGCGTGTTAGCCAAGTTGTCTCAATCTCCTGACCTCGTGATCCACCCGCCTCGGCCCCCCAAAGTTCTGGGATTACAGGCTACTGCACCCGGCCAGAAATTTATTATAATTACTCCTACATTCCGGGCGCCGTGACTCATGCCTGTAATAACACGGTGAAACCCCGTTTCTACTAAAAATACAAAAAAAAAAAAAAAATTAGCTGGGCATGGTGGCACGCACCTATAGTTCCAGCTACTCGGGAGGCTAAGGCAGGCGAATCGCTTGAACCTGGGAGGTGGAGGTTGCAATGAGCCGAGATCACACCACTACACTCTAGCCTTGGTGACAGGGTGAGACACCATCTCAAAAAAAAAAAAAAAAAAAGAAAAAAAAGAATTAACTACTTGTTTATTGAACTCACATAAGATAAGCAAAGAGTTATTAAATATATATTTAAGTGTAAACCTTACTCCATTGTTAAATTCTGTGATGATTTATCTGTTTTTTACATTTTCAGTGGATTATATTCTAAGGAATTTATGTATTAGTATTGACAAATGACATACTCATTTTGTTTCCTGTATATTTGACCATGAATTACTAACAGCTTTATCTTTTTTTTAGCAAAAAGATAAAATGTGAAGGAAAAAGAATGAAGTCTTGAGATGATCAGATGCCTTTGAAAAACAAATACTTAAGAGCTTGAGGAAGCTTCAAATAAATGAAAGCTATAAGAAAACTGTCGGTGATGGAAGGTAGACTATTAGAGAATGAAAAGTGAAGTTGCTCAGGAAAGAGAATTGGTAAGGCTTCAAGTGACATTGGTTCTGGAAAGTCAGTGGTAGCCTTGAAGACATATGATGACTATTTTACCCTTAGAGATCAGAATGCCTGGCTAGGACCATCCTGGTAGTTCATCATTATTAAAAAAGTGCACCAATTTCATCAGTACGGATAATTCAAGAACAAATTTTTAAAATCTGGAATGTTCTAGTATAAGACAAGCATAAAATCTCAGGGTTGCTTTTCATTCAATAAATGAATTATAATCACTTATTGGGTATATATTATGTGCAAAAGTGCTACGGGAGGCAGGATGGCCTTATTTCAGGGTGCTCCCCCTCCAAACACAATTTAGTACTTGCCTGTGATACAGGATAGGTGGGGCTGTGGTTTTATTTTATTTTTGTGTTTGTTTGTTTGTTTTTGAGAAGGAGTCTTGCTCCGTCGCCCAGGCTGGAGTGCAGTGGCGCAATCCCGGCTCACTGCAACCTCCACTTCCTGGGCTCAAGCGATTCTCCTGCCTCAGCTTCCGAGTAGCTGGGATTACAGGCACCTGCCACCATGCCCAGCTAATTTTTGTACTTAGGTAGAGATGGGGTTTCACCATGTTGGCCAGGCTGCTCTTGAACTCCTGACCTCAAAAGACCAACCAGCCTGGGACTCTCAAAGTTCTGGGATTACAGGCATGAGCCACTGCCCCCAGCCAGTGCTGTAGTTTTAACTTGGTATCTACTTCATTGATTATTTGAGTTTTAAACTAACTTCCAGAATATGAACATCTTAATAAGGCAAAAATATACAAATGATTTTACCTTCCAAATGACTGAGCTTTAAACAGTACTTATACCTCTTGGTTCTTTTATTTTTAAACAAAGATTGCATTGGGAAGTATTTTCTCTTAAAATTCTAATTCAAAATACTTGTGTATGTGAAAATATTAAGGAACAAAACTCATCTTTGTGTCTGTGTGTACACAAAGACTTCTAATTAACAAGGGCAGTTTAAAAATACCCAAGTCTCTGGGTGAAAAAGCAACAGTGGGCATTTGCCTTACAAAAAGCAGCTTTTAGCAAAATCATTAATTACACTCCTAAAGCAATCCAATGTCAGCTCTACAGCACTTATTTTGAAAAATATTTCTTAGAAGTATCACTGTTCTAAAACTATGATGTGTATATATATATATAAGTCATAGCTACTTGTAATATTCAGAAGTATCTTTCCTGGGACAACAAGGCCTAATTTTAAAATATCGCTTTACAAAAAAATCAAATATTCTTTCACAAATATCACAGAGGTGATTCAAGCAATAATAAAGTCTATTTTAAAATGTAAATTAAAAGCGTCGAATTTTTACATTTGCTAATGACTGTTCTGTTTATATGCAGTCCATGATTACAGTATGTATTTGATAATTAAATAAGGCTATGAGGTTTACAAAATTTTATTTTAAAAGCCATGTCAAATCTTAAAGTAAGAAAGTAATCTAGTAATTCCTTTAACAATAAACTAGAATGATAGACTACTCCCTGGAAATACATTCTGAAATATTTGCTATAATATCTTACCTTTAACTGCAATTTCTCCTTTATACATGACTAACCATATTAACTTGATGAAAACTATGGTTTAAGCATAAGGATAATGGCATCCTAAAATAAAATGTTGTGATATTTGTTTGATGTTTTTAATATTGTATTTATTAAAACAACTATTTTGACAGTAAACATAATCTTTCTTTGATCCAGAAATCTTATTTACTTGCATAATATCTTAATGACAGTCCTCATGCCCCAATATCTCAATAACATAATGAGATTCAGATGTCACATACATATCCGATATGGGGGTTTTGCATTACAGGAAACTCCGAAATTACAAATCTCACATTTTATATAGGGCAGGCTGTACAACTCCCATTTTGTCCTCAGAAAAAGGGAAAAGACCTTATCTTCCTAAAATAAATCCTTACTATGCATCAGAGGGAGAAATCTTTAAGTTCATTACTATTTGAAATGTAAACATGTGGCCCCAGGGAAGGAAAAACTGTAAACCTCTACTAAGAAATACACAGTCTCTTAACTTTGAACTCACTAACTCATCCTTTAACCTTAGTTGTCAGTGATATTTTTTTACTCAAAGTCCAGAAGGTGAAAACAATAAAAAATTCATGTGGCATTGCTTCTTGACACTGATATTATGATTGAAAGAGTAACATGGCCTTAAATTACCCAAGCAATACAAACAATTATAAAAATAGACAAAATACAGAAAGCATCCATTTTTGACATTGTAGAACAGGCAGCACAGAACTGTGATCCAGGAGAAGGAAAACAAATCAGGTGGCTCCTAGGCTTTAAGATGTAGGGACCAGATGTTCTGTAGTTCAGGAAGGGAGAAAGCCAAAAAAGGCTCAACATTCTCAATGAATTGATGAAACAAGGATCAGCAGATGAAAAGGCTAAGGTACTAATAATTTGCGGAATAGAGTTTCTTAGATGAGGTGACTCCAAGAGAAGGAATCTGGAAATATGAATAAGAATCCCCTTGGGGTTTTCATCTGCCCACCTATTTGAGAATGCATCGGTGAAATACTATGAGGCCTAGACAGAGCATCTTTTAGGAAAAGAACAATTAGTTCTCAGGGAGCTACAAGTTAAGAAAAATTCCAAGAGTTCACACGAAGACGGTCAGTATTGAAAGACCACTTTAAATACACAGTGTGTTCATCAGAGATCTCTAACTGGCCATACCTAAGAAGTGTGGTTAATTAACCCTAGAGTAAAATCTATTCTGAACCTATCCTAAGAGCACTTACCAGTATACATTTAAGGATTCGAACTGATCTTCAAGAACTTAACTTTCAGAAAAAATTTTAACACTATTTAAATGAGTAAAACAGAATCTAACACTCAACACTGTATAATTAACAATATCTGATACCTGCAACAAATAAACAAGTAGAAAAAAAGTTACCAGGAGGACAGTCACTCGATAGAAACAGAAACACAACTGACAAATCAGTAGACAAGTATATTTAAAAAGCCAGTGTATGTTTGCCATATATACTCATGCATATCTGCTCAATATGCAAAACTAATTATAAATATAATGAGAAAGAAATTAAGGATATAAAAAGAACCAAATGGAACTTTTAAAGGTAAAATTACATCTAAATTTTAAGAGAACTTTAGGCACTATTGAATATAAGATGTATTAAGTAGAAGATATAAAAGCAGAAAATATCCAAAATGAAGACAGAGAGAGAGGGAGAAAGAAAGACTGAAAGACTAAGCAGACTCTCCTTAATATGCTGGAAAAATATCAAGCACTCAATCATATATGTTACTTGAGTACCAGAGAAATTACTAAAATATTATAAATTTTACCAAAATTCTATACTCACAGACCCTAAAGTCTCAATTAACCCAAGGCAAGATAAGTACTACACCAGAGTACATAAAATCAAATAGCTGGAAGCCTGTAATAAAAAAGAAATCTTAAAATAGACATATATAAAAAACATTAGGTACAGAGAAACAAATATATGAATAAAAATATGCTACTAATCTGAAATGATGCAGGTTAAAAGAGAATGTGAGAATGTGATGACATTGTTACTATAGCCAAAACAATCCCACTGTCAACCCATAACTCTGCACCCAGGCAAAATATATTTTTAAAGTACAGACAGTAAAATATTTTCAAACAAATAAACATGAGTAAATATATCACCAGCAGACCTATATTAATAGAAATTATAATTAACCATGGGTGACAGACGACTTTTCCCCAAGGTTAGGGAGACAAAAGGATATCCCTTCTATTCAACATTACACTGAAAGTCCCAGCCAGCACAATGAAGCAAAAAAAAAATAGGTAAAACAAAAATGGAATGAAAAGAAAGAGACAAAACTGTATTCATGTGCAGACACAGGAACATTTACATGAAAAAATTCAACAAATTTTCAAAAATACCGGTAAGTGAGTTTAGTACTGTGTAAAGTACAAAGTCAATAACCCAAATCTATTATGTTTCTGTACTTCAGCAGCAAAGAATTAAAAATCAAAATTTAAAAATACATATCATCTGTAATAGCAACAGAAAATATGAAATATTTAAGAAAAAATTTAACAAATTATATCAGCTAAAATATAAACAGGTAATAAATCACTGATGAGATAAACTAAAAACACAGAAGAAATGAAGAGATATGCTATGTTTAGGAATCAGAAGACATTGTTGGTAAGTTGTTGGTTTTTCTCTAATATATAAGCGTAATGTATGCATATTTTTTCATTATCTGCCTCTGTATCTTATTAAATATGATTTGTATTATGAATAAATAAGTGAATATACATATATAATATATAGATTAATATACAATTGTATTTAATAAGTAAAATTCATTCTAATATAAGTATTAATGAAAATTATTATTTTCTTTATTCCTTCCTGCTTTTCTCTCCTCCTGTATCTGCAAAAGTTCAAGATTTTTGTGCACCTCCTCTGAGCTATAGCTTTCTGTCCATGACTTCTAGGGAGGCTATAGAAAATTGAAAATAATTAGAAAAACTTATATTGAAAATATAATACATAAATAAATCATAATTAGAATTTTGCTTTATAGCCAAGAGGAGCTCAATAAGAACTCCTTAATTATATGATTAAGAGGAAGACAGTTCTAATGGAAGACAATGTGGAGATTCCTTATAGAACTAAACGTGGAACTACCATTCAATCCAGCAATCCCACTACTCGGTACTAACCAAAGAAAAAGAAGTCATTATATGGAAAAGACACATGTACACACACATTTATAACAGCACAATCGCACTTGCAAAAATATGGAACCAACCTAAATGCCCATCAACCAATGAGTGGATAAAGAGGATGTGGTATATATACACCGTAGAATACTACTCAGTCATAAAACGGAATCAAATAATGGCCTTTGCAGCAACTTGGTTGGAGTTGGAGGCCGTTATTCTAAATGAAGTAACTCAGGAATGAAAAACCAAATATTTTATATTCTCCCTTATAAGTGGGAACTAAGCTATGAGTATGCAAAGGGATGAGAATGATATACTAGACTTTGGGGGCTTGTGGGGAAGGGTGGAAACAGGATGAGGAATTAGACTACATATGGGGTACAATACAAACTGCTCTGGTGACAGGTGCACCAAAAATCTCAGAGAACACTACTAAAGAACTTATCCATGTAACCAAAAAACACCTGTACCCCAAAAACTCTTGAAATAAAAAAACAAAAAATAAAATACAAAATGATAGGTATAACCCAGTAATAAACATCCAAGTAACAATTTCTATACTTAATAGTTTAATGGAATTTGATTAATTTGATGTATTTTAGAGTTCTGATTTGCTCTATGATATATTGACTAAAATCCAATATTTTATGAATAATTAAAAATGCAAATGAGCATTGACCTTACTGAAAATATCAAGAAATGCGTTTTTCTTTATATATAATTACACTAATATGTATATACATTTGATTTTTTATAGAACTTTCAGCACTCCTATTTTCATTCAAGTGAGATTATTGTTAAATACTTTATTATATTAAAAAATCTGGAGGAGAATTTCTTTATATACTCCCCAGGGTAGCCCATTTTTACTCACTAGCCCATAGAGTCCAGATTAGTTATCACAGTTGTTATATAAATTATACCTCATAAGTTTATATAATTTAATTTACTTGAAAAGGCTTTGTGAACTGTTCTACTAGTATTATTTTCATTGTTTATATGTTTAAATTTATGTTATATTAAGAAATGACAAGAACACATGAAACCTGTATTTTTCATTTCACATAATAATGAAATATATTTGTCAATATTTTCATTAAAGTACAGTTTGTAGATATTATTAATTTCTTGTACAAGTTTATATGTTTAACATAAATATGGAATTTGAATATGGATCTATTCTCTACTCCAGTGCTACAGAAATATAGATTATTTTGCCTTAGTACATGGATTATGATATATATACAAATATATATGTAGAAATATATACAGAATTTGGCATATAGCTTATCAGTTTTTTCTTACATACATGACCTGGATTCCAATATTTTTTACCTACCATTTTACTAAAGAATGTAACATTTATTTTTTCCATGTGAATTAATGTTCTGTAAATGTCCATGTGAATTAATACAGAAACATATATTTGTTAGTTTCCTATTATATGAGTTGTCACTAAGGATTTTAAAAATTGGATACTATTGTGTAGACAGTACCAAATTCTTCACTATTATGAATAATATTGTAATAAACATCTTTGTAGCTTAATTGTTGCACATTTTCATAAAGAAATTTGCAAACACATTTCTAGAACTATGGTCTCCATGTCAATGATTATCTGTTTTACAAAGCATTTTAAAACAGCCTTTATGCCAACTTTGATCCCTAGCAATAGCATATGACAAAGTCCAATTCTCTATTTATTTGTAGCAATTAGTAATCATCTTATTTGATGGATACATCTATTACGTTGCTGCAAAATTAATTGTACTGTGGGCCATTAGCTAACATGGTGAAAACCGCAATTACTTTTACACCAACCTATACCAATTACAAGTGGTAACACTTTCAAGCAGGTGCCTATATAAAATTTATGCTAATATTACCACAAACATTGAAAACATCAAAAACCACATGCAGTCAATCTGCTCTTACAGGGTTACAATGGACTATTTGGGGGGGAAAAACAAAGGAAAGAAGGAATTAATTACTCAGTGGCATAACCTTTGAAACAACATATTATTTTTAATTGACCTCTTGGCTTTCCTGAGAGTTCTGAAGTATTGAATGAGAATAGCTTTTCATTAATGATAGTATTTACAACAAAACAATTATATCCATAATTTTTGTGTGTGGAGAGTTTTTTCCTATAAAAGTTATGTATTCAAAATATAGACTGTAACAGAAATAATATTTTAATATATGATGATAAAAAATACTTAAATTTCTCTTTATAAATTAAGAAACACTACTGATACGTATTCTGGACAACAGAACCCTCAACAATAAAAATTATTGTAGCTTCTTATCTTTATAAAATGGAACATTGGAAAAATCCCAAATCAAAAAATGAAATAACAATACAAACATAAAACAGTACTAAATTTGTCTTTGCAAATAAAGTACTATCATTCTTTACCACTAAATATTTAAAAGAATAAATGGAAACGGTGACTATTTTTATTAAATAAGAAAGGATATACTGCCACCTAGTGGTTCATGGTGTGGCTCAACGGCAATATTTTCTCCAAGTCTTAGACCCTGCTGATCAAGGGAGGCTGATGGCTGAATATTTTACAGTTAAACCAGTTAAATAATTACCAAATTATTTAATTTTCATGAAATTATGCTTAACCACGTTATACTTTATTACCTTCACCTTAAAAGATTAAAACCCTTAATAACAAAGCATAGATGGCTGTTCAGAAAATAAAATAATATTTCAATATAATAACTTCCATAAAAGCAGTGAAGATGAAAATGAAGATTTTTTTGTGAAGAATATGGTGAATAATTCAAAGATCTTTCAATTTATGAATACTTCATTTAGACTACCTACTATTTGAGTAAAGTAATAAATTTAATATGTTTTCCATAATGTAACACACATGATGGAAACTCAAAATTAGCTACATTAATAATAATGGATAATCAAATTGAATATTAAAAATGCAATTAATCTTTTAAAAGAAAGTATTTTTTGAGATCATTAAGCTGAATATGAGAACAAAAAGAAACAAATAGAAAAATATTTTGAAGTAATCTCTTTATATCTCTTATGTTATCTGATAAATTATTGATCTTTTTCACTTCTATGTGTGATTCTGTGTGTGTGTATGCGTGTGTGTGTTTGTACATGTTCGTTTGTGTTATATAATAATGGACATAATTTTGTTATTGTAGAACATCTTCAAGATGTTTAAGCCATATATGTAGAGTGACTATCCTTTCTAATATCAAATGAATGATCTAATCATTTAAATAAATTATTAGTTTAACTAAATAATTAGATTATATTTTATGAATTAGGAATGATCTGTATTCAGTTCATAATCATTAAACACGAATCCTTTAATAGTGGACGCAAGAGATGATGAGGTTTTTTGATTTAAAAAATTATACAAAAACTACATTATCAAAAATCAATATTCTGTTACAAAATAGCTGCAATACAAAATTCATTGTGGAGTGCAGTGGTGCCATCATGGCTCACTGCAGCCTAGACATTCTGGGCTCAAGTAATCCTCCTGCCTTAGCCTCCCAAAGCACCAGGATTACAGGCATGAGTCACTGCACCCAGCATCATCATTCTCTATAGCAAGTACAGAACTTTTTGACTTGCAATGGGGTTACTTTCCAATAAACCCATCATAAGTTGAAAATATTGTTTAGTCAAAAATGCATATAATACACCTAACCTACTGAAAATAGCTCAGCCTCGCCTACCTTAAACATGCTCACAACACTTATATTAGTGTATTATTGGCCAAAATCATCTGGCAACACAGTAGATAGTACACTGGAGAGTATCAGTTTACCCTTATGATGGCATAACTGACGGGGAGCTGTATCTGCCCAGCATCCTGAGACTGTATCACATAGCACTAGCTTTGGAAAAAATCAAAACTCAAAATTCAAAGTATGGCTTATCACTTTCACACCATCGTAAAGTAGAAAATTATAAGTGAAACCATTGTTAAGTCAGGAACTGTCTGTACAGCTTTTCATCAGTGCCAGAGTGATAGCATAAGAAAAGGAGACATCAAAGACACATTGATTCATTTATATATCAATTCGCCAAATACATAGAGAGCATATTCTAAGGGCAATCCAGTGTGCTAGGAGGTGGGGGTGCCACAATGAAAAGTTGCATAGTCTTTGTTCAAACTGGCATAGTCTTTGTTCTCCTGAAATTAATTTTATTTGGAACACAGAGTCACACATAAGAAGAGGAGAAAATAAAAATGGAAAGCCTTGGATTTGGGGAAAGAGACAATCGTGAAATATACAGAGAACAAGCATCTAGACAAAGGGAAAGCAGGCAAGCATCAGAGAAAAAAGGCTTTCCAGGCTTCAGGAACTGTAAAGAGAGAAGGGTCACATAAGTGAGCAGGCAAATGGGCAGGAGAAGGGAAGTTAATGAGAAGGAAGCAGGGACCAGATTACGGAGGGACACAGAGGGCAGATATGAAGTTTGAATTTAATTTGAAAGATTGTTTCCAAAATCCTGCTTTCATAAATGATGGGGAAATAAGATTTTAAAGAGATAAATATAGGAAAAGGAGCATATTTGAGTAAAAGGAAGAAAGAAAACGAATTCAGTGTAGACAAGTTGAGGTTGAAGGTGTGCCTGTGTATCACATTAACCTGAGGGATGACAGGTGGGAAGGATAACGGGATTTCACTTCAGCAGCTGCAGTGATCAAATAAAAAGATTTTTTTACCTCTTAAAATGTCCCTCTGATGAGGCTTAGAAAATGACATAAAAAATAGGAACAATACCTATAGTCATTACAAAGCATCATTGTCCAAACTAATTAATTTAAAAGGATGTAGGCCACGCATGGTGGCTCATACCTGTATCCCAGCACTTTGGGAGGGCGAGGCAGGCAGATCACTTGAGGTCAGGAGTTCGAGACCAGCCAGGCTAATATGGTGAAACCCCGTCTTTACTAAAATACAAAAATTAGCTGGGCGTGGTGGTGAGTGCCTGTAATCCCAGCTACTAGGGAGGTTGAGGAAGAAGAATTGCTTGAACCCAGGAGGCAGAGGTTGCGGTGAGCCGAGATCCTGCCACTGCAGTATACAGTCTGGGTGAAAAAGTGAGCTTCCATCAAAAAAAAAGGAAGGAAGGAAGGAAGGAAGGAAGGAAGGAAGGAAGGAAGGAAGGAGGGAGGGAGGGAGGGAGGGAGGGAGGGAAGGAAGGAAGGAAGGAAGGAAGGAAGGAAGAAGAGAGAGAGAGAAAGAGAGAAAATAAAAATAAATAAAAGATGTAAGTGTAACTTAACAATAGAGGAATATGACAGCTACCACCTTATTCAACTGTGGAAACATCATTGCCAACAGTGAAACAATTGTACAGTACACCCTTTAATGAATTTAATGTGTAAATTCACACATTAGTATTCTCACCACCTGCCCACCCAAACAAAATCAGTTTGCTATGTATGGAAATGATCACAACAATTTAAAATTATAGACTGAGATCTATGGTGAAACAGACTTGGAGGTGTCAAAAGAGTCTATGCCATGTAAATCAAACAATCAAAGAAACTGAGTGGTAGGGTTGAGGTTGGGGTGTGTTCTGGTCTAAAAGAAATCAAGACAAATAAATACTAATTGCTTCCTAAGCAAAAATAATGAAGTCACAGGCATCACATTACCTGGCTTCAAACTATACTACAAGGCTACAGAAAGCAAAACAACATGGTATCAGTACCACAATACCAGGCACATAGATCCATGGAACAGAATAGAGAACCCAGAAATAAAATCAGACACCTACAACCAGCTGACCTTTGATGAAGATGACAAAAATAAACAATGGGGATAGGAAACTGTATCTAATAAATGGTGCTGGAAAAACTGGCCAGCCGCATGTAAAAGAATAAAACTAGACTCCTATCTCTAATCACATACAAAAATTAACTCAAGATGGATTAAAATAGTTAAATATAAGACCTTAAACTATACAAATTCTGGAAGGAAGCCTAGGGAAAACTGGTGGACATCAGCCTAGGCAAAGAATTTATGACTAAAATCTCAAAAGCAAATGCAACAAAAACAAAAATGACAAATGAAACTTATTAAAATTAAAGAGCCTCTGCACAGGAAAAGAAACAGTCAACAGAGTAAACAGACAACCTAGAACAATAGTGAAACTGGAAAAGTTCCCTTGTTCCCTTCGCAGGGCATGCAATGGGAGTGTGGCTTGCTGCTGCTTCAGTGCCCTGCTGTTCAAGCTTCTAGGGGGAGCATGCAGATGGGCAGGTTGTGGGGCTCTGACCCCACAGCAGTGTCTAGGGGTGGAAGGTTTACAGCTGAAGTCCCAGTGGTAGGCTCCCTGCCTTATGGCAAGGACAGAGGGCTTTCTGTATTGCGGAGTTTCTTGCCTTGGTGCACCGGAAGAATCAGATCACACGTGGGCTTTGAGAATGAGTGCAAGGTTTTTCTGAGTGGAAATAGCTCTCAGCAAATGGAGAGGCCAGAAGGGAGATGGAGTAGGAAGGTGGTTTTTCCCTGCAGCAGGGCTGCTCAGCAGCCCTGGCTCCCCTCCTACCCAAACTCCCAGGTCGTTCCGCTGGTGGATGGCCTGCTGGCCTGCCACGTCTATACCTGTGCTCTTATGCTGCTGCATGCCCCTTGACACCCAGCCGCTTGGGTCTTTTCCCACTGGTGTGTTCCTCTCGATGACCAGCTCCTGTGTCTTCTTCTACTGGTCTAACTTCTGCCATCTTCTTTGACGTCCAGCTGCTTGTGTCTCTTCTCATTAGGGTCTGGGGTTTTACAGGCACAGGATGCAGGGCGTGGTGGGCCAGGGTGGTCTTGGGAAATGCAACATTTGGGCAAGAAAACAGAAATGCCTGTTCTCACATAGGTTCGTGGGCACAGGTGCAGGGGTGAAGCCCTAGCCAGAGACCACGCCCTTTCCTTCCCTGCACTTCCTGTCACCCTCTTGTATAAATAGGAGAACTTTCTTTTCTTTCTTTCTTTTCTTTCTTTTTTTCTTTCTTTCTCTTTCTTTCCTTTCTTTTTCTTTCTTTTCTCTTTCTTTTTCTTTCTTCCTTTTTTTTTTTTTGGACAGAGTTTTGCTCTTGTCGCCCAGGCTGGAGTGCAGTGGCACGATCTTGGCTCACTGCAACCTCTGTCTCCCGAGTTCAAGCGATTCTTCTGCCTCAGCCTCTTGAATAGCTGGGATTACAGGCGCGTGCCACCACACCGGCTAATTTTTTTTGTATTTTTAGTAGAGTCGGGATTTTTCTTTGTTGAGCAGGCTGGTCTCGAGCTCCTGACCTCAGGTGATCTGCCCACTTCGGCCTCCCAAAGTGCTGGGCTGACAGGCCTGAGCCACCAGGCCTGGGCAGGAGAATATTTTTCTATTATAATGTGACTCCGATGAGACTTAGAAGACTTCATAAAATAGAATATTCCTAACAGAATAGGATAAAATATGTGCAAACTATCCATGCAACAAAGGACTAATATCCAGTATATAAAACTGAAACAAATCAATAACACAAAAACGAATAACCCCATTAAAAAGCAGGCAAAGGACATAAAGAAATACTTCTCAAAAGAAGACATACAAATAACCAACAAACATGAAAAAAAATGCTCATCATCACTAATGATGGAGAGGTTGCATAGAAAAGCAAATGCTTATACACTGTTTGTAGGAGTGTAAATTAGTTCAGCACCTGTGGAAAACAGTTTGAAGATTCCTCAAAGAACTTAAAATAGAACTATCATTTGACCCAGGAATCCCATTACAGGATATCTACCTGAAGGAAAAGAAATCATTCTAGCAAAAAGACACCTGCACTCTCATGTTTATCACAGCAGTATTCACACTTAGGAATAAACCTAAGTGTCCATCAGTGGCTGATTGGATAAAATGTGGTACATATATACCATGGAATATTATGCAGCCAAAAAAAGTAATGAAATAATGGCCTGTGCAGCAACATGGATGCAGATGGAGGCCATTATCCTAAGTGCATTAACACAGAAAGAAAATCAAATGCCACATGTTCTCAGTTATAAATGAGAGCTGAAAAAAATGGATACGCATGGACACAAAAATGAAAACAATAGAAACTGGGGTCTTCCAAAGAACAGTTGGAGGATGAGAGTGCGTAAGGTTTGAAAAATTACCTATTGAGTACTATGTGCAGTATTTGGGTGATGGGTTCAAAAGAAGCCTAAACTCCAGGATTACACAATATACCCACAAAACAAACCTACATATGTACCCCTGAAACTAAAATAAAAAGAAATACTAATTGCAACACATGACTTTTGATGAATGATAAATTAAAGCCAAAGAAATCAAGGCATTATTCAGATAATTTAGAAAATATAATATGAACTAAATACTTGATGATGTTCATAATTAATGAAAATATCTCTAGGTGAAAATAGTATATGAGAATCTTATCATCAGTCTGTAATTCACAAATTAGTTAGTGATGTTGTGTTATGAAGACAGCAACTTACATACAGGTGGTTCAAAAAAATAAAGAAATTGAAACTTCTAAGAAAACAGATTAAATGCAGTTTTACCTGCTCCTTTCATGAAGTTGAACTGAAAACTCTCAACATGATTCTTCACTATTGCCTTACAAGTCCCTTAGACTCTGTTTACTTACTTATTTTTAGTCTTGTGTGTGTTTTATGTAGTTATTTATCACTACATTGTCAAGTACATGAAATTTTTCCAAGTCTCATTAACCATTAATAACAAAGAAATACATGTTTCTGTAGAGTGTAAAATAATATATGCAACTACGCATCAGAGGGGTTCTGCATGTGAAGTTTTAGTAGATATTTACAACTTTACCAAAGTGAATATACCACTGAGACAGGCTACAGAGCACTCATGATGAATACCTTTTATACAACTCTTTATTCTCACATTTGTCAAATTTTGGTTTAGCTTTTAATCATTTTGCTGGACATGTGGTATTATGTCAGAATGATTTTATTTGCATTGTCCTAGTGATAAAAATGTTTGAGCACCTCTGTGTGCTTATTGGTATTTTGCATATGTACTTTTGTAAAATACCTATTCAAATCTTTTGCCCATTTTTGAGGCAATTGGCCTGTTTTTTTCTTTTTGATTATTTTCTGTGTATCACGGATATGTGTCTTAAAAGTTTTATGACTATTTTCTCACATGGAGTTGTTTGCTGTTGCTGCCTTATTTTGAGCTCTTTTGATAAAATCCATTCATGTAAATTAATTAACTATATTTAAAACATTTTATTTTTATTTTAATTAGTGCTTTGTGTGTCCTTTTGCTCAGAAACTATTGTCCATTTAAGGTTGAGATGCTATTCTCCTACGTTATCTTACAGAACCTTTATTGTTGATTATTTCAGAATAAATCTTAATTTCATTAAATGAACTTCCCAAATTACACATACTTCTTTGATTTAAAAATAGCATATTTTATAATAGAAGTCATCTTTCATTCATTATTGCCTCAAATTTTAATCATGCTCTTGAATTCTCACAGAACCCTCAAATTGAAACCACTATCCTTGTATCTAATATCATAAACTTGTTTTGTCTGAAGAAGTGAAATCAATATAATATTCACACATTTGTGCTAGGCTTTTTTATTCATGACTTTACAAGTGATTTAGTATTCTTTCATTGATTTATGGCATTCCATTGTGTAGATATATCAAAATTAATTTGGCTTGGTAATATTTAGCATTCTTTCATCAATGTACAGAATTCTGTTGTGTGGATATATCAAAATTAATTTGACATTATAACATAAAACATTTATTATTTTTGGATTTTTATTATTATAAATGTTCTTGCTGTATCTGATGTCTTTTGGTAATGATAATTCCAATTCTGTTTTATATATATAAAACAGCAATAGAATTGCTGTGACATAAGATATATGCTGTTCATTATTTGCAAGCAGAGACAATTTTTCAATGTAATTTAACAATTTAAAATTTAAGTCCCCCAAAGCAATATAAGAGGAATCTAGTTGTTCAAAGTCTTACCAACTCATGAATTTCATTTTATTTTAGCCCTTCCCATATATATATGTATAATGGTAATTTATGGTAGCCTTAATTTGCATAAACACACTGATGTATATTGTAAACAGATTTCAATGTTTCATAGGCTACTTATTATACACTTTTTAAAGTAACTGTTAAAAGTCTGCAATTTTACTGTTGAACTTTCTTTTTCTAATTTATATTTTATTTCTTGTGTATATACACTTGTGTGAACAAACACACATATAATTTTAATACACGTCCTTTGTCTTATATGACTTGTGGATATTTGCTTGACATTTTGGATTTTTGTTTTAGCTTATTTTTGACATTTTTGACAATAATTTTAGTATTTAATGTTCAGATTAAGATCTGTAATTCAACACAAATTGACATTTTTGTATGGTATACAGTAGGGTTCTGATTAATTTTTCCATGTATATATCTAATTGACCCAGTATTATTTGTTGAAAAGAATTTTATATACATATGTGTATATATATATGTGTATATATATGTGTATATATATATGTGTGTATATATATGTGTATATATGTATGTATATATGTGTGTATTATATGTGTGTATATATATGTGTGTGTGTGTATATATGTGTGTGTGTGTGTGTGTGTGTGTGTATATATATATATATATATATATATATGTGTGTGTGTGTATATACACTTTGTGATTTGCCCGCCTTGGCCTCCCAAAGTGCTGGAATTACAGGCGTGAGCCACCGCGCCCGGCCAAGAATTATAATTTTTATCCTACCTTAAAGTATCACTTTTATCATAAACTGTGTGGTCATACATTTATGGGTTTGTGTTTGGACCGATATTTAACTCTTGTATGAATTATTTTCTGTTTGCCTATCTTTGTTATATAGTGTATTAGTGTTAAGACAGTGTTAATATAACATTATAATTATTCTAGAAAATAGCATACTCTTTAGTACTCTATATTCTCCAGTTTTATTTTCCACCTTAGGTAAGCTTCCCTTTCTATTATAGAACCTTTGCACTGCTATGAAAATATTATAATGTCTTTGTTGAATTTTATACTCAGAACTTACTGAGATGTTGAATGACACTGTACTGAATATAGAAAAACTGGGTAGGAAACATAGTTTTTACAGTATTAGCTCAATCAATCCATGAACAAGGTATATTTAATATTTGCAAAGATTTATTTAATTATTCTCAGTAATGTATTTAATGCATAAAGTTCTAATTTATCTTTTCTTAATATTTTCCCTTTTTGTGTTAGTATTTGATAATGTAAAGGCTGATGTTAATCCAAGTCATATTATTTTGGAAATAACATTTCTCATATTTCATTGTTAATATATGGAAAAATATTATATTTAAATTGATTTGATAACCAATTACACCTTTCTAGATTTATTTATTAATTATAATAGTGCAACTATAGTCTGATTTTCCTACATACACAATTATGTCATTTGGTAATAATGACAGTTTATTTATTCTTTTCTAACCTTTGCAACTTTCTTTTTCTCCCCTTTATTTTCAAAGGGGATTAAAACTCCCAATTGTAAGTAGACTGAGACATAGACATGTAGAAATAGTTACAAAAGTCAAAAAGTATGCAGACAATAATATGAATACAGATAATCATGTAAACATGTCAAAAAGTTGTCTGAGTGGCAGAGAATTAAATCAGAACTATATTATTAAGTTAGCAAATTCTCAGAAATCTGAAATTTTGTATGTATTTTTCAAAAATAATTTCACATTATTTTTCTTTGAGTGTCTTTTAGTAGGTATAATACCACAACTTGTGAGCTTATTATGGTCACACTGTTGAATTACAGAGTAACTAATTTGTATTCGGTTAAAGAGACATATATAGAGAGGATGGGTAATGTGAGAATGACATATAAAGATTGTTTGAGGTACAACTATAGAAATATACAAGTAGACCAATACAACAAAATAGTAAGTCCAGAAATAAACCCATATATGTGTAGTCACCTGATTTATGAAAAGATGGCCAGCTTTTTTTTTTTTCCCCAAATGTGACAGTCTTCCAATAGATGGTGCTTGGTTAACTGAATTTGGACAAAAATGATTCTTACTCATAGCATCACACTATAAATAAAAATCAATTAAGAACCTTTAGTAGTTTTAAATGTAAAATGTAAAAAAAAAAAACTTTTATAACAAAACATAGAATACCTTTGTGTCTTAGTAAAGGCTACAGTAGAAAGATGCCATGGATCGAGTGGTTCAAATAACAAGCATATATTTCTCATAGTTCTGGGAAGATCATAATCAAGGTACCAGCATATACCGTTTCTGGTGAGGGCCCTTTTCTTGACTTGCAGAAGCCTGTTTTCTCTTGATATCTTCACATTGCAGAGAGAGACAGAGAAAGACAGAGTAGTAAAGAGGGAGAATGTTCTAGTCTCTTTCTCTTCTAGGACACTAATCCCATTAGGGCCTCAACCTTCATGACCTCATGTAAGCCTAGTTACATCTCAAAGGTCCTGCAGCCTAAAACCATCTCATTAAGGGGTGAGGTTTCAACAAATAAAGGTGAAGGGAGACACAAGCATGCAGTCCGTAACAATTTATGACATTACAGAAGATGAAGATTTCTTATTTAGCATGGAAAAACAGTTTACTATCAAAGAAAAAAGCTAAAGATTGCTTTAAAATCTTTATTTAAAGTGAAAATTAAGATTAAAATTAAGAAATTCTTTTTCTAAAGACACCATTAAGAAAGTAACAGGAGTGAAAGAATACATTTGTGAATATGCATCTGACAAAAGATGTGTATATAATATATGTAAAGGAATGCTACATAAAGACATATGACCTAATTTCAAAAAAAAAATAGGAAAAATATTTAAATGAGTACTTTACAAAAATGGATATCTAACAGACCAATAAGCACATTTGAAAAGTTGCTCAACTTTGTTAACCCCTAGAAATGCAATGTCACCAAGTACTTATCAGAAAATTTAAAATCAAAAGACTGATGATACTAAGTATTAGCTAAATTACAGAGCAACTGGGATTCACATCCACTGTTGATGTAAGTACTAATTGCTACTACCATTTGGAAAACGGTTTGGTGGTATCCACTTAAATCAATACTAACATTACTAACGACCCAGTAATTTCACTTCTAGGTATATTTGCAACATAAATGGTTATAAATATCAACCAAGACAAATGTTCCACGACTGAAGCAGCATTATTCATAAGTGTAAGAACAAAAATACAGATAGGTATTCTTTTCATCCTTCAACAACTGAAAGATGAAACAAACACATATTTTTATATCATGAAATGCTGAATAGCAATGACAATCAATGACATATATCTGTATGCAATAACATGCATGAAAGATAAAAAAATTATTATTGAATGAAAGCAGTTGCAAAAGAATACATACACATACACTACTTACATAAATTTCAAAAGCAAGCAGGAATAACCTGTTTGTAGAAATCAAATTATGATTATGTACTAGTGACTGGAATGAGACAGGATTAGTGCTTCTGAGGTTCTGGAAATATTAATGTTGTGTCTTTTGATGTGAGTGTTCATCAAATTGTGTGTTGCCTTTGTGGTAATATATCCAGCTATACAAATTATTATATGTATAATTGTCATCATATACATTTTACTTCAGTGTTAATATTACTTTAAATTAATATAAATGATTTTAAAACAAAAACCTATTATAATGTTTTAATGATATCTTAGTCGTAAAATAATTTTATATAAAATGAAGATTTTATAATATCTATTCCGGATTAATTCTCTATTATGTTCTTTATTTATCTAACTGATTGCTGTTCTATACTTCTTTGAGTATTCCTTGTCATGATAAAATTTTTAAAAAATCAATTTGTAGCTAATACATTTTCAGCTTCATTTTGCAATAGAAAAGTTGAAGAAATAGAATCCAGTATATTTCATCACAAGTCACAGTGGATCAGATAAAGTCTGTAAAACTCAGCTTCCAAATGGACAAAAATATGCCTTCACAATTAGGTCTCATAATTCTCAAAGTACTAAGAAAAACATAATTTAAAATCCTAGAATGAAACTCAAATACATTTCTGTGCAGTAATCAGGTGTGAGGGTGGGATGGATGAGCATTGCCAGTAATTAACACTCCAGGGATAGCATTAAGCTGAAAATGCATTCAGGTTGGTGAAAAACTACCTCTGCTTCCTGGAATCTGGAGTGGGACAGATCTATGCTGTCTCCCAGAGGTCTCAGTAGAAAAAAAAGGTTCGGTTATCCACAGCAATAAACTGGTCATTACCGTCTTCTTTATTGGACTTCTTTCTCCTGTGTCTCACTTTCCCATTCCCTATTGTTGCTCCCTGAATCCACCTCCTAATTAAACTTTATACATGACAGCTCTTGTATCAAATACTGTTTCTGAAGCCCACCCAATGCAATGCTAAAGCTGAAGAAGAAATAAAACCCATAACAAAACTCACCAGCTTATTCAACAGATGACTGAGATTTTTGGAAGAATCCTAGGGAGTTTTCTGAGGAATGTTCTGGCCCTACCCACAGTTAGTGTTTTGGCCTAACTAATGCAAATATGCACGGTCATAAATTAGGGCAAAAAAAAAAAAAAAAGTTAAGCTCTGCAATTTTATGTTTTCCAAAATAAAACCATTGTTTGATTAAGCTATACAAAAAGCATGTGTTTTAATTATAATGCAAAATGATTATTTTTCTTACACATTTGTCTTTTTTATGATATAAAATTTTCTGCCATTTTTTCCCTTTCTCTTTGATTATTTTTGTATAACTGTGATAAAATTTGTGGTTTTATAAAACTGTGCTGTTTGTTTTAAAACACCACAAATAAAATGGGACATAAGTGAACAGATTATAACACTGGAAATAGAAATATAGAAAATCATTCCATGATTTTGCTAGCATCCAGAATGGAATCTAATCTTTAACTCTGTCAGTTTATGATTTGCAGTGGCTTTTCCTCAACCAGTTTCTCCAAACAGTATTTATGCTTCTTTTGGAGGAAAAATGTGTAGGAATTTGCCATCACCAACTCAAAGGCATGTAGGAAATAACCAGAACAGACATGTAAGCAACAACTCAAATATGTTTGCAACATCTTTGCAGCAAAAATGACTTTTTTTTTTTACACCAGTAACTTCTGTTATTCAACATAAGTTATGTTGAATAACATAACTACTTAGAGGTAGTTATGCAGGTTATGTTGAATAACTTACAAGTAGTTTACTTCAGTGCTTCCTCATTCAACTATATTGTCCACGAAAGCCATAACACCTAATCATAAGCAATAAAAAGTAAAACGACACATAAAGATTCATATATTTTAGTATCAGGGCAAAAAACAAATTAGAAGCACTACTAATTCCTCTGTGTTTCCTTACAATCCACTCTCACTCTCTACCAACTTCCACATTCATGAAACGAGCCTAAACAAGGAACATTCATGACTATTGCCTCAGAGGTCTCAACATATTTTTTGGTTTATTTATTTCTGTGTGCTACTTGGAGATGTTATAATTGGAATATATCATTATTATAGGCGAAACTACTGTGTACAATTTAGAAAGTTGCATTTCTGTATTAGTTATGGGGGCATTTTCAAAAACATTAATTTGATAAAAAGAGTTCAAACATCATGAGAAATAGTGGACAAAAATGGCTAACGTAGAATTCCTTTCTTTTGCTACAATTCCAGAATGATCCACTTCTCACTGGTGCCAGCACATCACTCAAAACCATCTGTAATTGATGGTATTTTTTCTTTTATTTCTAGTAAAAACAGAAAAACTTAGAATGAAATAATTTTAGCTGGGAGTGAACTAGCAGTGACATAGAAGACTAAATAGCCTTGCAAGTGACATGCTCATAGAATTGTAGTTTATGTTCAACATTTGTTGCCTCTAAACTATACCCAACTTATCAGAGAATGCTGAAGAGGAAGCCCTATTTTGTGACTAGGAGTATTATATGGTATCAGCCTCCTCATGTATACTCTAAATTGCAGTCATCTGAAGTCTGGTAGCCAGATGTTCCATCTCAACTGAGGCCCTACAGCATTAAAAATAACATTTTCACAAATGTCTAATGATTACCTGAGACAATGTTGGTTTTGTCCCAAAAGTCTCTCATTAGAATTTGCTTAGCCTCCATATAGTATGTAGATAGGCCACAGGCTTATCTACTGAGTCAGAGGGGCAAAATGGCTGAGAGGGATACACAGAAGGAAAGCTCTCTCCGCTCTGCCTGACTGAAAAGTCACTTTCAAATGAACTGCTTCATGGTAACCCACAATTTCCTATTCTCCACATCATTTCAGTATACCGTCAATGTAATTGAAATAATTTTCTCTGTTATATTCAGAAGGTTGACATCCTTCTGGCATGGATCTAGAGAGCTGTCACATGCCTGTGGCAGGTTTTTTGTATTTTGTTTTTGCCCCTGTCATGTGAAAGCAAACTGTTCTTTGTTTATTCACATAAGGGAAAAGAGACATTCAAGATTAATTGCTGGTTATCTGATGCCAGTGACTGAATTGCTTTGATCCAGTTATAAGAAGATATCTGTAAAAACAACTATAATTGGGTGCTGGAAACATCATCTATGCATCCTTCTAATATTTAATAATGGCTCTGACACCACCAATACACACATAGACAAACACACATGTAGATCTGATGTTGTTTGTAATTTATTCTTTAGGCAAGCAGGAGAAATTCCAGTGATTTTTACTGAACTGTATCTGTCAAAATAGTTAAGCCCTACTTCATGGTTCATGGTCTGAAGGAATAAACACAGGGACTAGTATAAAGAGTCTTTCTAGTGAAAAATGGGTTTATCACCAGACACGTACATCTCTGCGTGTTAGCCCTGGTTAGCATCTTGGGTCCCTGAAATTGGCATTATTTTTTGGTATATTTTTAAAGATTCACCAATAATAATGATTTTTTACAACATAATTATACAGGTAAATACTCAAAGGTTGGAGGTGGGAAGAAATGGAGAAGTGATCAGACTACATACGTAGAGTGATACAGCACAGATAGTCTACAATGTTGCAATTTTAAGGGACACTGAAGATTAGAACTGACTTATTTTGGAAAATTCACAGCTGGTTGTTATACTGTAAATCCAATAGTGACAAATGTTAACCTATGGACCAAATCTAGTTCTATGCCTGTTTTAAAAATAAAGTTTTATTGGAGCACATTCAGTCATTTATAAATGATCTAAAGTTGTTTTTATATTACAATAGCAGAATTGAGTAATTTTGACATATGTCACATGGCCCACAGAGCCCAAAATGTCCACCGTCTAGCCTGTACAAAAAAGTTGTGGTGAACTTGAGACTAAAGAGTTAGCTGGAATTAAACTGAATTGTATTTTACGGGCTCTATCAGTTTAATATCTATATACCTACTTATTATACATAGCAAAGGATCTCTATGAAATATACCAGTATTTTTCTAATTCACCTCATCCTAAGAAACTGCTGGGAAAATATATATTTCTAAGTTCACTATGGAATATCCTGATGTAGTATTTCTGCTAAATTCTATGAATACTTTCATAAGAGCCACAAGTAATGATTATGAGAACTATGGGAAGGCAATAGAAGACCATTTGCAGATAATTGCTTATTAAGTTTGCCTTGCCATTAGGTATGTTGACCATAATTGTGCCAATTCAGGTTTTAATGGCTAAATGTTCTCAATTAGGATCTACCATCTTATGATGCTCCTATTCCCACTGAATTCAGTAGGTTCATTTCAGTTATGTTCTCCAGAAGAAAATCTGAGATTATCATTTCACCAAAATCTGACAGACATACTTGTCAGGAAAATATATAACTCCTCCATACATGCTATAGCAGGTAGGGGTGTGTGTGTGTGTGTGTGTGTGTGTGTTTAAATGTGCAAAGGTTGCCAAAGACATTCCTGTTGCCAAAATTATTCCTGTTTCTAAATCCACTGAACTTTCCTGTCCATTACCAACTTGAATTCTCAACAGTACTGAATACATTTATAGGGAGAAAATAATACCATACAATTTCTCATTATTTCAGTCCATCACATTTAAACCCAAGTCCTATTGGTTACATCGCCATATGTCTATTAAACCTGGTTAATTCTATCAAATCAATTTACCATCACTCTACTCTAATCTAAGTCATTATCATCTCTTTCTTCCAAATTAATACAATTGTTTCACTCTTGTTTACCTGTGAGATGCTCAGGTGGAGCCAAAATCTTCCTTTCTAAATAAATACTGATTAATTTTATGTATTTGTGTATAATTTTCTAATGGACTTCCATTGTACCTGGGATAACACCCAAACTCCTTAGTATTACTTGAAAGTTCTTTCAAGATTTAGCTCCTACTTTTCAGTCTCATTGTCTGTCACTCTCCCTCTTGTTCAATCATCATATATACAATACTGTCTCTCAGACAAAAACTAAAGACATACTGTTCCATCTGCCTAGAATACTCTTCTCATGTTTTCCTCCCACTACATTCATTTGAATTACTTGTTGCTAGAGACATGCTAAAATAGGTGTGTAAAGAAGAGAACTCTGCTTGCCACAGTGGGGATCTGTGTCCCCACCCAAATCTCATGTCAAATTGTAATCCCCAATGTTGGAGGTGGGGCCTGGTGGGAGGTGATTGGATCATGGAAGTGGTTTCTCATGGTTTAACACCATCCCTCTTGCTGTTGTGGCGATAGTGAGTTCTCACGAGATCTGCTTGTTTGAAAGTGTGTAGTACCTCCTCCCTCTCTCTTCTTCCTCCTGCTCCTCCTAGGTAAGATGCCTTGCTGTCCCTTTGCCTTCTGCCATAATTAAAAGCTCCCTGAGGCCTCTCCAGAAGCAGAAGTCGCCACACTTCCTGTATAACCTGTGGAACCATGAGCAAATTAAATCTCTTTTCTTAATAAATTACCCAGTTTCAGGTATTTCTTTATAGCAGTGCAAGAATAGATGAATACACCGCTGTAATGTCAATTATATTGGAAATGACGTATTCGGTACCATAAACTCTATGAGACATGAGAACTTACTTGCTCACATGAATCTGGATAATTACCTGAACAAAGTAGGTAACAATGTATGTGTGTTAATAGGATATCTTTTCCCTCCAACATCTTAAATTACTTTTTACCAACTTATTAAAGCCTTGAAGTTAAACTTATTAAAATATAACCCACAAAGATTCAAGTAATCCCCATTGACCAACTTGTTTAAGAATTTTAGAAACTGAACTCTGATCTCTTTAAAATGAGTTAATTAGATTTTAAAATTTTCTTACTATTTAACTACTATAATGTTTAAAAAATATTGGTGTTCCCAATATTTTAATAAATTCTTTGATATAATTCTTTAAACTAGAGATATAATCACAAGTTCAGACAATTTGTAGCTACTTGGATCCACAAATTTCACAGTTACAACTGGAAGCTGATAAAGTTTTGTAATAAATATTATAAAAACACACGTATGAATCCAAATAAGAGACAGCACAAAAACAATGCTAATACCATAAGCCTAGTAAGTCTCATTTCTTTTTCTGCATCCAAGGCCTGAAATTATGAGGTTCACATGCAAGACACGCTCTCATGTCAAAGAGATTATGGCAGAAAAATCACTATAGAATTTTATACTGCAACCAACTATTTACTATATTTTTAAGTCATTCCGTATAGTTACAACATTCAAACTCTACATGTTAGTTGACACCAAATTCCCAGTTAATGCCATTTCCTCTCCAACTTAATAAAAGGTATTAGAAAGCAATTAATAACATTATTTGAAAAAATTATACATATGTTCTTTTTCATGAATAAGGTTTGTGTAAATTGCATCACTCTGCTTATCATTACAAATAAATTACTTGCTATAATCTTACAAATGATAGTGACAAAGAAATGCACCAGGAAACCTACAGGTTAATCTACAATTTAAAAGGTATATTTTGCTTATGCATTTCTTTTCCTGACAACTTTCCAAATAGATTGTTTTCAGAGAAAATTCTGGTGTGAGGATATGTAGTCAAAGATAATAATCCCTATGTGCTATGAACTGGGTGTTTTACATCCCTCAAATGTATGTGCTGAAGCCCTAACCCTTAATGGGAAGGTATTTGGAAGTGGGGCCTTTGGAAAGTAATTAGGCTTAGATGATACCATGAGGGTGGGATCCCATGCTGTAACTGGCATCCTTATAAGAAAAGGAACAGACATCAGAGCTCTCTTTCTTTCTGCTATCATGTCAGGACACAAAGAGAATGTAGCTATTTGCAAGCCAGAAATAAAGGCTTCATCAGAAACCAAATGATCCAGCACCTTGATGGTGGACTTTGCCTTCTCCAAATTTGTGAGAAATAAATGCCTGTAAGTCACCCAGGCTGTGCTATTTTTTTATAACAACCTCAGCAGACTAATACTCTCATAATGATATGTAATGTTTAAAGAAAAATGGGGTAGGCAATTGTTCATAAGATAAAAGAAGAGAAATGAAGAACAGTATAGTATATTCCAGCTGGGCATGGTGGTTTATGCCTGCAATCCCAGCAGTTTGGGAGGCTGAGGCAGGAGGATTGCTTGAGCTCAGGAGCTGAGACCAGCCTGGGCAAAATGGTGGAATCCCATCTCTACAAAAATACAAAAATTAGCCAGGGTCGTGGGGCATGCCTGTAGTCCCAGCTACTCAGGAGGCTGAGGTGGAAGGATCTTGGGCCTGGGAGGTGGAGGCTGCGATGAGCCATAATCACACCACTGCACTCAAGCCCGGCCAACAGAACAAGACCCTGTCTCAAAAGGGAAAAAAAAGAGAAAGAGAGAGACAGTGAGAAGGAAGGAAGGAAGGAAGGAAGGAAGGAGGGAAGGAGGGAGGGAGGGAGGGAAGGAAGGAAGGAAAGAGGGAACCAAGGAAAGAGGGAAGGAACGAAGGAAAGCGGAAACGAAGGAAAGAGGGAAGGAAGGAAGGAAAGAAGGAAGGGAGGGAGGAAGGAGGGAAGGATGTAAGATATTTATCAGAAGCACAGATATGTTAACTGATTTGTTTTGATGATTACAATTTTTTTTTATAAGGAAGGACCTCAGTTCCTCCAAAATTCTCTCCTACTTATCTTCTGAACTCAAACCACAGCGGTTTCTGAGGCAGAACCCAATAACACTTTCAGTTCATCCCAGTCACCTATTGCTACCTCATTTGTAGCCTTTCGGATCAATTATGAAAATATTAATACCTAGGGAGGCCAGGCACAGTTGCTAACACCTGTAATCCCAGCACTTTGGGAAGCTAAGGCAGGAGAATCAATTGAGCCCAGAAATTTGAGACCAACCTGGGCAGCATAGTGAGACTGTCTCTACAAAAAAATTAACAAAATTAGACGAGCGTAGTGGCACACCTATAGTCCTAACTATTCTGGAGGCTGAGGTGGGAGGACTGCTCAAGCCAGGGAGGTCAAGGCTGCAGTGAGCAACGATTGCACCACTGCACTCCAGCCTGAGTGACAGAGTGAGACACTGTTCCAAAAATGAAATAAATAAAATGTTTTTAAAAATGAAAACACAGCACAGCAAACAACGATTCTCATCAGATGACATACAAACTTAATGGCATTTTTATTTCACTTCTAGTATCTCTTTCTTCCTTTAAAGCTGTCATCACAGATTGTTTTTTTCACACATAAATTTTCTGATTGACCCTACTACCTAGTTTGCAAGCTGAGAATTCAAAATTTGTTGGAAAATGATATGGATTCAAGCTGAAGAGATTCTTTGCAGATACTTTTCCCATTAAATTAAAAAAAAATGGTAAAATATGTGAAGTTTCTTCTAGGCTTTCTGATTTAGGCTCTAGGTTCCTTTGATCCTAGGAAGGAGAATATAAAAATTTTCATAGCTGCTTCGAGTTTTTATTCTCCTTTTTAAAATAAAATAATATAAAGAAATCTTATTAAAAACGAATGAATTAAAATAGGCTGATTTTTTATCATAAATATTTCTATTTAAAGTTGCATAAAAAGTCATTGAAGTTTAATTACCCTCATTACAAGAAGAGGGTTAATGTCAGAAATTGAGAAGTATGCAATAGTTTTTTAAATAAGTATTTTTAAGGCATTTAACATGTATGCTAAGATTAAGTTTCTTTGTTATGATTTCAGGTTTACCAACTTGTTTATATAGATAACTTTTTTCTTCTGCGAGCCAACATATCTTATTTCATTTATATTATAAAATATCATTTGCCTAATGATACAATAAATACAATTACTACAGATGTCAATGAGTTAAGATTTTCCAAATTTATGTCTTATTTTTACTGTGGCACTTAACCCTTCATTTAAATATCATTGCATTTTTTTCTCAAAATACCATGTTTCTTTAATGATTTCAGCATATCATATGCAAAAACTTTTGTTTAGAGAAACTCAGATGAATAATTATGTTCTCATTAAAACGCAACCTCTGCATTATCCTCCTAATTATCCTCCTGTCGATTTTCTAGTTGTTTAAGAGAGTGCAATGGCTTTCATCATTCTAGAATTAAAGAGTAATACTATTTTCAATCTCTGTAAAATACATAACACTATAAGATAGGTCGCATTCCATGCCACCGCATGGTCACAAAAATAATTGCCTGGCAGTTTCCTCTCAAAGTCTTCTATATAAAAATGTATAGATTTATAGTTATTCAATCAAAAGAACACAAGTATAAAAGTTTTTGGCTTACTGCCTTTCTGAAAAGCCTCAGATTCATATCTGTAAATAGTAAAATCTACGTTAAAAGATCATTAATTTGTCTACGCTTGAGAAGTAGTGAGTACCAGTAAGCCTAAATCATTTCACTGAGTCCTTGATCTAGCATACAATCTCTACTAAAAGTATTTCCTGAGATGTATTTTGACATTTAATGATATCAGTTCACTTGAATATGCTCACAACATAAGTAAGATACTTCAGTTGAAACAAACTTCTAAGGAGTCCGTCTCATGCCTTTAAAGACACATCTACAAATAACAGGTCGAATGCTGTAGCACATTCCAACAGTCACAATCTACATTTATGACATTACTTAACTCCTCGAATCCTGGTCCTTTATAGCATTCTGGAAAGTTGGAGAGTTTTATAAATTTTTCTCTTTTGTTTTTTCTTTGTATTGTCATCAAAGACAATTGAGTTTGAAGATGGGGCACTTAAGTCAGATTCAACGCTTTACTTCTGGAATGCTGCAAACAACACAAACTTCTGGGAACCAAATCCCTTTCAGTTTTGTCAGTGAATCACATAAATGGTTCTTGAGATTCAGAATATATTAATTATATAAAGACATTATTTAAAGACAACATGATTGCCATGCTTTACTCATTCATAGATTCCCTCTCCAGGACTTTTTTATTGAACAACAAAAGGTCTTTTGTGACAGACAACAAATCACAAAACTGAACAACATGATTACCATGAAATCACAAGGCACAATATTAGTACACAGTGTTACAGAGCAAAATTATGGAGGAAGTTTTTCTTGATATAGTATGTTGTTTTATCTATAATACTACACAAGTTATTTACTTCAATTTATTTTTATTTTGTTCTATTATAAACTTTAATGTAAATGTTTGTTCAACTTTTACAATGATTTAATCCATGAGATTCTTTCATGCTATCTATTTCAATTCAATTGTGCATGAGATCTTATATACATTTACTGATGCTATGTGATTATGATTTTCTAGACTACAACCAATTATTGAATATTTATAAAACTATAATATTTGGAAAAGAAGAAATGCATATGTGCCTTAAAAAGACACATAAATCACATATTAATGAAAAACATACAACTAATTTTAGTAAACAAGACAGAATTAACTTTGAACTTAATTTTGTAAACTACAATGAAAATACTCCCTTTAGTATCTTTTGCGTAAAAATGCTATTTTTGTCCAAGCACAACAACATGTACAGTATGACAACATATGTTTCTTTATCATCACTAGAGTTGACTTGTTAAGCTGCCAATGATTTGAACGGTAATGAGCAGGCAATTTCAGATCTAGTGCAATAATTCGCATAAAATTTTACACCTTTCCTTCTCAGAATGTTAAGCTAGACAATATGATGGAGTTACTGAATGTATCATATATGAGGCTGATTTCTCTAATGATATAACTATATAACTTGAGAATAATTAGAAGGGAAATTAATCGCTTTGCTATTACTTCAAAGTCACTTGTATGCCATAATGTATTGGAAGCAATACATTAAAAACCAAGACACTTTATGATATGAAAAATATCCAACCTTAATTTCATTTCATTTTTTTAAATTATAGCAATGAAAACACAAACTTACATAAGTAAATAATATATGACTGTACTAAAAGGAAACATATCTATAAACCCAATAAGGCATATATTCCCTTCTTTGTTACCATTCACCATGAGGTATGGTCAAATCTTTGTTCCTCAAGACAGCAGTGAAATACAGTACTCATTAATTGAGGCAACCAAAACATCTAATTTTTTTCAGATATGTTTATTAAACACAGTTGAAGTGATTTCACTATGTAATTTACTGTACTAATTATCATAACTTAGAAATCTGCCAGTTGTCTTTTATATGTATGATCTTCCCGTGAGATATATTCATGGAATATTTGTTTTTCTTGTAGGTTCTGCATTCTTAAAATTTATTTATTTATTTATTTATTTATTTAATTTTTTGTTTGTTTGTTTGTTTTGAGACAGAGTCTCGCTCTGTCGCCCAGGCTGGAGTGCAGTGGCGCAATCTCGGCTCACTATAAGCTCCGCCTCCCGGGTTCACGCCATTCTCCTGCCTCAGCCTCTCGAGTAGCTGGGACTACAGGCGCCCGCCACCGCGCCCGGCTAATTTTTTGTATTTTTAGTAGAGGCGGGGTTTCACCCTGGTAGCCAGGATGGTCTCAATATCCTGACCTCGTGATCCGCCCGACTCGGCCTCCCAAAATGCTGGGATTACAGGCATGAGCCACCGCACCCGGTCTATTTATTTAATTTTTGAGATGGAGTCTCACTCTGTCGCCCAGGCTGGAGTGGCACCATCTCGGCTCACTGCAACTTCTGCCTCCTGGTTTCAAGCAATTCTCTACCTCAGCCTCCAGAGTACCTGGGATTACAGGGGCCCACCACCACGCCCGGCTAATTTTCGTACTTTTAGTAGAGATGGGGTTTCAACATCTTGGCCAGGTAGGTCTTGGGCTCTTGACCTCATGATCCGCCTGCCTCGGCCTCCCAAAGTGCTGGGATTACAGGTGTGAACCACCGAGCCCAGCCAAACTTATTTCTTAAATTAGCTGTCCAAATATCTATGAGAAAATAAAACTAAATTTAAAAATAATAATTGAATCTTACAATTATACAGCAAAATGTCTTTGTTGGTGGTGGTGATTATAAAATATATCATTAATTCTCTTTTAAAGCACACAGGCCATGGAAAATAAAACAAAAACAAATGTAGCAACAAAAATTATTTTTTAGTTCTTTTTATCACAGTCCATATGCAAGAAAAAGAGAAATGAAGAAAAAGAAAACCTTATCAAACACCACTTATATCTGAGACTGTTATAATTCATTTAGAAAACTGTATTCATGTACTTGGGGAAACAAAACCACTGTATTCAGCAACATAAACATATACCCCCAGAATACATTTATTTAATGCATTTTTATCCCCATTTAATTTGTTAATATTTGAGAGTTTCATTTAGATTTCCAATCTGGGGCATCTTTATAATCTATGAATGGGTTAAAACAATTTAGTTTTTTTTCTGGATTAGTAATTGCTCCTAGACTATGAACTTTATAATGGCTGTGGCTTTCTTTTATATTCTGTTTGCTAACAAAATCCCAGGAACTGAAACATTCCCAGATACGCAGTAAGTGTTCAATAAATATTTGTTAAGAGTACTGTATTCTTTTTACAATGTCCGACATGTACGATTCCATCTCTTACAATAAAATTGAATGAAAGGTGATTGCAACACAAGGTGTGGAACTTTTCCACCTCTTGTTTATAACATGCCCATTATTTAAAACTACATGATTTTCCAGAATGTTCTTGTGCATTTTCTCCTATATCTTATGCCCTTATAAAAAATAGAAAAATACTGTTTATAAAAAACTAATATTTCACATATGGTGTGCAGATTATACTGTTTATTTCAATGAAAACATTTAGGCTGGGCACGGTGGCTCATGCCTGTAATCCCAGAACTTTGGGAGGCCGAGGTGGGTGGATCTCAAGGTCGGGAGATCAAGACCACCCTGGCTAACACGGTGAAACCCCATCTCTACTAAAAACATAAAAAGTTAGCCGGGCGTGGTGCTGGGCGCCTTTAGTCCCAGCTACTCGGGAGGCTGAGGCAGGAGAATGGCGTGAATGTGGGAGGCGGAGCTTGCAGTGAGCCGAGATCACACCATTGCCCTCCAGCCTGGGCGACAGAGCGAGACTCCGTCTAAAAAACAAACAAACAAACAAACGAAACCAAAAACATTTAAACATTCATTTTGATCAAATGAAAACTCTCTAAATTAATAAGTCAATCAGTAGTTAAGAAACAGAAATCAATAATGCTTTTGTTAGGGTAGCAATAAATATTTATAAAATGCAACAGAGGGAATTGCACTCACTGAAAAAACTAAAAAATACTAAGAAATGATGAAAACTACATCGTTAGTATGGTAAGGAAGCTAAAACATTTATTAAAAGAAAAATATAATTGTAACATGTTTTGAAAACAAAAGTATGTAATGCTATCGTGGTATTCATGGAAACACGACTTGCTGGCAGTTCTACCTTAGATGGGTGAGGCTTGGGCCCATCCAGGAGCACATCATGATGAGCACAGGATCTTTGGATGGATCATCTTAAAGTATTTAGCATGCTATTCATCTTTTTTTTCTTCTTTCCTTATTTTTCACCCAAAAGATAAATAATCAAGGACATTAACAAAATGTTCACAAAAGATCAAATGCTCATGATGGAAGGTAAAATGTTTAAAACTTAGAATTTATGTGTCTCACATTAGCAAAAAGAAATGTTAAAATGAAATCCTCAGTGCTGGTAAGGATGTGTTGAAACAGACAATCTAAAATAACAGATATCACTGCCTATATCATGTATATTAATAAAGATTTTGAAGGAACATGTTACTGAGACTATGCAATTCTATCATATTCTTTAACATAGCAACATTGTAGATGGGACTCTGTCATTGGGGCAATTTGAATATAAACAAAGTTTATCACAGCGTATTTGATAATAGAGGAAAAATTTGGGGAAAAAACATTAGCCAAGAATGGTGTGTTACATTAAAAAAATGAAGATCATAGAGATAACTTAAAAAGAATGGAAAATTGCTAATATATACTATTATTATGCTGTTCACTAACAAAACTCTAGAAACTGGAACATTTCCAGATATGTAGTAAATGCTCTATAAACATGATAAATATGATAAAAAAGTGGAAGCACGTTTTACCTGTGGTTTCTTTATAATTATGTTTTGGAGTTACAATTGCCATTCCCACCATCACTGGACATTTTACTTGAGAATTTCACAAGGACTGCCAGTCAATATATAAAAGTACTAGGTTTCCCTAACACGAGAGGGCATTTGTCCATCAATATGTAATACATGCAGGTCTCTTTGTTATTTACTTTAGTTGCAAAACCTAGCCATTTGGACGGCCAACTAACCAACAGTCATCGAGTCCTAACCAAATAGAATAGAAAATAATGGGAATTGGTAAGCAAGTTCCACTTATTTGCTTTCTCCATGGAAAATAAATGTATGAGTATCTACTGTGTCTGAATATACAACGTAGTCAATGAAAGGTCTTCATTGGGGTTTATAATTGCTGCTTTCAACTTGCTCAATAGGGAAATGTGGATTGTGAACACCATGCTCTCACCATCCTACACAAACTGTTAAAGTTTTCACTTTCCTTAGGGTAGAAGAAGATACATGTAAAAAAAAAAAAAAAAATGACTACTGTCTGTGTTAGGCCATTCTTGCATTACTAAAAAGAATTTCCCAAGACTGGGTAATTTATAACAAAAGTAAACTTGATTGGCTCATGCTTCTGCAGGCTTTACAGAAAACATGGTTCCAGTATCTGCTCAGCTTCTGAGAAGGCTTCGGGAAGCTTACAATTGTGGCAGAAGGCAAAGTAGGCGCAGGCATATCAGAAGCAACAGAGAGAGAGAGAGAAAGGGAGAGAGGGGGAGAACAGGGTGGGGAAGGTACCACACCGAAATCAGATCTTATGAGAACTCACTCACTATTGCAAAGACAGCACCAAGCCATGCAGGCTGTGCCTCCATGATCCAAACACCTCCCACCTAGCCCCACCTCCATTACTGGGGATCACATTTGAACATGAGATTTGGGCAGAGACAAATATCCAAACAATATTACTATCTTCTAGTATGTATTTCCTCCAACGGGTGAAAATTTTGGTGGAGTAGTTCACCATGTTATTTTATGCAGGAATGTGGGGGAATTATCACAGTTATTTTTCTGAAAAATATATTTTACTTAAAATATTTTTAAAAAGAGAATTTTAAATCAACAAATTCAACAGGAGTTTTCTCTCTTTGAGGAGGCATTGAAATCATAAGTAGCTATGAGCGGTTTCTTTATGCTTTACTGTACTTTTCAAATTTTATATGCTGAACACATTGTTGTGAAATTCAGGAGAAAAGGAGAGTTTATAGAAAATAAACAGGTTCATACATTCATAGGATAAAATTGGTCCTTAGCCAATAAATATATTAGTATCTTAGGCACAGCTTCTTTGTACTGTTTCACAATTGATAACTACCTGAGGTTTCCAAAAAATGACATTCAAATAACTTTTAAACATAAAGTTTTTGGGAAGTAGAGGATATTATTATTTCATATAAAAATAAATGCCTGTAAAATAAATATATAACCAATACAATCTTATTTTGCATTTATGTCTGTATTATCAAAAGTTTGGAATAGAAATACATGTATGGGTTTTGAACTCAACCCTATTTATATCTTCTTAAAAATATGTTAAGGAAACCAAGGAAATAAGTAGCTGCTTTTTTCCCAAAATCCCTTTTTAAAAATGATTGGTGATCACAAGTTTTTCTTTTTTTAATATTATCATTAATTTATTTGTGTGTATGGTTCCCTGCATGCACCTGTGCACACGCATGCCTGTTTTAGTCTGTATACTATTAAACATTCAAATGGATTGAAAACATAGCTTTGATTTTTTTTTTCTCAGTTTTGGTAGGAAAACAAACTGAAGTACTAACTGGTAAAACGATTTTTAATGGAACATTTTAAAATGATGTTTGGAAAATAAGTGGGATTTTTACAGTCAACGTAATTCCCGGCATCCAGGGAATATACTGAATAGGGAAGAATTTCCCAGGGTAAACTTTGTGACATCAAGGAGGACCTCCCTTTTGGAATTTAGGAGGAAAATTGGGCTGAATTAAATTATGTATATGTTATGCAAAGAGGATAATTATCTTGCTCATTACCATTGCTGCTTGGAATTGTAGCAGTTTCTCTTTCTACCACAGTTGAAGATGAATGGGAATGTTGCCTTAATCATTTTCATTTTTGAAAACCCTTCTTTCCCTTCCATGCTGGCAGCTGTACCTTAGGTTGGTAATGTCTGTGCCTGTCCAGATGCACAATATGATCAGCAGAGGCAAACACATTTGTTTGATTAAACAGAATAAATGAGGTGCCAATAATCTTCCTAGTTTTCTGGCCCTCAGCTGTTATTTATAAGCATTCTGCTTGTGCTGTCATTATTGCATATCAATGCCAGAAAATGTTTATTTTTAATAAAGAGCATAATGGTATGTAAAGCTCACAGAGAAAACAAATATTGAAACAATTCTAATATTCAGATAATACTTACTGTCATATATTGACAGCTGTTAGACTTTTGACAAGATTATAAATTCCTGTCAAACTTGTCAGTAAGTATTGACCAAGTTAACTTTGTCAAGAATCTCCATTAGCAAATATGTCAGGAAACTTCTACAAATACAGTCATTCAAAGATGTACTTTATATCTTCAAAGCAAGATGATGTTACGAAGGTAAATATAGGATTTGTTAAGGGACACTTTAGTCTTTGAGCTTAGACCTTAGTCTTTGAGTGCTAAAGAATTCTTGCCAGTTGCAGAAATGTTATTCACTGTGGCAAGTAAAAGAACTGAAGGGGTTTTATTAATGGAACTTAAAGGTACAGTCAGTTGATCTGAAGAAAGTAAATAAGTGACATTTCCTATCATATGATGAATGTCCAATTAAATCTCAAAAGTATTTAAGACAAAGGGATTAAAATAACTATAGTTACAATAATTTGATAATGGATGCATAATACAAAAATGTAAATTGAGACATCACCAACATAAAATGTGAGGGGAACGGAAGTTAAAACGTAGATGATTTTTGTACATAGTTGAAGATGTTCTCAGCATAATATAGACCATCACAGTTATTAAATGTTTTACATAAGCCACATAATATCCACAAAGGAAATAAGAAAACCTGAGTAGAGACATAGAAATAAAGAAAATAAAAATAAAGAAAAGGGAAATGAAGCATAAAACCACAAATCACAATAGACTACAGCAACAGAGAAGAGTAAAACAAATGGCTTGTGAAATAGAAAACAATTAACAAACTGACATTGGTAAGCCCTTGCCTATTTATCTGTAGTTACTTTAAAATAAATGAAACAAATTTTCCAATCAAAAGACATAGGTTGGCTGAATTGATTTAAAAACAAAAAACAAAAAAAACAAAAGTAAGATCAAACTCTATGCTGTCTACAAGGGGTTCACTTTAGTTTTAAGGATACACATAGGCTGAAAGTGAAGGGACTGAAAAAGATACTTTGTGCAAACAGTAACCAAAAGAGGAGAGGTAAGATTATACCTCTACCAGACAAAACAGACTTTAAGTTAAAAACTGTCCAAAGTAACAAAAAGGTCATTATGTAAAGATAAAATGGTCAGTTTCTTAAGAGGATATCATAATGTTACTACGTATGTAGCCAACACTGCAGCTACTAAATATATAAAGCAAATATTAACAGAAATGTAAGCAGAAACCGAAAGCAATATAATAATAGTAGAGAACTTTAGCTTTCAACAATACATAGATCATCCAGATAGAAAATCAATAAGGAAACAGTGAACACCAATAACTCTATAGTCCAAATAACGCTATAGTCCAAAAATATACAAAACATTACATCCGACAGCAGCAGAATATCCATTATTTTCATGAACAACTGAACATTCTGCAAGATAGACCAAATATTAGTCCACCAAACAAGTCTTAACAAATTCAGGAAGATTGAAATTGTATCAAGTTTATATTCTGACTACGATGGTACGAATCTGGAAATCAGCAACAGGAAGAAAATTGGAAAATTCACAAATATGTGAAAATTAAAACAATATGTTCCTGATTGAACCAATGGATCAAAAATATCAGAAGGAAAATATTAAAAATTATATTTTGAGATAAATGAAAATTGAAATACATATCAAATCTTATGGAATGCAACAAAAGCAGTTGTAAGTGAAAAGTTTTTAATGATAAATGCCTACATTCAGAAAGAAAAAATATCTCAAATAACCTGAAATTACAGACTAAGCCAAGATTCAGAAGAAAGAAAATAATAAAGACCGGAGACAAAAATTAATAAAATTGATGCTAGAAAAACTACAAAAATGTAAATGGAAGAAAGAGTTAATTTTTCAAAAAGATAAACAAAATTGACATAACTTTAGCTAAAGTAAAAAAAGAAAAATAGAAGATTACATTAAATAAAATTAGAAATGGAAGAAGAGACAGCACAATGATACCACAGCAACACAAAAGATCATAAGAGACTGCTATGAACAATTACATGCCAACTAATTAGATGACTTAGAAGAAATTGATAAATTAATATAAACATAAAACTTAGCAAAACTGAATCATAAAAACTTAGAAAATCTGAACAGAACAATGTTGAGCAAAGAGATCAAATCAGTAATCAGAAAACTTCCAACAAAGATAAGCCCAGAGCCTGATGGCTTCACTGGTAAATTCTGCCAAACATATAACAAAAATTAATATCAATCCTTCTTAAACTCTTCCAAAAAGTTAAAGAGAAAGGAACACTTTTAAATTCATTTTATGAGGATGGAATTAGTCTAATACCAAACCAAGAGAAGGAGATAGCCCAGAAAAGAAAATTTATAGGCAATATCCCTGACAACAATGAATTCAAAAAATCCTCAACAAAAGTTAGCAAATTAACTTCAATAGCACATTGAAAGGATCATACACTGTGATAAATTAAGATTTATCTTGGGATTCAAAGATGGTTTCACGTAGACAAAATATATCAATTCAACAGAATCAAGGATAAAAAGCATGTAAACATTCCAATAGACACAGAAAATAGCATTTGACAAAATTTAACATCCTCTCTCTCACACACACAAAAAAGCCTCTTTGCCAGTTAGGTACAGAAGAAGTTTATCTCAATAAATAAAGTACTATATATGACAAGCCCACAGCTAATACTAATAATTAACAGTGAAAAGCCAAAAGCTTTTCCTATAAGATTAGGAACAAGACAACAATGTTCATTCTTAATCACTTCTATTCAATATAGAACTGTAAGGCATAGTCGAGCAATTAGGTAAGAGAAATAAATAAAAGGCATTCAATTAGAAAGGAAGAAGTAAAATTACCTATTTGTAGATAACATGATCTTATATATACAAAACTCTGTAGATTCCAACAAAAAACTGTTAAAACTAATAAACAAATTCGATAAAGTTGCAGAATACAAAACAAACATACAAAAATAAGTAGCATTTACATGGCAGTAACAACAAGCTATTCAGAAAAGAAATTAAGAAAACAATCCTACTTACAATAGCTGCAAAGTTAAGATACATAGGAATAAATTTTTTAAGGAGATGGAAGATCTTTACACTGAAAACCAAACAACATTGATAAAAAAAAATCAAAGAAGACATAAACAAATGGAAAGGTATCCTCTTTTCATGAACTTGAAGACTCATTATTGTTAAGATATGGATACTTCCCAAAGTGATCTACAGCTTTAAAAGAAATCCTTAATAAAATTACAATAACATTTTTCAGAGAAATAGAAAACACTAACCTAAATTTTATATGACACCACGAAAGACCATTATTAGCCAAAGTAGAAAAAAATGCTGGGACAGGACAGTATCTGATGTCAAAATATACTCTAAAACCATAATAATTAAACTGGCATGATACTGGCATAAAGATAAACATAAGACCAACGGAACAGAATAGAGAACCCAGAAATAAATCCATGCATTCACAGTCAACTGATCTTCAATAAAGTTGTCAAGAACACACAATGAAGAAAGAAATGTCTTCAATAAATAGTATTGGGAAAATATACTATCCACATGGACAGGAATGAAATGAAATTCTTATCTGACATTATAACAAAAATCAACTCAAAATAGATTAATCCTTAAAAGTTTTGAAGTTGTAAAACTACTAGAAGAAAACATAGGGGACATCTTAACATTGATCTGGCAATAATTTTTAAAATATGACCCCAAGAGCACATGCAACAAATGTAAAAAATAGAGAAATGAAATCACATAAAATTAAATAGCTCTGTACAGCAAAGGAAACAATAAACAGAATAAAAAGACAACCTACAAAATAGAAGAAAATATTTGGAAATCGTACATCTGATAAGTGGTTAATATTCAAAATATATAACTTCAATAGCACATTGAACTCAATTCAGTAAGAAAACCAATAACTGGATTTTAAATGGGCAAAGGTCCTGAACAGACATCGCTCAAAAGATCATGATGGCCAACAGGTATATGATAAAATGGTCAACATTCTTAATCATCAGAGAAATGAAGAATAAAACCATGATGAGATTTCACTGCACACTAGTCAGAATGACTATTAGACAAAATATTGAGAATACAGAGGAAAAATAATCCTTACTCACAGTTGTTGAGGTCAAGTAGTATGGCCATAATGGAAAACAGTATGGAGATTTACAAAAAAAAAAAAAAAAAGAAAAGTAGAGCAATAATATGATCTAATATTTCCATTTTTGGGTGTATATATATACATATATCTATCATATATATATCTATCATATATCTATCATATATATATCTATCATATATATATATCTTATATATATATGCAAAATGAAATCAGTATGTTGAAGAGATATCTGCATTCCTGTCCTCCCATGTTCATTGCAGCATTATGCACAATAACAAAGATCTGAAATCCAACTGTTTATCAACAAATGAAGGAATAAGGAAAATGTAGTGTACACACACACACAAATACACACAACTGATTAGTCCTCAGACTTTTAAAAGGAGGAAATCCTCTCATGTGTGATAACATAGATGAACCTGGAAGACATTATGCTAAGTAAAGTTAGCCAGGAACAGAAAGGTAAATACCATATTATCTTATTTCCATATGGAATCCAAAATAGTAGATTCGATAGCAGAGAGCAAAATAGTGGTGGCCAGGGGCTGAGGGCATCAGTGGGTTGGGGAGTACATCAGCAGATGTTGGCTAAAGGGTACAATGTTTTAGTTAGCATAACTAAGTTTTAAAGATCTAATGTAAAGCATTGTGACTATAGTTAATAATAGCGTAATATATACTTCAAATTGCATAGGGAGTCGATTTTACATGTTCTAACTATACACACACAAAGTATGTGAGATGATTATGCTAACTAGCTTTGTTTAATAATTTCATTATTTATACATACATCAAACATCATATTTATATATAATAATTAAATTATACCTTAATAAATGTGGGAATTTTTTTTTAAATGTGTCTATTTCTGGGTTTTTTATACTACTCCATTGATCCTTGTTTCTACTCCTCTGTCAGTACTACTTTGTCTTATTACGGTTATGTAATAAGGCTTGATATAAAATAGAATGCCCCTTTTACTTTATTCTTTTTAAGATCGTTTTAGCGATCTTACTTTTACATATAAATGATAGATATACTTTAGGTCAACAAATGTTCTTGCTGGAATTTTGCTAGGAATTACATTAAGTGTGAAGATCAATTTGGGAAGAATTGATATCTTTTCTTCGCTAAATTCCCATCCTTTTAATTCCCAATGATCTCAAATGGTAGATATAATATACATTGACCCTTTTGAAAACATTACTTTAAATCTTTCACTTTCTATCACTTCCCTTTCATCAATCATAATTAATCCTCTCCCCTATTCTAACATACCTTAGACCTCCTTGAAACTAACCATCTATTGAACTAATTAATTATTAACTATGTATCAACTCCCACTTATAATGATTTACCAGTCTCTCAGGTTTATTCTATATATCATTTAATAGGTTACATCAAATTAAATCAGCCTGTGGTCTTAAAAATCCTTATCCAAGAAAGAATACTTGAATTTTATAATCAATTATGTTGCTTTCAACTGAATTCTAATTAATTTTGGCATTTACATGCTTGTTTATTTTGTTGTAGCTTCAATGTGATAGCTATTCCCCTCATTTGATGCTTCATAAATTTTATTTTGTAAGAAAAAAGGTTCAAGAGCATGCATTTTATTATTACATCTTTGGCTAGATTTTATATACTGTGTTTTTTCTACTGCTATTCTTAATAAAGTGTGTAACCTTTTTTCTGAACTATTCTTTTGAGTATATAATTTTCAGACATTTAAAACTCAATTGTAAATATCTATAGCTGTTTTGCTTTGTTAGGCTTTTTTATTTTGTGGAGTTTGTACAAAAACTACAATTTCTACTACATAGGATATGTTGAGGTTTGCTTTGTGACATAATACACATTTACTTTTGTATATGCATCTGTTTTGGAGATGATTGCATCGTCCCTTTTTTGTTTTAAAATATATTAATATGCATTGTTATTTGCACATCAAAATGCAGTGTTCAACACTGTTTATTATTTAAATATCTTCTGGATTTAACATGTACTCTTTTACTTGCACTAGTATCCGCTCAAATTATAAACATATTAATATTTCACAGAGCAAGCCTAACCGATTTTATTTTTATTTATTTACTTATTTATTTTGACAGAGAGTCTCACTCTGTCACCCAGGCTGGGGTGCAGTGGCACAATCTCAGCTCACTGCAACCTCCACCTCCTGGGTTCAAGCAATCTGCCTCAGCTTCTGGAGTAGTTGAGAGTACAGGCATGCACCACCACTCCTGGCTAATTTTTGTATTTTTAGTAGAGAGGGGATTTCACCATGTTGGCCAGTCTGGTCTTGAAGTCCTGACCTCCCAAAGTGCTGAGATTATAGACGTGAGCCACCGTGCCCTGCCTCTAACAAATTTTAAAGAAACATTGATTTTATCAGTTTTTAGTTCTAGATGTGAATGTCTTTGACATATTGTACATTTTAAAAAAATCAGAATGCTAACTTATTTTTTATGTAATTTAAATCTATTCAATACTGCATTTATTTCTGCATATCTTTTCTTCTTTATAATTTACATCAGATGTCTCCTAACATCTTTGTGTGCATGTGAAGGGTCAGATAGTAAATCATGTCAATATCATGAGCCATAAGGTTTCTTTCAAATACTGAATTCTGCCATGTTAGCACAAAAGCAGCCATAGACTATGTAAAAAGAAATGGATATAACCATTTCTTAATAATACTTTATTTACAAAAGAGGCAGTGAGGTAAATTTGGGGGAGTGACTAAAGTTTGCAGACCCTTGATCTACATAATTATTCTGCATAATATATGGGGCTGTATATGAATTTATATTCTTTACTTTTTTGTTTTATTAAGATTATTTTAAAAAGATAATATACTCTCATTGGGTGATATTATGCAAATATGTGAGAGAAGATATTTACATTTAGCAAAGCTATTTACTAGATGAAATTATGGCCTAAATAGGGTAAGATCACAGAGCTGAGGTCAAGCTCATTCTGCTTGGCTCTGTCCTGAACTGCCAAAGTGTACAATCACTTAATCATTCACCTGCTAAACAGACATTTATTTTTTACTTGCTATTAAATTTTAAGTGCCATTTTATGCATATTATCAGACTTATCATGGTCAGAGTCTGGTTATTTTACCTTTTTCTGACCTCCAGAACAAACTTGAAAAGGGCTCAATGGAAACCAGTGGCTTATTAAAGTATTAATCTAGTTAGAAGAACTACAAAGGAGTTTTACAGTGATAAGGACTAATATTAGTAGAAAAATACGCGAATTCTGAAGTTAGACTTATTTATTAGGTAGCAATATGCTAAACACCATTACCACTTTATCTCAATTTTCCTGAAATAAAGGATTTAAACTGGCCAATAAGAAATCGCATTGAAGGCTATTTGAAAATAAACTATAAATTGCCTATGAGATACCACAGAGAATTTGGCATTTTTTTCTCTTAATGAATCAATAGAAGGAAAATATGTAGACTCCTGAGAACACAAGTAGATGGCCTTAAAGAATCTCTTCCCAGGTTTTTGTCACTTTGTAATATAAAATAACAATGATATAAACTTAGTTGATGACAACTAACATAAAACATGTATATGATCTTTTTGTTTATAGGAGTCCTTAAAATTTATATGTGAAAATTTGGAAAGTTGTTTAATGCCACTTAATTATTTTAGGTTCTGAGGGTATCATTTAAATAACCAATGCTTCATTGCACTAAATGGTCCAAAAGTGTCCTCAAAACTGTAAACTTGTTTTCAGAAGTGCCTAAAGAGTCCCTAGGGAATATCTTAATTGTCTAGAGTACCTTCCTCATTAGTATATTGATTTAAATATTTCTATGATACCAGACATGCAAGTCTCCACATGTAAATCATTTATAAAACTTTTATTTAAAGATATTTTATATCACTTTATTATGTCTTTATTAAAGAAGCCAAAGGGATACATAACTCTATCCACTAAAGAAATGGATACTAATTGCATGTGGGCAGTGGTGTATAATTAGAGATAGAAAGCTTAAATAGCAGTAGTCATTAAAAAAAGTAGTTTAGATTTAACAATAATAATATCAGCTACCTTTGTGATCATCTTATTTTCTGCAAAATAGAAAAGAACACACTAATAATGTTATTAAACATGTAAAATCAGAATATTTTAATAAAATATTTTATTAATATTAATAATTAATGTTTTAACAAAATATTGTTATTCAACATGTAAATAATTTTAACAAAATATTGTTACTTTAACAAAATATTGTTATTCAACATTAAATTGGAATTTATGAAATGCACGAGTTCATTTATTTCTAATTTTTAAATAAATAACTTTTACATAATATGTAAAAATATTTTCCTCTGCTATATTATCCCCGAAAATGTCTCATACTATGTTTTCTTCTAACTTTAAAATAACACCATGATTTTAAGTAGACCTCACTTTATATTATATATAAATGTATAATAGATATACACACACGTATTAACTATATGCATAGTAGTATGGTTACTACATAGTAAATAATACATATTGTTATAATATAAATATATATAATAATACATATTGTTATAATATAAATATATTACATATGTATAATAAATATCATTATAATATGAATATATAATACATATTATAAATACTACATATTTATTATATAGTTGCAGCATTCAAGACAAGGTATATGATATTGGTGAAAGGAATAGACATATAGATAAATAAAGCATCATAGAGAAGTCAGAAATAGACCTTCACAAATACGACCAATTAATTTCTTAGTAAGTCTTTTTTTTTTTTTTTTTTTTTTTGAGACAGAGTCTCACTCTGTCACAAGGCTGGAGTGCAGTGGCACAATCTCTGCTCACTGCAACCTCTGCCTCCCTGGTTCAAGCAATTCTCCTGCCTCAGCCCTCCCGAGTAGCTGGGACTTATAGGCATGTGCCACGCCCAGCTAATTTTGTATTTTTAGTAGAGACTGGGTTTCACCATGTTGGCCAGGATGGTCTTGATCTCTTGACCTCACGATCTGCCTGCCTCGTCCTCCCAAAGTGCTAGGATTACAGGCACGAGCCACTGTGTCTGGCCTTTCTTAGTAAGTTGTAAACGTAATTAAATAGAAAAATGATAGACTTTTCATCATCATATGAGTCATATGGACACTAACCGGCAAAAAAGAAAAAAATTAAAAAAAAGAACCTCAGCTTAAACATCATACTTTACACAAAAATTAACTCAAATTGGGTCATGGACTTAAATGTAAGATATAACACAATAAAATATTAAAAATATTAGAAAAAAAGAATCTTTAGTATCGAGAATTAAACAAAGGGTTTTTAGACTTGCAACCAAAAGGACTATTAGTAAAAGAAAAAAAATGATAATTGTGGCTTATGTCCTTCTGGATTCAGTGTACCCACTTTGCCCTGACCTGAGGATTTCAGCTGTGGCCCAGAGACCTTCTGGAAACCTGACCTTCAAGCACCCATGGTCTTCTCTTGGACTCCCATAGCCTAAGTGTTCTGCCTGCCCCTGCCTGAGAGTTCAGCCTGTGACCCTGGGACAAGCCCATCCCTTCCCATCATGGCCAGCACTAGAGCCCTGGGCTAACCTGAGCCCTCTCTTTCCTATCCAGCTGATTCTGGACTCATACACCCAGTCCATACACAGTCCAGTGGGCATCTAAGGGCTGGGGAATTAGAGAACTACCCACCCCATTCCAACACTGCTGGCACCTGACCACCTTCCTCAGGGCCTGGGGTCAGGCTGAGGCAGCCATTACCATTACCAATCCACATTTGCACAAGCCCAAAGGTGGAGGCCCTGCTTTACATGAAGAATCAGTACTGCCAGAATGGAGAACAGGAGAGTCACAAAGCTATCTGAATCAGGCTGAGTGATGAAGTTCTGACCCAAAACCATTCTCAAGGAGAGTCACAAATCAGGCATTTCCTAAGGCTCACATCCACATTGTAAGATCTAAATTAAGAGTCACAGCTGTAGAACAAGGGTGTGATAGGGCAACAGTCCACATTTCTGACTCCCTATGATGAGGAGCTGGTGCAGCTCCACCATACTCCAGCAAACGCATCAGCAAAATTCACCAGGAGCTTCCCCAGCCATACTCACTGGGGCTGGTGCCTGTGCTTGCCATAGGGGTATTTGTGGGCCAACCAGGGACTTTAGTGCTGCCCTGCTCTGTTCTCCCACCAACACAGAGCAAGAAGCAGAGAGCACTGGGCTCACCACTATCCAACCCATCACCTGAGATAACAGAGTACCTCACAGTAAAATTAAAAGATGAGTTATGTACTGATCTGCTTGTGCCATGGCTGGCTCTCGTGGGTTAGCATTATCTATTGGCCTGTAGGTCAAATGGCACAGCCCAATATAAGAGCTGCTGACAGAGGTGCATAGGGCCATAGAAGCAAAACTAAAGAGCCCTACCCATTTTACTCTACAGTCACATCACCTGGGAGAGGAAGGAAAACCCAACAGTAATATTGGAAAAGAAAGGGAATAATCGTATTTGCATGAAAATGATTACACAAATTAGAAGTGCCAGCATGTCCACGAAAAATGTATTATGTTGTAACAGCCCTAACGGATCAAACTATCTCTCCAGCAATGGTCCCCAACCAAAAGGGAAACTCAGAAATAACAAAGAATTCAAATCATGGATGACAAGGAAGTTCAACATAGTGAAGACAAGACTGAAAATCAACACAAAGAAACTATTAAAACAATCCAGAAAATGACGGAAGAGATGAACACATTAAAGATAAATCAGTAAGAGTTTATATAGTTAGAAAACTCACTTAAGGAATTACAAAATACAATCAAAAGCTTTATCAGTAAAATAGACCAAGCAGAAAAATTTCAGATCTTGAAAAATTGTTTTTCAAACAAATTCAGACAAAATTAAAGAAAATGAACAAAGCTTTTTAAAAAATGGAGTTATGTAACGTGACTAAACCTACCAATTATTGCCATTCCTGAGAGAAAGAGAGAAAAAGTTAACAATGTGGAAAATATTTTTGAGGGACTAATTCAAGAAAAAATGTCCTAATCTTGCTAGAGAGGTTGAAATCCAAATACAATAAATTCAGACAAAACCTAGGACAGGCTATACAGAATGAACATCACCAAGACATGTAGTCACCAGAGGTTTCAAGGTCAACACTAAAGAGAAAAATCTTAAAGACAATCAGGAAGAAAAAAAAAAAAAAAAAAAGGCCAAAACAAAAAGGAAAAAAAAAAAAAAAAAAAAAAAAAAATCAAAGACAGCCAGAAAAAAGGGCCAGATATATACAAAGGTAACCCTGTCAGGCTAACAATGGACTTCTTAGCAGAACCACTATAAGGTAAAATAGATTGCAGACCTATTTTCAGTATTCTTAAAGGAAAGAAACTCCAACCAAGAGTTTTATATCTCAAGAAACTAAACTTTATAATATGTGAAGGAAAAATAATTTTTTTTTTCCGACAAGCAAGAACTAAGGGAATTCCACCAGACCAGTCTTATAAGAGATCCTTAAGGTAGTTCTAAGCATGGAAATTAAAGAACAATATCTGCTACCACAAAAATAAATATAAGCACACAGCCCTGTGACCTTTTAAAGCAACTACACAACCAGGAATACAAAGCAACCAATTAGTAACTTTATGATAGATTCGAAACCTCACAAATAATTACTAACCTTAAATGTGAATAGCCTAAACAGCCCACTTAAAAGACACAGAGTGGAAAGTCGGATAAAAAAAATAGACCCATCCAACTACTGTCTTCAAGAGACCCATCTCATAAGTAATGACACACATAGGCTCAAAGTAAAGGGCTAGAAAAAGATCTATCACACAAATGGAAATCAAAAACAGTAGGAGTCACTATTCTTACATCAGATAAAACTGACTTTAAACCAGCAACAGTCAAAGGACAAATAGGGGCGCTACATAATAATAAAGGGTTCAATTCAATAGGAAAAAATTGACTATAGCAAATATATATGCATCCAATGTTGGGGTACGCAGATTCATAAAACAAGTAGTTTCAGACCTATGAAACATTGAAGACAGACAGACAATAATAGTTGGAAACATCATCACCCTACTGGCAGTGTTAGATCATTGAGGCAGAAAAATAACAAATTCTGGATGAAGATTTCACACTTGGACAATTATACCTAACAGAGATCTATAAAATCCTACATGCATCAACCACAGAGTATAATTCTTCTCATCTGCATGCAGAACATACTCTAAGACCAAACATGCTAGGCCATGAAGTATCAACAATTTTTTTAAAAATTGCAGCCAAACCACGCATACTTTCCAGCTACAGTGGAATGAAAATATAAATCAATACCAAGAGGATCTCTTAATACCACACAATTACATGGAAATCAACCAACTGGTTTTTAAATTGCTTTTGGGTAAACAACAAAGTCAAGGCAGAAATAAAAAATTACTTGAAATTTATGAAAATAGAGATGCAACATACCAAAATCTCTGGAATGCAGCAAAAGCAGTGTTAAAAGTTTTTAATGCTAAACACCTACATCCAGAAGTTAGAAGAATCTCAAACTAAAAATCAAACATTGAAACTTAGAGAAAACTAGTAAAACAATAACAAAATAATCCTAAAAGTAGCAGAAGAAAATAAATAACTAAAATCAGGGGATAACTAAAGAAATAACTAAAATAAGAGCAAACTGAGACCCAGAAATTCACACCAAAGATCAATAAACCCAAATTTTCTTATTTGGAAGAGAAACAAGATCAATACAGCTAGAGTAGATTAACACCAAAAAAGAGAGAGATCCAAATAAGCACAGTCAGAAATGACAAAAGTGACATTACAACAGAAATAAAAAAGATCCTAAAGGACTACTGTGAACATCTCTATGCACACAAGCTAGGAAATCTAGTGGAAATGGATGAAGTCCTGGAAACACACAAACTCATAATATTTAATCAGAAAGAAATTGAAATCCTGAACAGAACAATATCTTGTTTTGAAATTGAATCAGTAATAAAAACAAAACCCTAAACCAGATGGATTCATAGCCAAATTCTACCAGACATACAAAGAAGAGCTGGTACCAGTTCTACTGAAACTACTGCAAAAGTCTGAAAGAAAATAAAAAACTTACAATGAATAACAAACTCAATAAATTTACAGGAAACAAAATCAACATACAACCTACAAAAAATTGCATTTGTATGTCTATATACTAACAACATACAATCTGAAAAGGATATTAAATCCTTTATTTATTTGTAATGGAATTAGACCCATTAAAAGGATATTAAATCCTTTATTTATTTATAATGGAATTAGACCCATTAAAAATAGAAATAAACCTAACCAAGGAGGTAGAAGACTTTTTTTTACACTGAAAACTACAATATATTAATGAAAGAAATTAGACACATACAAATGGAAAGAAATATAATGTTTACATATTGGAATCTTAATACTGTTAAAATATTTATGTTACACAATGAATTGGAATTCTATTCCCATGAAAATCCCAGTGACATTTCTTTTAGAAATAGAAAAATAGTCCTAAAATTCATATGGAACAACAGAAGACTCAGGATATAGAAAGTCATCTTGAGAAGAAAGAACAAAACTGGAGGCATCACACTGCCTAACTTAAAACATATTACAAAGCTATAGTAATCAAAACAGTATGGTATTAGGCTAAAGAAAGATATACAGAACAATGAAACAGAATTAAGAGCTTGGCTGGGCATGCGTGGCTCACAACTGTAATCACAGAGAGGCTGAATAGAAAAAATAATGACAAGGTCCAATGATCTGTTACCTGTAAGTAACACTTCACCTATAAAGATATACACAGACTAAAAATAAGGGGTTGGAAAAAAATATTTCATACCAACAGAAACCAAAAAAAAAAAGAAAAGCAGGAATAGCTATACATAGATTTCCAGACAAAAACTACAAGAAGAGACAAAGAAGGTCATTATATAATGATAAGGGTATTAATTCAGCAAGAGGATATGACAATTGTAAATATGTATGCACTCAACACTGGAGCACCCAGATATATAAAGCAAATGTTATTAGAGCTAAACATGGAGATAGACCTATTACAATAATAGCTGGAGACATCAGCATCCACTCAGCATTAGATAGATCATACAGACAAAAAGTCAACAGAGAAATATCCAACTTAGTATACAACTATAGACCAAATGGACCTAACAGATATTTTCAGAACACTTCATTCAGTGGCTGTACAATATACATTCTTTTCCTCAGCTCATGAATCATTCTCAAAATAGGCCATATATTATGCCACAAGACGAGTTTTTAAAAATTCAAACAAATTGAAATTACATCACATATTTTCTCTGACTACAGTGGAATAAAACTAGAAATAAATATCAAGAGAAAGTGAAAATTATATTAGTACATGGAAATTAAACAACATGCTTCTGAGTGACCAGTGCATCAATGAAAATGTTTAGAAGAAAACTTAAAAATTTCTTGAAGCAAATGAAAATGGAAGCACAGCATACCCAAACCAAGAGTTACAGGATACAAAACCAATGTACAAACATCAGTAGCATTGCTATATGTCAATGGTGAACAACCTGAAAAAGAAATAAAGAAGTAATCTCATCTGCAGTAGCCCCACATAAAATATCTACGAATTCAGTTAACCAAAGAAGTGAAAGATTTCTATAATGAAAACTATAAAATATTTATGTAAGATATTGAAGAGGACACAAAATAATGAAAAGATATTCCATGCTTATGATTGGAAAAATCAATATTGTGGCAATGCTCACAGTACCTAAATCAATCTGTTACTTGAATGCAATTCTTATCAAACTACCAATGATATTCTTTACAGAAATAGAAAAAAGAATCCTAAAATGTACTCATAACCATAAATGACCCAGAATAGCCAAAGCTATTCTAGGCAAAAAGAACAAAACTGGAGGAATCACATTACCTGACTTCAAATTATACTTCAGAGGAATCGTGCCAGAACAGGATGATACTGGCATGAAAACAGACACATGGACCAATGGAACAGAATAGAGAACCCATAAATAAATCCATACATTTATAGGGAACTCACTTTTGACAAAGGTGGCAAGAACATACATTGGTAAAAGGACAGTCTCTTCAATAAATGGTGCTGCAAAACTAGATATACATTTGCAGAAGAAACTAGACTCCTATGACTTGCCATATATAAAATAAAAATACATTAATACTTAAATGAAAAGATATTCAAATATATAATCATAAAATACATAAAATACAGAATTATAAAATATGTAATTACAAAGTAGATAAAATATAAACTTACAAAACAGATTAATACTTAAATTTAAGACTTCAAACTATCAAACTACTAAAAGAAAACATTGGAGAAACTCTCCAGAACATTGAACAGTACAAAGATTTCTTTAGTAATAGCCCAGAAAAACAAACCATCAAAGTAAAATGGACAAATGAGTTTGCATCAAGTTTAAAAACTTCACAGAAAATAATACAATTTACAAGGTAAAAAGATGACCAACAGAATGGGACAAAATATTCACAAACTTTCCATTTCACAAGGGATTACTAACCACAATATGTGAAGACCTCAACTAATTTTATAAGAAAAAAATCTAATAATCCAATTTAAAATGGCAAAAGTCTGAATAAACATTTTCCAAAAGAAGACATACTAATAACATACCAGCATATGAAATGGTACTCAACATTACTGACCATTAGAGAAATGCAAATCAAAACTACAGGATATCATTTTACCCCCGTGGAAATGACCTTTAAAAGATAGGCACTGAACAAAGGCTGGCAAAGATGTGGATAAAAGGGAACATTTATACACAATTAGGGAAATGTAAATTAGTATAACAACTATGGAGAACCGTGGTTGGAGGATTAGAGGTTCCTCAAAATACTAAAAATAGAACTATCATGTGATTCAGTAATCCCATTGCTAGACATATACTGAAAAGAAAGAAAATCAAGATATTGAAGAGATATCTATATTCCCATGTTTGTTTGTTGTAGTACAATTCACAATAGCCACGGTTTGGAAGCAACCTAAGTGTCCATCAACAGATGAATGGATAAAGCAAATGTGGTACATTGGCTGGGTTCAGTGTCTCAAGCCTATAATCTTAGCACTTCGGGAAGCCGAGGCAGGTAGATTACCTGAGGTCGGGAATTCAAAACCAGCCTGGTCAACGTGGCAAAACCCTGTCTCTACTAAAAATACAAAAATTAGCTGGGTATGGTGGCATGCACCTGTAATCTCAGCCACTCCAGAGGCTGAGGCAGAATAATTGATTGAAACCGGGAGGTGGAGGTTGCAGTGAGCTGAGATTGCACCACTGCACTCCAGCGTGGGCAACAGAGCAAGACTCTGTCTCCAAAAAAAAAAAAAAAAAAAAAAAAGTGGTACATATCCACAATGGAGTATTATTAAGCCATAAAAATAATGAGATCATGTCAGTTTCAACAACATGAATTGAACTGGAGATCATTATGTTAAGTGAAATAAGCCTGGCACAGGAAGACAAACTTTGCAAGTTCTCATGTATTTGTAGAATCTAAAAATTAAAACAATTGAACTCATGGACATAGAGAGTACAGTGATTATTACCAGGGGCTGGTAAGGGTAGTGGGGGTGAGGAAAGTGGGGATGGTTACAACAGAATGTATTATACATTTTAAAAATCTAAACGTATAATTAGATTCCTTGACACACAAAGAAAGGATAAATACTTGAGGTGATGGATACCCCATTTACACTGATGTGGTTATTATGTACTTTATGCCCATATCAGAATATCTCATGCACTCCGTAATATGTATATTTATTATGTACCTGCAAAAATTAAATATAAAAATTTTATATTAAAGAATATAAAAGTAAACTACAGGTCAATACTCTTGATGAACACAGAGGCAAAATCCTCAGCAAAATACTAGGAAATCTAATCCAGCAGCATATCAAAAAGTTAATTCCCCATGATCAAGTAAGCTTTATTCCTGGAATGCAAATTTGGCTCAACATACACAAATCAATAAATTGGATTCACTACATGAACCAAATTCACATGATCACTTATAAGAGCGAACTAAATTTTGAGAACACAAGGACATAAAGATGGGAAGGATAAAACACTGGGGACTACCAGAGGGGGAAGGGAGGGAAGGGGGCAACGTTGAAAAACTACCTATTGTTTATTATGCTCACTATCTGGGTGATGACACCAGTTGTACAACAAAACTTTGCATAATGCAACATACCTATGTAACAAATCTACACATGCACCACCTGTATCTAAAATAAAAGTTGAATTTGAAAAGAAATAAATGGCGAGTTGTTAAAAAATGTGCAATGGAATACTATTCAGAAATTTAAAAAACTCTTGATACGTGTAAAAACATGACTGAATCTCTAGAAAACTATGCTGAGTGAAAAACATGAACCTCCAAAAGCAACATAGTTTGATTCCATTCATGTATTATTCTTAAAGTGACACAAAATTTTCAGTATGGAGAACAGATTATGGGTTAGGAATTTTGCAGGGGGAGTGGATGTAATTATGAGAGGGCAGCACTAGGGATCTTTGTGATAACAGAAGTCCTTCGTATCTTAATTGTGGTGGTAGAGTCGTAAACTTATACATTATAAAATTGCATTGAACTAAATGCACACACATAAATAACTGCATGTAAAACTAAGATTCATAAGTCTGATTGAGTGTATCAAAATCAACTTTCCAATTGTGATTTGTGCTCTGCCTATATTAATACCTCCTACCTCCCAGACCTCTGGCAACCATGAATATTTTTACCATCTCCATAGTTTCGTCTTTTTTTAGGACATCATATAGTTGAAATTATATAGTATGTCACCTTTTCAGATTGTCTTATTAAGGTTTCTACTTAGTATGTAAGATTTCTCTATTTTTTATGGTTTGATGGTGTTGAATAATATCTACTGTATAAGTTCTCACTTAGCATTTAAGGTTTCTCTATGTCTTTTCGCTTCTTTTATCATTGAATAATATTTCATTGTATGAATGTACACTTTAAAAAATCTGTTCACCTGCTAAAGGACATATTGGTCATTTCCAAGTTTTAACAATTATAAATAAAGCTGCGATAAACATCCATGTGCCTATTTTTGTGAGAACATGTTTTCTACTCATTGGGTATAAATATCAAGGAGTGTGATTGATAAATTTTACAGTAACTGTATATTTAGTGTTGTAAGAAACTGCCAAACTATCTTCCAAAGTGGCTGTGCCATTTTTCATTACTACCAACAATAAATGAGAGTTCCTGTTTTTTGACATTCTCACCAGCATTTGGTGTTGTTAGTATTCTGTATTTTTGCCATTCTCATAGGTATGTAGTGAATGTTTTTTATTGTTTTAATTTGCAACTCTAAATGACATGTAACATTATGCATCTTTTCACATAAAATTTTTGTCTTCTCTGCATCTTCTTTGGTGAAGTGTTGGTTCAGAACTCTTGTCCATTTTTTTCTTAATTCTTGACTACAGGTGCATTTACCACAGCAGACTAAATTTTTTTTATTTTTGCATAGAGATGGGGTGTTGTTATGTTGCCCAGGTTAGTCTCAAACTCCTGATCTCAAGTGACCCTACTGTCTCAGCCTCCCAAAGTGCTATGATTACATGCAAGAACCACCATGCCTGGCAGTCTTTTCCATTTCTTTTAATTTAGTTTAGCTCTCTTCTGGATCCTCCAGGGGCTCTCTGTAGGAGACACTGTGGGCACATGGCAAGGAATACTGGCCAGCCTGCTGTGTGGGACCCTTGGGCCATGAGTCTCAGCCCTGGCTGGCAGGGAAGAGAGTAGGAAGCTGCCAATTTTGGCAGAACACCCCCAATATTGCAAATGAAAAGATAGGTGCCATTACAGTCCTGAAGAAAAGGAAAATGCCATAGAAAAGACTGGATCGGATCGAGGCTGACATATCAGACCCTTGAGAGCAAGCCAAGCATCAGGAAAGACAATTTTGAAAGTGAAGTTTGATTTGAGGAAATTGAGGAAGCCTGTTAAATATGTTAGTGGTTTAAAAGACTTGATGTTATGAAATAGAATTCCAGATTACCACAAATTATTTATTTTGCCAAAATGATGACTCAAATTTTTTTTAAAAAAAACAAAAACCTTTTATAAGCCTTTTGAATTTAGTCAATGTTCACACACAGAATTTCTTTTGCAAGATTAATTTCTTAAGGAACTTTCCATATCTTGTTTAAACTTTTAGCTTTATATTATCTACTTAAAAAAACTTCTTTAAGCCCAGGCGAAAATTTACCTTTTGGTGACATCTGCATTTTACCAATAATCTTTAAGGTTGCTTTTATTTCTCAAAGATTAAAGTCACATGAACCAAAAGGTACCGCAGCATTTAAAAAATATTTGAGCTAAGCACTTATTTTCCTTTTAAGCCAATTAATTAGAGCTCTTTTTATAGACATCACACACAACACATATATAACTACACAGACAGAAGGCGATCCAGTTGCGATAAGATTTTTTGTTTGCCAACCTCCTAATTGGATTATTGGTTTCCAGGTGGAGCCCTTTAACAGTAAGGGTAGGAAAGTATGCAGTTTCTAGGGCCTAATACACAAGTATAGCTGGAAAACAAACATGAATTTTTACAAGAATCCATCTGCCTCTAATTCCTGGGGCTCCATGAGATAAACAGAGGTCTCTCCCAAAGGAATCCATGGTGCCTTTTCTTTTTTTCCCAAGGGGTCCCAAGCCATCAGAAATTATCTTAGGGTCCCTCATGCGTGCATTAGGAGTGCCAAGACAAAACGGAGAAAAATTATTCAGTCAACTGAGAAAAAAACCTTTTTCCAGCAAAACAAGATCCAAGAAGAGATAAACATAAAAGCCTTTTAAATATACCTATAACTTGGATATCCACTATTAATTAAGCTGATCATTCTTTAAGAAAATACTTTTAAATCCTTTATTACCCCACTTTAGCTGATGCCAAGCAGACAATATGTCTGGCTTTCAAATTTTACCAAAAGTAACCTTCCAGGTGCTCAGAGAACCCTCCCAGGTTCTCTGAGGGAAGAGAATCAATAAATGGCAAAGTTCACGCAGATATAACCAGGAAGGACTCATTCCCTAGGCCAAGATTGAACACCGGCTGCCACTGCAAAATGGCAGAGTCTAAAACAAAGCACTACCACATGGTTCTCCCAAGGATATAAAACAAGCTAGAGGCCTACAGCAAAGTTTGCTACTGACCAGTTCGCCAGGCTAATTTTAACAGAGGGCTTATGGAGTCCCAGGCCCACATCCCATCCTAGGGTAACTGTCTTCTTGACAGAACCATACAGGAAGACATGCAAAGTACACCAGATTGGCTAAAGTCTAAGACCAACCTCACAAATCCTTTTTCATACTCAAAACTTTGCAGAGAATATAAATAGTGATTGTTGGGGTCCTGACCTAGTAAAACATCTTCTAAAAGGAAAAACAGCCTCTGCCATAGAGAGCCCTCTCTACTTGCAGGGCTGTGTTATTAGTTGGTGCAAAAGCAATCACCTCCCCTGCCATCTAAGTAATGGCAAAAACCACAACTACTTTGCACCAATCTACCAACTCCTGACCTGGTGGAAAAAAAGGTTAAAAAAAAAAAAAAAAAGTTTAAATTGCAGGGCTGGAAAGATTCCTGGGGTTTGAACCTCTTTTTCTTATGCAAGTGGGTTCCTCCAATAGGGAGAGAAGCTTTTAATTGCTGTTGAACTGAGCTGGACCTCTTGGTCAGGTGAGGGGAAGACTCTGTGGGCACGTGGCAAGGAATGCTGGCCAGCCTGCCATGTGGGGCCCTTGGGCCATGAGTCTCAGCCCTGGCTGGCAGGGAAGAGATTGGGAAGCTGCCAGTTTTGGCAGAACACCGTCAATATTGCAAATGAAAAGATAGGTGCCATTACAGTCCTGAAAAAAAGGAAAATGCCAAAGAAAAGACTGGATCGGATCTAGGCCGACATACCAGATCCCTGAGAGCAACAGCCTGGGATGGGGGGATGCAGCTTTCTCTACCCTCAGAAGTCTGAGGACAAGAAGGCTCAGAAATGAGACAGAAAAAGATTTTTTTGGTCCACATTTTACTCATCTTTCATCATATCCCTGTACAGGCCACCAAAACGATGCCGGATTTTTTGCTCCTTAGTTCAGCTAAAATCTGGCTTTTCGTGTCACAACCAGGGAAAATGAAGCACACAGACACATTGAAAGGTGAGGAGAGCGGAATTTATTAAAAGAAAGGTCTCTGTATAAAAAGGGGGTCCTGCCAACAGGCTCCCTCCTCACAGACTGAATACCAGGCCACCACACTGAGAGTTGAAGAGGCCAGCCTCCTCCCACCTGCCTAAGGTGTGAATTCCTGCTGGCTCCACTCTATTCTTCCAGTGTGCAGGCAAGCCCTCAGTCTGAGCCACTCCACATTGATTTATTTCCCTTACTGCACATGTGTTAAGAGACAGAATTTTTCACTATGGGCATGGTTAGGCAAGCCGCCTGTGCACAATGACCTGGGCAGGATTTGGCTGTCTCCTGTCTGTATCGATAAGAGGGTTAAGACAATTCACAAAGAGAATATCCCTCTCGCATCATCGATACATTTTGGCGAAATGTTCAGTGGCACATATCTCCCAGGACCTTGCTAAACATACTTTTGCTAAGCCAATCACTTTTAAGGTATATTTCTGGCTATAAAGCATATAAAAAAGGTTCTGTGTTATCCTAGATTTTGATTTGATACTTATTTATACACTTTAATGTTATCGGTCATAAGATTGTATGCTATCATTTTGAGGATCACTATTCATACAGAGAAAACAAATTTACATGTGCAATTCTGCAGGAGACATTTGGTGAAACTACATTTTGTGCAAGAATGTACAATTAATGTTCCATCACTAAAATAAGAATATGCTACCTCCCTTTGAAATATGGAATACATTTTAAAATAAATAACTCAGATGAAGAAGCATAATATTGAGATGGCATTATCAGTAAGTGTTATCCAAAAGTTATAAATCATGTTTCACCTGAATGTATTTAACCTATTCCAATGCTCCCATTATGTTTGAATAATGGAGCAAAATCACATATTTCCACTGACTCATCAGTCTTTTGGAAAGTGACAAATTTGAAAGATTACTCTGACATGAAATACATACAATTTTATGCAAATACATAATTTAGTTCCATCTCATAGCATATACTGTTAGCTGAAATAAAAACGGTTACACAGAAAACACCAGTGTGGATGCTACACTGGAGAGGTGTTCAAAAAAGGCATCATGTGAACTATTTCAGACTTTGTTACTTCATTATGCTGATAAATTTAGACATAGTTAAATTTGCTTTAGCCTACACTGTTACATTTCAGGTTAAAAGACAATAAAACTAAGATGTATTCTAAGCACTGTCATATTAATTTTATTATGAAATTTTCTCCCAAAATGTCTAGTTATGTTCCCCCCCGCCCCAAGTCTTGCTCTGTCACCCAGGCTGGAGTGCAATGGCACGATTTCAGCTCACTACAACCTCCGCCTCCCAGGTTCAAGCAATTCTCCTGCCTTAGTCTCCTCCTGAATAGCTGGAACTACAGGTGCACGCCAACATGCCTGGCTAATTTTTGTATTTTTAGTAGAGACGGGGTTTCACCATGTTGGTGAGGCTGGTCTCAAACTCCTGATCTCGTGATCCGCCTGCCTCAGCCTCCCAAGTGCTGAGAGTGAGCCACCGCGTCTGGCCCTAGTTTACTTTTTCTAAGCTGTGACCATACGAAGTGGAGTGATGAAAATCTAGATAATTCTAGGTAACATCGTTGCACCTAAAACATAAATGCTAATAGAGATGATCAGGTTCAATTATATTAATTTTTTTCTATTTCCATATTACTCTTTGTTGATAAATCTGTAGATTATTTTAAAAAACACTTTCAGAGTAAAACAAGTTATAAAAATATGCAAGTTGATTCTATCATTGCCTCCATATGTATTTTCACAAATTTGGAATAAATTCTTATTTATTGGAATATAATATGTATGTATTTGTTTCTTCATGCATATAGATTACATAAATTATTCACATAGAAATGCATTCATGAGAATGTATGAATAAAGAAAAACAAAATATATAGGAAAAGAGAACAATCTGCAGAACCCTAGAATTCAAGATGAAGACATTTCTTGAACTGAATTCTGTATATAACAGGATCAGAATTCCTTAAAGTTCATATTGTAATATAGATACAGGTTGTATTGGATGAGAATTTTTAAGGCTGGGGCCTATTTTAAAGATTCAACTATTACGATTGAGTCACAGTGAGGTGAAATTTTAAAAAGATTTCAAGAAATTATAATTATCTACCTAAATTTACCCCAAGTTAGTCTATTTCTGTATTGGGCTGCCATAAGATTTAAACTTAAAATACATTAATTTGCTTTAAATACTAAATTCAATGAGATTTCTGATGTTTGGTGTACTATAAAAATTGTTTGGGAATATAAAGGTGAATTAAAAATGTTTCTCATTTCTGTAAACCTCTATCTCAAAATCGACAAAGCTAAGAATAGTTAAGTGCATTTTTACAACTGCATACAAAGTTTTCTGGGGTCAAAAATGGAAAAGATATAGCATAATATAAGGAACAGTTGGCATTTGACCTATACCTTGTGTAATGTATTAATAATTGACCATAAAATATAATTAAATACCTGCTGTGTACAGGCACTATACTTGGTAAATGAAAATGGAACAATAAACATAGATTAAAGACCAAATGTTACAGCAATTGAAAACACAGATTAGTTAAAATTTCAACTCTTCCACCTAATAGCACTGAGATCTCAGAATACCTGGGTTCCAATGTGGACTCCATCACCAAGAAGCAGTGAGAAATTTATACAAATGATACATATCTGCAAAACATGGATCAAAATTCTTGTCCTGAGAATTGTTACAAGTATTAAAGCGTGCAAATAGATTACAAAAATGCTTGCAGAGTAAGCACACAATAAATGACAATTATAACACTGTTGTAAAAGAAACACTGCTTCTATTCATATCATCTTTTCTAAGAACTCCAGTGCTAATGAGTTCTTCCTTACATGAAGGTTTCACAGGAGGGATTTGAGATGATTTAATTATGATTGCTCCCTGGTTGACAGCAATTATAAGCACTATCAATTGTAAGATGCTTCTCCATTTTATTAATGTTAAATGTACAAAAATATGTTTTAGAATTGATAAAACTGGGTAATGTTAAGAGTAATACTATTAGCAATTCAATGACAGCCATTCCTCTAAGAAACTTCAATGGGGTAAATGGAACATAGTGTGTTAGCCATAGTCTTGGAATGGTGATATGTTTGAATCAGTGAATGGCATTCAGTAACTATGTAAACCTGAGAAAATCTTATCTCATAAGGTAGTCGTAAGAATTAAAATATAACAATGCATGGATATACTCAGCATATTATTTGACACTTTCATGGCTTAAATGTTGCTTTAAAAAGTTAGGGATTGTGAAAATATTCACATGTTATTATGAGTACAGACTGTGGTCTGAATGTGTTCCCCGTAATTCATTTGTTAAAAACTTTATTTCCAATGCAACCGTATTGGGAGGTAGGGCCTCTGGGGAGGTGTTTAGGTGATGAGGGCTCCACTCTCATGAATGGATTGATGCTGTTGTAAAAAGGGCTAGCAGGAGTGGATTCCTTTTCTCCTCATGTTCTACCATGTGAGGACACAGCACTCTTTCCCTTTTTGCCCTTTTTGCCTGCAACCATGAGAGAACACAGCAAGTTTATCCTCACCAGATGCTGATGTCTTGATCTTGAACCTCCCAGACTACAGAATTGTGATAAATAAATTTCTGCTTTTTATAAATTACCCAATCTAACATATTTTTATAGCAGAACGCAACAAAGAGAGAATACACTGATTTTATAACTTAAAAAAATTACATAAAAATTTAAAATAAAATTTTGTCAAAAATATGATGAAACACACATTTGTTAACTGATATATATTTTATCTTCCATATGTGACATAGAAAATCAATTTTTCTAAAGCTGAAAATGCTCTTGTAGTGGTTAAGGTTCTCCAGACAAATAGCCCCAGTTGTTTCTTGAAGAGAGTGAAGAGAAAAAGAGAGAGAGAGACTATGAGGAATTGGCTCGCCCGATTGTGGAGGCTGAGAAGTCCTACAATCTCCTTTCTGCAAGATGGAGACCCAGGGAAACCAGTGGTGTAATTCGAGTATAAATGCTTGAGAACCTGAGAAGTCAATGGTATAACTCTCAGTCTGATAGCCTAAAATATGAGATGAGACATTCCAGTTTAATCCACAAAGCAGGAAAAAATAGGAGGTGGGGTGAGTTTCTCCTTCCTCCAGTTTTTGTTCCATTCAGGCCCTAAAGAGACTGGATGATGTCCATCTACATTGGGGAGAGCGATCTATTTTATTGTGTCTATAGATTCAAAAACTAATTGCATCTTGAAACACACACACACAGACACACCCAGAAATCATTTAATCTGAGCACCTCATGGCCAATAAAATGGACACATAAAATTAATTATTACAACCGTCTTCTGAGTTAAGTGAGTGCACAACTTAAGGATGTTTGCATTACATCCCCAAATACTTTGATATAAGTAAGTGTTACTTGATAACTTCAATTCAAATAAATGGATGTGATATCGCTAATAGAACTTCACCCTTTTGTCCAGCCAACTGTCCTACTCTTGCTTCTGTTTCTAATAATACTTTCTAAAAGCTGATTGATTGCATTTACAGTGAAAAAAATATTCTTTAGCTTATTAGTTTATTAATTTGTTCAATGATATTTATTGGGTACCTGATATTGCTCAGCATATTCTACTTGTAAGAAATAGCTGTGAAACAAGCAAACGAAAAGGCATTGCTGATATTAAACTAATTGTTAGTGAACACAGACTTTAAAAATACATAAAATATGTTAGAAAATGCCAAGTGTTATAATGATAAATAAAACAGTAAACAAATAAGCTAGCCAGGTGGAAAAGTGTTTGCAATTTTAAATAAGATCATAAGAAAACCTTGTCTCAGAAGCTGACATTTGATCAAAGACTGGAAGGAAATGAAGCAGTGAATCATATAGTCATCTAAAGAAAGAGAGTGCCAGGCAATAGAAAAAAAAGTTCCAATGCCTGAAGTGATATCTTGCTCATATATCACAGGAAAAGCTTCACAAAAATAAGGAAGAAAAACAGCGTTAAGAGATAAGATCGGAGAGGTAGTATGGGTCCAAATGATACAGGGCACTGTCACCTTAAAAAGACCTTTTGTTAACACTGAATAAAAAAGGAAGGTATCAAACTTGCATATTAACAGGATCACTCTAGATTCTGCGTTAAAAATAGACTGAAAAATCAGAGTAGAAGCAGGCACACTAGCTATGAGGCTATTGCATTAGTCCAGGAAGATGTCGACATATGGTGATGTTAATGACCATCATATGGTTAATTCATTTTGAGTCCGCATATTATTTCACCTCTTTGACACAATTGATCACTCACTCCTCTACGACAATTTTTAAAATCTTGCTTAGCCTCCCAAGCCATAACATTTACCTAGTTTCCTCCCCAGGAGTCTAGTTCAGGGGAGTTATTTTGCTGCCTCCACTCCCACTCTAGCTGAGCCCAGCCAGGGATATTTGGCAATATCTGAAGAAACCTTCCAGTTTGTCTCACCTGGGGACAGGATATGCTTCTGGCATCTAGTAGGTAAAGGTCAATGATGCTGTTAAACATCCTACAATGTACAGGATAGTCTCTCATATCAAAGAATTATGAGGCCCCAAATGTCACTAGTGCTGAGACTGAGAAACCATGGTTTACCTTCTTGCTGATTCTTACTTATTTTCCAGACATTTAAATTTTGCCATTGGACCCAGACTCAGTTATTGGACCTCTTCTCTCTCCATATTCTCTCACTGTCTAAGTGATCACTAAGTGATGTAAGTCTGCAGTCAGAAGACTCCCAAATTTACATCTCAATCCTGGACTTCTACTTCAAACAATGCTCCATCTGTCCAACGGCCCTTTCAAAATATCTAACACATAGATGTTTCTTAGATCTTTGCAAATTAACAACTCACAAACTGAACTACTGGTTTGTTCCCAGAAACTTTTCTCTCATAGTCTATCTTGATAAGTAACAATTCCATTTTTTTTTAGGTTATTTAAGCCAAAAATACTGGAACACATTTGATTCTTTTCCTTTTGTTACATTCTACATTGAGTCCTTCAGGAAATCTTTTCTGCTTACCTTTCCAAATATATCAACATATCACTTCTCATCATGCCCACTATTTTCAAACTGGTTCAATGTCAATTAACTTTTATTTGTAGTATTTCAATAGTTTCTTAACTGCACATCCACCTTAATTTTTGTCTCCAATCGTCTATTATTTATCTACCCAAAAATCTGACAAATGATTTTAGATCTTAAGTAGATTTTGAAAATTCTCCCAAGTCTTTTCTTTTTACTAGTAATAAAAGGCACTTTAAAAAATGATACTGGGCCAGGCTTGGTGGCTCACACCTGTAATCCCAGCATTTCGGGAGGTTGAGATGGGCAGATCATGAGATTAGGAGATAGAGACAATTCTGGCTAACATGGTGACACCCCGTCTCTACTGAAAATACAAAAATTAGCTGGGTATGGTGGCACAGGCCTGTAATCCCAGCTACTCGGGAGGCTGAGGCAGGAGAATCGCTTGAACTTGGAAGGTGGAGATTTCAGTGAGCTGAGATGGCACCACTGCACTCCAGCCTGGTGACAGAGGGAGACTCTATCTCAAAAAAATAAATAAATAAATAAATAAATAATGACACTATTACTTGATGCAAACCAACTGATTCTTACTAGGATTGTTTAATCATGACAATGATACTCAGACTTAACAGTTCTGAGGAGTTGGTGATAAAAAGATGTGAGAAAAGGGGAAAAAAAGTGTAAACCTGCAGGTTTGTAGAGTCTTCCTATAATAAAAGAGAAAGAAGAAGTAGAAATTTTAGCACACTCTGCTGGGATGCCTTTTTTTCTGCTTTGAAAGCAGAAAATATAAACATAACCAGAGTCGGTGTCTCACTCCCTCCAATGTTTCTATCTCCTGGCTTTTCACATCATCTTGCTAGTGTTCTGTATTCACATTTGTTCACCTGAATTACTTATTTAGAGCAAAATAAAACTTTTTCAAACTAAAAAAGCAAATATATTAGAAGTGTATTTCTAATACATTTGACTGACATAAAAAAGCAATAGTCAAAATATTATGCAAATACAATTTTGACAATTTTTGGAAGAAGAAAATATGTTTTTACCCAATCACAAAAAAAGCTATTAGAGCTTTAGGGCTATTGTGTTGAAAATTTTCAGGTGTACAGAAAAACTGAAATTGGTAATATTTTTGCATCTTTTGGAGAAATTCAACAAAAATTTAATGTTAGTAAGATAACATTTCATATGAGGAAAATATTTGAATTGCCAAATATTTTAAGTCAAAACACACTTATTTAAATGTGTTAGTTCTAGTCAATATTCTTTATGTTCTGAAGTTATAATGCAAAAATATTTTGTAGAGTAGACATCCTAATCCTAGCTGAAATAAACTTCTCATGATCAACTGCATGATTACAGATCTGTAAGCAGTGTGACAAAGTCTTGAGTCACAGTGCAAATGTAGTCATAATGCAAACACACCTAACAAACATTCCTCAGCAACCTCTCTTATGTACTGCACAAATTTAATAAACACATTTACTGTATACCCAAGAACCACAGTAGGTAGACATACATTCCATGAAATTAATGTGTCAATGAAGTGTTAAACTAGTTAACAGTTTCCAATAGCTTTGATTGTGAACCAATTCATCACACTAAAAGAAGTCAAAGTAAGCACAGTGCATTTCTCTTTTGTTGCACAGTGGATTAATTAATTACTTTTGCATTGACCCTATTTATAGCAGTATTAGGAGGGGGATGAAATATTTTGAGAGAAATATAAAGTGTCCTGATAAAGGCAATCATGTATTTAATTTTCTTAGGTGGTATAAAGTAGAACCCACGTAAAACAATAACCTAGCTCCTTAAATATCTTGAATATATTGTATCCTTGATTACTAAGCTCTGCAAACTGGTTCATATTTAATTAAGTCAGACTTGGCAAAAGCACTTTCTTTTTAACAGTATGTGGTTTCTTTCTTTCTTTTCGTAACTTCCATGCTTTATATTATTTTATAAGAAAGCCGGTATAATTAACACCCATGTGATTTGGGGTCTGAAAAATGCTTTAATATAAAACATTTCTTTGGAGCTGAAAGCAAAACCATGTCTGCCGTAAATTGTGATGTTAACTTCTTTTGGAACTACCCCAAACAAAAACTTCCTGATAAAATTAAATGAAGGAATATATTGGTGTATAATTTAAATCAAACTGAAAAATTATATATTTCCTAAACTAATATCAAAAGTATTTACATACATTTAACTTAATTAAATTAGGAAGTGAGGTTTTCATTACATTTTTATTATATCTCACTTGTAATTTATAAATTCTGGATTCATTTTCATTTTTATTTAAATCTGCATTTCTTTTTCATGAGACTCATATTCTTTTGTGTGAAGATTGTAACCAGAATAGCATCCTTAGAAACATGGTTATATTACTCTAGATCAACTATAGCATAACCAATTCATTATTTCCTATTAAGCAGAATAATGACAAATTATTTAATACTAATTTAAAATAATAATGAAATTTGGCTAAAGTTCCTATAAACTTAGATATAATCCAGTAATTAAGTATAAAAATTTTAATATTGTAGTTAAATCTTATGGTTAGTCTACTTTTTAAAATATATTTTATCTTTTAGAGAAGTTTTAAGTTCACAACAAAGTGAGCAGAAACGGTACAAATTTCTCATATACTCCCTGCCCCTTCACATGCAAAGCCTTCATCATTCTCAAATCCCCCACCAGAGTGGTACCTTTATTACAATTGATGAGCCTATGTTGACATGTCAATATTAACAGAGTCCATAGTTTACATTAGTGTCCAGTCTTGGTGTTATACATTCTATGGGTTTGGACAAATATATCATGACATGTATCCACCATTATGGTACCATTTTACTACACTACAGAATCATTTTACTACACTAAGAATTATCTGTTGCCTGCCTATTTACTCTCCCTTTTCCCTTAAACCATGCAACCATTGATCTTCTTGTCTCTATAGTTTTGTCTTTTCCAGATTATTATATAGTTGGGATCACACAGTATGTAGACTTTAAGGCAGACGTTTTTCATTTCTTTTTAGCACTAAATTATATTCTACTGTCTGAAAGTACCGTAAGTTATTTACCTACTCACCTTCTTAAGGACATCTTAGTTGCTGGCAAGTTTTGGCAATTATAAGTGAAGCTGCATCTGTGTGCAGGTTTATGTGTGAACGTAAGTTTTAAACTCCTTTGGGTAAATTCCAAGGACCACGATTACTGACTCCTATGTTAAGAGTTAGTTTCCTTTTGTAAGAAACTATCTTCCAAAGTGACTGCACCATTTTGCATTCCCACCGGCAATAAATGAAAGTTCCTGTTGCTCCACATTCTTGCCTGCATTTTTTGTCAGTGTTCTGGTTTGGGCTATTCTAATAGTGTTACAGTAGGTAGCTAGTCAGACATGAGCAAGGTATACACACACTGGCAATGTTAGGCGGCCATCAGGTGGTAGTGAGGCGGTTGTTAAATGTCTTTCTAAAATACAACCAGTACAAGGGCAAGGCAGTCTCCCAATAAGCAGCAACACCTGAAGTTGGTGATCAGCAGCGTCCTGGTAAGATGTCAGGAGTTGGGTGAATGGGCTCCAGCAGGAGTACTAAGAGGCAAAATGGTGGAGTTTAAGTGGCATACTACTTTCTGGGGACATTTGACTGGTAAAACAAGACACCTTAAGTGAACATGTGTACAACTCTAGTGAACACACTGTGCATGCTCACCTCCCAAGTGCGAGCAGGCCACTGCACCTGCGGACAGCCCACCTCATGGGAAGAATTGGGGAGAAGAAACACATGACCTCAGAAGCATGCCAACATATACAGCCCCAAGTCAAAAGGTCAAACCATGCACTTGATCCCTCAAGCCACCCACTTGGCCCTATTCCAAGTGTACTTCACTTCCTTTCATTCCTGTTCTAAAGCTTTTTAGTATACTTTCACTTCTGCTCTAACTTGCCTCAGTCTCTTCTGCCTTCTGCCCCTCAGTTGAATTTTTTCTTCTGAAGAGGCAAAAATTGAGGTTGCTGCAGACCCTCAGGAATTCATTGCTGGCAACAATAGGTGTCCCACTTTTAATTTCAATATTGCCTCTTTAATCATGGATGATATTCATTGTTCATGACAATTCATATTTTAAGATATTAATGTGTATTCACATTTACAGTGGTTTATTACAAAAGAAATAACTAACCATTAATATACTCTTTAGATTGTTTTGTATATAGACGTTCTAACTAAAAACACAAGATTTATGCAATAAAAATGATATACAGTAAATGCATTTATTATCTCAGTTATTTGGGCCAACAGATACATGTGCCACAAGCATATGTATTACTACCTTCTGTAATACCAGGGACACACGCTCACCAATATCCACAGCAGTCACAACTAAGACCCTACTAAGAATGGTGCTCTCTAGGTTTTGGCAGTGCCAAGGTGCACAATCATAAAAAAGGAAAATCTGGAGTATTTTATTACTTGCTTTATAACAGCTGAGAGCAGAAAACAAGGGAAGGATGAAGGTTACTTTTTCTCATATGCTTCACTCTTTAAATCAGAAAATAAACTCTTCTGCTGAGGTACAGTAACAAAGCTCCATGAACATCTCATTAGCCAGAAGTCTTTACACACCTTCTCTAAATCAACTGCTTCACAAAAGGGAATTCAATTATAACAACAGGCCTGGAGTAGGCACTTTGCTGCTGAAAGAAAACTGGAGTTCTGAAAACTAAGAAAGGAAGAATAACTGCTTGATGGTTTTGAAGGATTCTGCCACATGTATCTCCATTTACAACCAAGTGATGCCATCTCACATGTAATGATTTCATTTCAAATGTTTGTAAAATGACAAACTTATTTGTAAGAAATATTTCTTTAAAAACATAAAAAACTAGATTTGAATTAAACAGAGCTTATTTTAGGAAATCGTTCAATTAAACTTTCTGGAAGAATGTAAACATATTCAATCACATGCAACTCAAACTTTTAATTGGAAAACTTGAAAGTAGAAAGGTGTGATGAACAACCATAAAGCAGAAAATAGAAGCATCTACTTTTGCTCATGTAGGGAGAAATTGGAGACTTTGTTGTTGTTGTTGTTGTTGAGTATATGAGTTTATTAGGACTTACATATCAGGGAGTCCTGGGTGGCAGTGAAACAGCTCTAGAGATCTGTACCGCTAATCATCTCTATACTGCTTTTTTTAATTTTTTATGTATTTATTTTTGAGATAGGGTCTCACTCCATCACCCAGGATGGAGCACAGTGGTGTGATTATGGCTCACTGCAGCCGTGAACTCCCAGGCTCAAGTGATCCTCCTACCTTAACATACTGCGTAGCTAGGACTCTAGGCTAATTTTCACATTTTGTAGAGATGGAATTTTGCTATGTTGCTCAGGGTGGTCTCAAGCTCCTGGGCACAAGTGGTTCTCCTGCCTTGGCCTCCCAAAGTGCTGAAATTACAGGCATGAGCCACTGCACCCAGCCTCTAAGCTGCTTTTTTTTTCTTTTTTGGGACAGGGTCTCACTCTGTTGCCCAGGCTGAAGTGCAGTGCATCAATCTTGGCTCACTGCAACCTCTGCTCCCCACCCCACTGCCCACGACCACAGGCACGCATCACCACACCTGGTTATTTTTATGTATTTTCGCAGAGACAGAGTCTCGCCATGTTCCCAGGCTGGTCTCCAACCCCTGAGCTCAAGCAATCCACCCTTCTTGGCCTCCAAAAGTGCTGGGATTATAGCTGTGAGCCACTGCGTCCTGCCATCTAAACTACTTTTAAGCTAATTTTCTTGATCTTTGCATATGGTGTTTGTGCAGTGAGACTGTTTTTCTTCACATTTCAGAATGTTATTATTTTTATTGATTTGTCATTTTAAGAAGTAAGTATGAACCCAATGAGCATTGATAGAAAAGAAAACCTCAAATATTTTCTTATTTGTTTGGTTGTACCAAATAGAAATTTTCTCAGAATAATGAAGGCAGAAAAAATAAATATTTTCATGCTTAGGGTGTCATAGTTTAGCAGGGTGAAGTGAAAAGCCCCAAACAAAGGAAGCCAAAGGTTCTGGCTAACCAAACAAACCAACCTTCCCTAAAGAAGAAACGACCACAGTCGGATAACTCTTAACTATTTTCAATTATTTCAGTGTTTTCCACAGAAACAGCAAAAGGGCATTTCTTAGGCCTGAAGTGTGTGCCAAACCAGCAACGGAACAGAAACTTGAATAACTTTTCCTCTAAGAATATATATTGTGCAAAGAGTTTGGTTCTCCTCATAGGAAAATTAGGCTACTCTGAATAGACTATATGTGTGTGTGTATATTCATACACACATATAGAATATAAATAGGAATAGAATCGAATATATGACTATACATATATGGTATATATGAATATACGTATATGAATAGATACCATATATGCATATATATGTGTATCACATATATAAAAGGCAGGACAAATATATCCATTTTATTCTTTGATTGTCCGATACCCACATACCATTCTTCACATTAATTTCAAAATTTAACCTGCCAAACAACAATGCCTATTTGACTGAATTTACATTCACTGCCCACCCACAGAAATATAATGTGATGTGTTCTATTTAGCACATTCTAGGACATAGAGATAGTGCTTTTCTCATCTCATACAATGTCTCTGTATTATATCAAAGTAAACTAAAAGGAAAATGTATTCATAAAGACATCTACATAAAATGTTAATGTGAAATAAAAGTAAAAATGATGATACAAGTAAAAAAAGTGATAAATTAATATGCATGCCTAGACATACACACACAGACAGTATAAAGATGGTATTATAAGCACAGGCTATGGTCTTCATGTAACTTATTATGTAATGTATTATCTTCTGAGATGGCTTTTCATGAATTTCTGTATTATAACCCTCTCCATATTCCCTTTGGCTTTAGGCAGCATATAGAACGATTCTACTTATTACCAGAGGTAATGCTCAGCTTTGATTTTAAACATTTTTTGTAGCTTATGTTAGGATCCTTTTCTGTGTTTCTCCATGGCTGTACTGCTGGTGTGATAGGAAAGGAAGGCACACCAACATATTCTTGGGATATGGTCAGGATTCATGTCTGACACTATCTTGTACCTTTAATCCTATTTTTGCTGAAAATGCAGAACCAGTAACTCTAAGCAGAAGCAACCCTGTTTTACTAGTTGTTTACCTCAAATGTTTAAGTGAATGTTTTTCCCACTCAGTGGCATTATTCATTTTTTTCCATGATCCAAATATTAATATCTGGAGAATCAAATATTCTAAACACAGAACAGAAAACATTTTTAATAGAAATTGTTTGAATAAACAGCATTTCTTACAAATTTATCATACACTTGGTGTTTTTATATGTTGGATGTGTGTTCATGTTTTCCAATATATACATGGGTTCCCATGCTTCTCTTTCTCAATCTTTGTTTTATCTTGCCATTCTTTTTTTTCTTATTTTTCTTTTCCCTATATCATAGAACTGATAGTTTCATTGACTTAGTGTTTAATATAAACACATGTTTGGCATTCTCTCTTTTTGAGTATAAAGATGTACAAGTAAAGCATGTTGTATTTCTATTTTAATCTAAAATTCTAGAATAAGATGGTTCTCAATTATTTTAAACATTTCTCAGTCTAGATATAATAATGCACTTTCCAATTCTCTGGAGGAATTTTGCATTTCATAAACAACTACAAACCCACAAATGAAACATATCACAGCAGGTGATAAGCAGGGTAGGAAATTTATAAAATATGTTATTTCTAGATATATTTGAAAGTTAAAGGAAAAATAGTCCTCTTATTAAAGTTGAACTTTGGTTGTTAAAGTAGTAGATAAAAGTCAAATTCTAGCTTCTTGAATTTTAGTCTAAGTGGAATAGAAGTACCCGAAGTTCTCATCTTGATAAAATAGAGTTCCTCTGCTACATTTTCACAGTCAACAAATTTACAATGTTGAAGTGGAATATCAAAACGCTTTTAGTAATACCCACAGATGTGAGACATTATAATAGAGCTTTGCTTAGGATAGCAATGCCAAAAGATATGTAAATGTATAATTTTTGGCCGTGGCATAGGAAAAATGACTGATGAAATTTTTGAAATATTTTCCATTACAGCATGTCTGTTGGGGTAGAATGGTTTGGGTTTACTTAATTTCACAGCCTTTTCATAGTAAGAAGAATGGCCACAACTTTTAGAACTGTAGGGCCTCAAACATGAGTCAGATGATTTTAGGTAACAATTTTTATCATAATGGAATACATTTATTTTATTAAAAATATGGTAATCTTATAAATTATGACACAAGATATTTTGATATCCAGAATTTGTACTTCCCAAATCATCTTTGAAAGTAATTGTGCAAATAAAACTTATTTCAGGCCGGGTGTGGTGGCTCATGCTGAAATCCCAGGACTTTGGGAGGCTGAAGTGGGTGGATGATGGCAAGGTCAAGAGATCAAGACCATCCTGGCCAACATGGGGAAACCTCGTCTCTACTAAAAATACAAAAATTAGCTGGGCGTGGTGGCACACCTGTAGTTCCAGCTACACTGGAGGCTGAGGCAGGAGAATTGCTTCAACCCGGGAGGCGGAGGTTGCAGTGAGCTGAGATCGTGCCACTGCACTCCAGCCTGGGCGACAGGGCAAGACTCCATCTCAAAAAAAAAAACAAAAAAACAACAACAAAAAACTATTTCAGAGAGCAGACCTATGTTACTATAGTTTCAATTCAAGAAATAACATAGGGTTTTAAAAACATCTTTTAATAGAGAATATAAAAACCATTTTGATTGAAAATTTAACCTATTAGATTTTTCAAATTGATAAATGTTATTTAAAATATATCTATTATCATTATGACAACATGATTAGAAATGTTTTCATGGAAGATTGTGTTTCTTAGCTAGGGATATTTTAGGTAAAAATCAGAAAAGCAAGCTTCCTAAAAATTCCTTAAGAGAAGTTCTAACCTTCTTAACTATTTTCTGCTCTCCAAAATGCCCAGACCACAGAAATGTACTTCAGGAAACACTTGATACATACGTGTTGATGACTGAAAGAAACTCATGTACTATTATAAAGTTAATAACTAAATAAAAATATGTTTAACGACTTTTTTGTAACATATATTTTATATTTAGATATTTTCACCATCTTCTCATACCCACTTAAAGACATTCACACAGAACAATCAATTCCTTTAGGAAAACCAGAAGTAACAAACTCATTGAAACACATATTTCGTAACTTCTACAAGAAGGGTTTTGCCCTGATGAGTGGGTTTATGCTTTGGTTAATACTATGTATTTACATGAGTATAAACGTATTTGACAATTTTAGACACTCTTTTAGTATTGAGAAACATTAATAATTTAATCATTTATACAATTTTTAATATGATTAATATAGACCTATATGACAGAGATCTTAACGTTAGTGAATTTAAACAATAAAAAAATCGTAATATAAAATCACTTTTTAACACAAATGAACAGATATCATTGACATGTTCAGTCATGTAAGAATGATGGAGAACCAAGGTTTTAATTTTCGTGTTAGCATTCAGATTTAAATAATTATAAAGGAAATTTTTCTTAGTATTTTATAGAGTTGAGTATTTTTAATTATTCATACCAAAACTAATACAACAGAAGTTTTGTTTAAAGTAGAAGTATTTAATTGTGTTGACTTAGGAAGAGTCTGACATATTGCTTAAATTAAAAATGGCTTATATTTACAAACTTTAAACTCTGGCTACTCATAAGTTCATAACATTTTAAAGTCACAGCCTCCAAAAGTGAAGAACAAGAATTCAAATTCTGGCTGGGCACAGTGGCTCACGCCTGTAATCCCAGCACCATGGGAGATCAAGGTGGGAGGATTGCTTGAGCCTAGGAGTTCGAGAAAAGACTGGGCAACATGACAAAAACCCATCTGACAAAAAAATACAAAAATTAGCTGGGAATGGTTGTGTACGCCTGTAGTCCTGGCTACTTGGGAGGCTGAGGTGGGAGGATCACTTGAGCCTAGTTGATCGAGGCTGCAATGAGCCATGATCACACTGTTGCACTCTGGCCTGGGCAACAGAGTGAGACCTGGTCAAAAAAAAAAAAAAAAAAGAAAAAAAAAGTTAAATTCTGTTACAATGGTAGAACTGATGATAGGATGGTGCAAAATAAAGATAGTGCAGACAGATGTACATTGACATCAATGGTTAAGACATCACGTTCTTTGGAGTTTCTAGGTATGAAATGACATTTACTTGTAAACATATAGTTGATATATACCTAACATATAATTTACGATATGTTACATTTATGTCTTTGATTATGTTGACACTAACTAGCATTTGCATGCAGACATTTTTTCTTTCTTAGTAATATCCCCCGCTACAAAATTTTATCTCGAGTCCATCTAACATTTATAAAGTCTTGAAATTGGATAATTGTTGCTTCTCTTTTAGAATTACTTTTATTATTTAGTACAACTCTGAGAATTCTAGTATTAAATAACTCATACCTCTTACACAGAAGAGTCTTTGTTAAGGATAAAGTTTCCATAGTTGTTGTTCAATGGGTATAAAGTTTCAGTTATATGAGACAAGTAAGTTGTGGATGTCTGCTGTACAACATGGTGCTCATAGTTAATGATACAGTACAGTATAGCACTTTAAAATTTTAAGGGGTAGATCTCATGTTAAGTATTGTTACCACAAGTACACACATGAAAACTGACAAGTGCTGGACATGTGTATTACCTCAATTGTGATGATAGTATCACAAATGTTTGGACATGTCTAAACTTACCAAATTGTATACAGTAATATATGTGTTTATTTGCATATCAATAATACCTCAATAAAGCTGATAAAAATGCAAAAGGAAGCAAAAATAAGTAAACCTGGGTTCAACATTCAATATTGTTTATTCAAATCTAGACCAGTGAACAACAAACCATGATAACTGAGAGGCATTTCTAGATAACAACTATGATTCCTGTAGTCAGACTTCCTGAGTTAGAATCCTGGGTTAGAATCCTTCCCTGCAAATTGCATGACTTTTGGGTGATTACTTAATCTCAATGAACAACAGGTATTTTATCTTGAAAATAGGGATGAAAGTAACCTCTGTTATGAGGAATGAAGATCAAATGATGTAATTAATGTAATGTGATATAACAAAACAGTTATAGTACTAACATGCTCAATAAATATTAGTTTTTAATATCTCTTAAGAGTGTTCATTCCGAATATGTCCAATTCTAAGGATTTTCTTTTCTTCCTTATTAAGGAACGCAACAGTTATGGCAATTATACATTTTTTTCTCTGAAGCTGGACTGCCTGGAATCTGCCGTGTATCAGCCATGGCCTTACATTAATCACTTGCCACTTCTAAGTTTCAGTTGCTTTTATTTAAAATGTGGTAAATACCAGTGAGTGCTTAACTCTCAAAGTTTTCTGAGGTGTAAAGAAACAATATATTTAAAGCCATTGATAAAGAGTTTAAGGCATATTTATCATAATGATATTATATTATTTGTTTTTAAACGCCATTGTTTTATATTTTAAATATATACATACTTTGTGAATTTTAATTTTTTATAAGGAGAAACATCATCTGAAACTGTTTGTTGTCTTCCTTTCAATATGAAGAAAAATGCAGAGCTATTTATAAAACTTTGACCAAATTTTGATTTTACACCATTTTGTACAGTAGGATGGAAAGATTAAATTAAAGCAGTTAATCTGCCAGGCGTGGTGGTACTTGCCTATAGTCTCAGTTACTTGGGAGACTGAGGCAAGAGGATCAGTTGAGCCCAAGAGTTCTAGCACAGCCTTGGCAACAAAGTGAAACCCTGACTCATAAAATAAAAAATAAAAACAAATAAATAAACAATTAATTAAACTTTAAAAATATAACTTCATGGGAAAAATATTCTAGCTAAAAACAAAAAGTTCTGTAGAATAGTAGAAACTTTTTAAGTACTTATTAAAATATTTTTAGAATTTAAAAACTGCCAGTGTAAACTGTAATACTATATAAAAGCATGTGAGACACTAGCATAAAAATAATAAAGAGTATGGCTAAAATCAAAGTTATTATAATTCCTTTTTCCTGTACCGTGCAACAAAAGAACACATAGAAGCAAAGAAGGAGGAAAACAGCTATAACAACAAATAATAGGCAGCCAGAAATTTACATGAAAAAGCTTGATGGAAAAGAACCACTGTGTAGAAAATAAAAGAAATAGTATAAAGATGTGCTTTTTAAATAGAAAACATACTTAAATGCTATCTTGAGAAATAATTCTAAATCATATTTAATAGTACAATAAATTTAGAGAGGCAATTATAGTACACTGCATGTCAGCCTATTAATATTTTTCAGGCTGACCATTTACGGGAGCAAAAGTGTTTTGAATAGTTTTTCACTTTTCTTCATCATGACCGAACTCCACTAGATTTAGTTGAGTGCTGATTATCACCTCTCAAGAAATTCTTTACCCATTGCATTAGTTTTCTTCCTTCAGTCTTTCTTTTGCAAGCTAACATGAGTTATTCTACAGAGAATAATGTGAGTATAAGGTAACACGCATTTTGACCTTACTCTGCAGTCCGAGAATTGTTGAGCATGGTAGTGATGTGAATTTGGGTTCTATTATAATATGAATTATTCTGGTCATTATTTACTGAAAAGAATTAGACATTAAGATATAGATATGCGAGACAAGCAAAAAGGTGTTACTAAGACCCAGGCTCTTAGTAGACGATAACTAATTTTTGTCCTCCTACTTAGATACTTTGGCTTTCATTTTGCAAAACAAAGTCCTCCCCATTCTTCCTTTTCTTCTCCTCAAGCAAAAGAAAAAGACTTTTTTTTTTGGAGCCGCAAGCTGTGCAGCCTGGAGTTAGGGTAAAGGTGATGCCAAGTCTCCCTTAGCCACCCCAGCTGGTGCCTCAGTATGTCACGTGCCCCTCAGTCCACTGTCTCTGGGCCTAGTTCACAACTAGGAGTCACCTAATAGTTGCAGTCTTTATGGTCTAGACTGCCTTTCAAGTTCTCTTGGAGGCACAGAGCACTTTGGCTCCCAGTGGTGAAGTTTACATCTTTTCAGTGCCTCTTGAAGCGATGTGGAGTTTACAGTGTTAAATAAAACCAGGTGCTATGGGTGCTCACCTGATGTTTGCTTCTAATGAGGGTGTGTTTATTTAACTTTTATTTTAACGTTTAGGTTTGGGGGTACATGTGAAGGTTTGTTATATAGGTATACTTATGTAATGGGGGTTTGTTGTATGAGGGTTTTTTTATTTATTATTATACTTTAAGTTTTAGGGTACATGTGCACAATGTGCAGGTTTGTTACATATTTCTTTTCTGTGTAGACAGTTTTAACTTGGTGTCTTCTGTAGGGGCATTGAGAAGATGGGTGGAGCTTTCTATTTTGCCATTTTGCTCCACCCTCTGTTTCCAGAGTGTTAAGAATGAGTCAGAAACTGTTCTTAGCCATGACTTGTGTTATCTCATTTATTCTTCATGAGCCATCTGTTAAACTAAATTTGGTGTGAGGACGCCTCCTACTTGAGACCTTATGTAATAATGAACTGCAACCTAACTTAGCATTTCAACTATCTGAGAACCTAACTAGAGTATACTTTTATAACAAACAGCTGAGGCTCAGCTAATCACAGCAGTCAAGATTCAATCAGTCACAGGCAGCCAACTTATCAGACCATGTTCAAATGAGGTAGCTGATGGGCTCTAATCAATGAAGCTGCCTTTAGACCTCATTTCTGTTGTCTGTCCATGAATGCTGCCTGCCCACATTGGAGGCCAGAGCTCTCTGAAGCTCTTCTCATTCTGAATGTTGCCTGATTCACCGATCATTCTTTGCTCTGTTAAATTCTGCTAGATTAATTTGCCCAGAGTTTTTCTTTCAATGCACTTTCTGAGATAGGTGGAGATAACATGATCATCAACATTATTATCATTTTATTCTCTTTCCCAAATGAAGACACTGAGTCACAGACAAGATAAGACTCAGCCTACTACTAATAGTAAATTTGAAAGTGAGAATTTGAAGCTAGGTAGTCTGGATTGTGAGCCTGTACAATTAAACCCATGCTTTGCTTATTTCAAGCCACATAATGTGTGAACTATCATTTATTTAAATTCATACTTCAAGTTTTCAGTATCTTTTATTTGAAAACAAAACTGTCATTGTAAACAATTCCAAATCTTGCCATCAGAGAGTATGAAATTTTTTAAGAATTCTATAAGGTAGATATATTTTAAGTTTTTTACTTCATTTGCACTCCTTAGATTATAAAGGAGGTAAATTTTCAATGAAATTTCATTGGTAAATTTAATCATTCTTCTGCGAATTCATTTCTGAAGTTTTCAAATTTCTCTCATTAGGTTTGCTCTTGTTTTTATTGCATACCTGAGTTTCCCTTCACTTCTTAAAGGACATGAACACAGCCTCCCAATGCCTTGGTTCTTTCCCAGAAACACACTTAAATAATTGTTGAGAACAAATAACCACTGAGTATACATAAGACTATCTGTTGCCAACCTTTCTCTATAGTGTCTGAAAATTTTTTATACATTAAGAAACATAATGGACAGATATAAAGGCAATATAACAGATGAAAATTTAAGTGACCTTAATAAATGATTAGTTATTGTCTGTCCTAAAAAAATGATAACTCAGTGTCATAAAATTGTAAATTCCCTTTGAGTTATTTTATAAATCGAGGCAATAAAAATAAACCATGACATGTTTTGAGGAAGGTAGCAGTTAACGAGATGATTCTAAAAATTATCTGGTAAAACAGGAGAGTGAGAAATAAATGCAAGTACCTATGAGAATTTGGGGAAAGGGAGATTGACAAGGGGTATACTTTTGCTAGACAATAAAACATAGAATATAGTAATTGAAACATTTATAGTACTAACTGAAGAAAAGATGAGTCAATAAAAATAATAAAAATATCTGAATACAAACATGAGATAATTTATTATAAGAGATATGAAATGGATACCAGTAGAAGTTAGTTTTACCATTATAAAACTAATGGGAAAAGTTATTAGATATGTGGAAATAATAATAATAGTGATGACAGTTTGATCACTACTTTTACCATAGTGCTAGATTATACTCACATTTTACTCAGATTTAGGCATACATAGGTGTGGTCTGAGAGGGCATTTCTAATATGCCACAAAATTAGAAATGTACATTATTTACATACATTTGTCTGCATTATAATTAAATATTTCTTTGGTTATAAAAAAGAAAGTAAACAGTTTAAAAGTATATCGCACCTAACAGAGGCTAACTTAATAAAAAGATTTATAATAGTTAGCAATCAACATAATATAATAAAAAGATTTCTACCAAACAAAAAACACATGGACTTATATTTATTCTTTGTTTGTTTTTTTTTGTTTTGTTTTAGAAGGGGTCTTGCTCTGTCACCCAGGCTGGACTGCAGTAGCGCAATCTCACCACACTGCAACATTTGCCTGCTCGGCCCAAGCAATCCTCAGACCTCAGCCTCCTGAGTAGGTGGAAGCACAGGTGAGTGCCATCACACCTGGCTATTTTTTTTTTCTTTTTTTTTTTTTTTTTTTTGTATTTTTGTTAGAGGTGAGGTTTCATCATGTTGCCCAGGCTTGTCTCAAACTCCTGAACTTAAGCGATCAACCTGCCTTGGCCTCCCAAAATTCTGGGTTTACGGGCATGAGCCACCATGCCCAGCCATGAACTAATATTTCATACAGAAGAAATACAAATATCCAACACATGTATGAAAGCTATTTCTTAATTAAGAAGTGCAAATTGAAACCCTAAGAGACCCCAGCATTCAGGTATCAGATTGTTGTATTTGAAAAATTTTATCAATAGCAAATATAGACAAAAGTACATAGAAGGAAATATCTCATGTATGCTGAAGGTAGTATAAATTTGGTTGCAGATTCCTGGTAGCCCAGAGATAATGTGAGAGAACAGCCTGAGTGATAAAAGTTTCCACACAGAATGGTGGCCAACCAGTTAAGCCAAGTGGTCTCAGAACAATGCCCTTGAGAGAGGACATTTCAGTGCTACCCTTGGATGTTGGGGCTCCAGTGAAGTAAGGAAAGTGTCCCTGCTGGGGAGAGAGGCCAGGCTTGGGAGGTGGGGGTGACTCACCCAAGTTTCCAAAGCCCAAGCAGGGACATGTGAATTATTTCTTTAAACTGCATATCTTGGGAAGGGCTAGGCATCAGCCTTTATGTTTAATATCTTTGCTGAAATCCAAGATTTACATATCAAGATATCCCAAGAATTCTAGTCTCTCAGATTGTGGAGTCCATTATAGAAATCCAACCAGGCAACAAAACATTAGCTTCAACTTCTTAATAATATTCATTTTTCATAGCGGCTCTCTTAGAGCCAGGTTCTCCTCCGCTGAACCACAAAGGAGGAAAAGCACTTTCCTCTTTTTTGTGGGTCTGAAGAGCCACATCAGTTTTATCTAGGAGGAAAAGGACCCCGGATTCCTAGGTTTTTGCATGTATCCTACTTTCCATTCACTTTATTTATGGTGGAAAGCAGTGGTTGATCCGATACTTGGTAATGGGAACATTTTTTCCCTCTTTTAGTAAACCCAGAGTTAATACCTGACCAAGTTATTTTTGCCTCTCTTTAGAAGGTGGGGGACTCAGTAACTATTTTCTTTTCTAGCTTTGGCTTCTGATTAATAATCCTGTCAACTATCCCAAACCCAGAGTAACAGCAAAAGCTTAATCAACATCCCGTTATATACTAATCTATTGAAGTCTGAAAGAAATAACATAAAATAAGAAAGTTACTATGAGAAGGATTAGATTGTTAATTTCAATATATAGTCCACTATGTTTTTACTACCATAACCCTTTTTAGTAAGTGCATATTTCATTTATAATTTCAGAAATAGGGAGGAGGGGTAGGGAAAGAGAAAAAAAAGTCTCACTGAATAAGTATTTTTCTTTCCTTAAAGTAATCTTTGCCTTTACCACAAATCTTTCTCCTTTTGAGATTATTTATTTCTAACATTCCTGGAGTGTTAGAAGTATTAGCAGTGAAAACATTACCCATTAATACTTTAGGGGTAAAAAAAGACAGTGTTTGCACAAAATGCAGAATACACAGTAAACACAAAAACAAGATTTTTGCTGCAGGGAACTGTAGTCAAATTTGCTTGTCCCCAGTGGGCCAGTTTGCCAACTTGTGTGTGCTTGAGAGCTAACATTTCCTGTCCTTACCTCTTTGTGCTCCTTAATGCCTGCCTTGTTTGCTTCTGCATTTGATATCAGCATGCCACTAGATTACTGTCAAATGTTTTCTAGCCAGACATTAGTTTGGTGACCTCCCTGCTTTTTTCACACTTTGTGTGATTGAACCCAGCTAAAACATGAAATCAACCAACTCTCAGGACAGTACTTTTAACTCATGACTAAAGCCACTCTGCCTATAAAAAAATCTGTTCCCACGAGGAGCAAACATTTTCTTCACCAACTACATTTCCCAGTGATTGTTTGCAATGATATAAGAACAAAATACAGTTGTATGAGAGTGGCAGAATTATTGCCTTCTTTCATTTCCATTTTGACACTCACAAGAGTATCTATGATGTACCCTAAATCATAAAGCTCTGCTATACATACATTCATATAAAATGAAAAGGATTGGGTATAAAGTGTATATTAAAATTGAAAGCATGTGCTGTTTAGATAATGCAACACTGAAAAAAACATTGGACCTGTGTGAGTTTATAAAAAATAAGCAAAAATTGCACAGAGTTCAATTATTTTTAAGAATAAGAATACTGAAAGATAAGCTTTCCTCGAAGATTAGTGTTATTTACATGTATGCAATATTTGGAATGCACAGTGTAATACCTTTGGCATGGCTATAGTTAGAAACATGGAGAAAATATTTGCTGTCCATAAACCTTCATTTGGTTAAATGGAGAAATACAATATCCATCTTTATTTGTTGTCTGTGGGTAATTCTTCAGTGCATACAGTTACATAAAAATCCTAAGTTTTTTAAATTGGTTTTGTCTGAAATTATACATAGGCAATCCTCACTTTGCATGGTTCTGATACTTACAAAAAGTACTTACTACTGTTAGTTCATTAAAATCAGTCCCCCCAAAACATGGTTGAAATCTGTCATCAAGGTGTATTAATCCCTCTTCATACTGCTATAAGAAAACTGCCTGAAACTTGGAAATTTATAAAGAAAAAAGCTTTAATTGACTCATAGTTCTGCATGGCTAGGGAAGCCTCAGGAAACTTACAATCATGGTGGAAGTCACCTCTTCACAAGGCAGGAGTGAGAATGAGTGCCAAGTAAAGGGGAAAGCCCCTTATAAAACCATCAGCTTTTCTGAGAACTCACTCACTATCATGACAACAGTATGTGGGAAATGACCCCCTTGATTCAATTATCTCTACCTGGCCTTGACCTTGACACATAAGTATTATTACAACTCAGGATGAAATTTGGGTGGGCACACAGCCAATCACATAATTCCACTCCTGGATCCTCCCAAATCTCATGTCCTCACATTTCAAAAATAATTATGCCTTCACAACAGTCCCCCAAAGACTTAACTCATTCCAGCCTTAAACCAAAAGCCCAAGTCCAAAGTTTCATCTGAGACAAGGCAAGTCCCTTCTGCCTATGAACCTGTAAAATCAGAAGCAAGTTAGTTTCTTCCTAGATACAACAGGTGTACAGGCATTAGGTAAATACAGACTTCCAAATGAGATAAATTGGCCAAAACAAAGGGGCTACAGGCCCCATCCCAGTCTGAAATCCAATAGGGCAGTCATTAAACCTTAAATTTATAAAATGATCTCCTTTGACGCCATGTCTCACATCCAGCCTACCACATGCAAGAGGTAGGCTCCCACAACCTTGGGCAGCTCTGCCTTTGTGGCTTTGCAGGGTACAGCTCCCTTCCCAGCTGCTTTCATGGCTGGCATTGAGTGTTTGCAGCTCTTCCAGGGCATAGTGCAAGCTATCAGTGGATCTACCATTCTCGGGTCTGGAGAACGGGTGCCCTCTTCTCATAGCTCCTCTAGGCAGTGCTCCAGTAGGGACTCTGTGAGGGAGCTGTCACCCCACATTTCCCTTCCACACTACCTTAGCAGAGGCTCTCCATAAGGGTTCCACCCCTGCAGCACACCCCTGCCTGGACATCCAGGTGTTTACCATAAATCCTCTGAAATCTAGGCAGAGGTCCCCAAACCTCAATTCTTGTCTTCTACACACACACGGGACCAACAACACCTGGAAGCTGCCAAGGCTTGGGGCTTGCACCCTCTGAAGCCACAGCCTGAACTGTACGTTGGCCCCTTTTAGCCATGGCTGGAATGGCTGGGTTTCGGGACACCAAGTCCCAAGGCTGCACACAGAAATGGGGCCCAGGGGTTGGCCCAGAAAACCAATTTTCTCTTCTAGATCTCAGGGTCTGGGATGGAAGGGGCTGCCGCTGAGGTCTCTGACATGCCCTGGAGACTATTTCCCCACTGTCTTAGCAATTAGCATTTGGCTCCTTGTTAGTTTTGCCAATTTCTCCAGCCAGCTTGAATTTCTTCCCACAAAACAGGTTTTTCTTTTCTACTACATTGTCAGCCTGCAAATTTTTCAAACTCTTATTCTCTGTCACCTCTTGAATGCTTTTCTGCTTAGAAATTTCTTCTACCAGATACCCTAAATCATCTCTCAAGTTCAAAGTTCCACAGATCTCTAGGAGTGGGGCAAAATACCACCAGTCTCTTTGCGTAGCAAGAATGACCTTTACTCCAGTTCCCAACAAGTTCCTCATCTCCATCTGAGACCACCTCATCCTGGACTTCATTGTCCATATCACTAACAGCATTTTGGTCAAAGCCATTCAACAAGTCTCTAGGAAGTTCCAAACTTTTCCACATTTTCCTGTCTTCTTCTGAGCCCTCCAAACTGTTCCAACCTCTGCCTGTTACCCAGTTCTAAAGTTGCTTCCATATTTTTGGGTATCTTTATAGAAGCACCCGACTCTCTGTGGTACCAATTTACTGTATTAGTTCATTTTCATATTGCTATAAAGAACTGCCTGAGTATAGGTAATTTATAAAGAAAAGAGGCTTAATTGACTCACAGTTCTGTGTGGCTGGGGTGGCCTCAGGAAACTTACAATCATGGCAGAAGGAATCGCTTTACAGGGCAGCAGGAGAGAGAATGAGTGCCAAAGGAAGGGGCAATTCTCTTATAAAACCATCAGATCTCGTGAGAACTCACTCACTATCGTGAGAGCAATATCCGGGAAACGACTCCCGTGATTCAATTAGCTTCACCTGATTCAATTATCTTCACCCGATTCAATTATCTTCACCCGATTCAATTATCTTCGCCTGATTCAATTATCTTCACCTGATTCAATTACCGTCGCCTGATTCAATTATCTTCGCCTGATTCAATTATCTTCACCTGGTCCCACCCTTGACACCTGGGGGTTGTTACAACTCCAGATAAGATTTGGGTGGAGTTGCGTCAAACCATATCACAAGGTGTATTAACTGTAATTAATTGTATAAAGTAAAAACTTCACTGCTAGCTCTTCTGTCCACAAGTCACTCCATAAATAACCTATTCCTCATGATCACTGATGATCAGACACTTCATAGTCTGATGGTGACAGGCCACTGAGCATCTTTTATTCAGTTCATTCAAACAGCAAGCATGTAGTTGTGTTGCCTTCATGTCTCCCACTGATACATCCAAGTGACATTTCACAAAAATGCATAATTGGAAGAGGGAATTGGCCAACAAAGATAAGAGTTCTGCAAAATAAAAGTGATAACCCTGGAAGTGCAAATTTTCCTTTGCCTACTTCTCCTTCCCATTTCCCAAAATGAGAAAAGTAATTCTTATTTACTTCTTTACTTATTTTTTTTTTTTTTGAGACAGAGTCTCACTCTGCCACCCAGGCTGGAGTGATGTGGCACAGTCTCGGCTTACTGCAGCCTCCACCTGCCAGGTTCAAGTAATTCTCCTGCCTCAGCCTCCTGAGTAGCTGGGACTGTAGGTGCGTTCCACCATGCTCAGCTAATTTTTTTTTTTTTTTTCTAGTTTAGCAGAGACAGGGTTTTACCATGTTGGCCAGGCTCTTCTTGAACTCCAAGCCTCAAGTGATCCACCCACCTCAGCCTCCAGAAGTGCTGGGATTACAGAGGTGAGCCACTGCACCTGGCCTAGGGAAGTAATTGTTAAAAAAAAATAAAAATAAAAAGATGATGTTTCAGAGGAAGTGATGCCAGTCAAAATTTTACATTAAAGGAATTCTCAAAGATATTTTATGACAACAAAATATTGGAAGTTGATCTAACATTAAAAAGCAGTATGACGATTTGCCACAGCATAGAAAATATGCTCCCTCTACATTGTAAGTTACACAGTGAGGAGAGGGCAAAATTTTTCAACTACTCTTTTATATCTGGTGTTAAATGTATTCATGTATATTTAGCCGGGAAATAAAGCCTTAATTCTCCATATTTTTAATGAGCTTAATCTATCCAAGACAATAGATTAATATTTGGAATCTTTTCACCAAAAGCTATTCAACAGAGGCAAATTTGATCTTGTGTTACTTCCTTGATGGACATGCAGAGTATGAAATTAAGTAAATCAGACACTAAGTCAAGTTGAATATAATGGCCTGAAACTAAATATGGGTGTGCAAATAACCTATGGATTTACTTGTAATCTTCCAAAATGATTGCCTTATCAATATCAAATTTTATAACTTCTTTTCAACTCTCTGGGGAAATTCTGTTTAATCAGGCAAGTCCATCTCATGTTTTCTTGTTAAAGAAATTTTTTTTCAAAATTTTGTGCATATGGCCACTTTTATTTGAAAATATATAGACAAAGTTAGAGGCTATTCAAAACAATACTTATTTTCATTACACAGTTTAAAAAATTTCTTTAATAAATAACTAATGAAGTTTAGAGAAGACATCTTGTAAGTTTGCTGAAATGCTTTAACTGATGAACTTTATCAAATGACAAGTATCTACCATTGAAAATCACTTAGTTATATTTTTCAAATATGCTTTCTATTATTCATCATTAGAACTGAATTGACAAAAACATGAGTAATTAATGATAGGTCTCTTAAGGCTCACAGTTTTCGATGGATTATTTTATGTAGCACCTACTCATAAAGGCGAGCAATAACTATTGATTGAATAAATGGGGCAAGGAATAAATAGATGTTTTTTACTATATTGCAAATATTATTAATTAACAGGAAAAAAAATGATGATGAGCCCTACTGGATAAAGTATGAAAGCAAAAGCACTCTGTCTCATGATGTGGCTTCTACAACAAACCAAGAAAATAATTTTGGTTTTCTATTAGGAAAATTTCAATTCCTGGAAACCACAAAAAAATACAGTATCTTTCTTCTCATTGCACTACTGCAAGTGAAATAGTACACTTACTAAAGCAACATTTGCCTCTATAACAGACAAGAAGATAGAGTGTATGGAAGGAAAATAAATCCCAGGGCCCCAAACTCACTAAGCCAAAAGGAAAAGTCAAGCTGGGAATTGCATCCTGCAAACCTTCCTTCTGTTTTGCTCCTATATAAGATAGCTACAAAGATAAGAAAGCTATACACCTCCATCACAATTTGCCCACCAGGAAATTCCTTGTGGGCCCCAAGTTCTTTACCCTAAAACAGTTCTGTTGAATTTTATTCTGATAGTGTAAATTGATAGCTCATCTTCACAGGTGTGGGAAAAGGTCAGAACAAAAAGTCATCCCTCTGCTCACCTCAACCCAATGCATATAGATTTATCTGCCTTATGTTTATCTTATGTAAAAATGCAGATTCACTGAGTGCAAGACAAATGCATAAGTGACTATTCCTCTATCTCCCCTCACATGTAAAATGTATATTCAGTGAATGCTGACCAAAGACTCAAAAGAATGCAACCACTTGCTTCTTATCTACCCACACTTTTTTGTCTTTCTTCCTTTTTCCCCCAGTACACACTGTTTTCCCTTTAAATATTGAGGTCCTCAGACCTTCTTCAAAAAAAGCACAGAACACAGATTTTTCCTGTGGTTCTGTATTCTTTTTCTGGGTACATCCTTAACCTTGGCAAACTAACCCCTTAAAATGATTGAGACTTGCCTGGGTCATTTTCTATCATTAATAAGTCTTTCAAGCTTAGTGAAGTACATGAATAATAAGTAAAAAGAGTAAATTTAGAAAAGTAGTTTGTAAGGTCAAGTGACTACAGAGACTAAAACCTAATCAGTGAGAAATATTTTGTTTCTTAAATCCTTAGAAAATTAACTCTCATTGTTCATAGTATATACTCTGTATACTGTCAGTCAGGAATATGTAAACCATATAATCATATCTAAGAAGAAAATATTTTGAATTAGATTTGCTTATGTAAACTTCCAGCAATAATTTGGATCTTTGACAAATACTGTAATGTTGGTGATCATTAGGTATAAAGGCCATTAGATGCCCATAAACGATGGTGTACAATAGATGCAAAAATGTTAAAATTGCCAATTGAATTTTCCTACATTAACCTAAGCTGCATTTTTGTTTCTATCCCCTTTGAGATTCTTAATACGAGAAGTGAATGAGGGGAAGCATTTAGTTTTGCTGTGTTTGGTAGAACACTAGCACCCTGCATTAAAATGAAATGTCAGTCCTAGAGCTATTTCCACCAGAGAAGTGGCTTCATACTCATTTATAATGGCAGCAGGGAACCTGACTGTGGCCATTGAGACAGAATATAACAATAAGATATGCCATCCTGAAAAAACAAGTGTTCCCTACTGAATTTTTAAATAAAGTACACATTTAATTTCCTTCAGAAAGGGCATTATTTTCATAAACACAGTATCCTACTCTAAAACAATACAGTCATTCATAAAAAGCCAAAATGTAGGATTCACGACATGCTGCCTCATTGGGTTATCCTTGAAAATGTGCAATAGGATACTTGTTAGATATTGCTTCTAGTTAGAGTTTAAATAAATGAACTTTGATATCACTTCTGAAATTTCATAGCACATTTATTTTCATAATTTTGTAGATTCTAACTTCACATTCAATGGAACGAAACTGTTTTTGAATAAAACATCTTTGAATTTTCCTAATTCATGTTAGTTTTGGTCTCTGTTTCATTCTCAAAACAACAAATACAAAAAGATAACTGTGGTATTTGTCAGTGTTGTAAGCCTTAATACAGTTCACAAACCTCTTGTGGAAGAAGTCACTGATGACAAAGAAAACTCACTGAAAAATAAAACAGAAAAGCTGAAAGGATGGATTACCAAAATTTTGTTTCAAAGGATAGAAATTCGCTTTGCTGCAGCACAATTCCTTGAACTGTCTGGCAATGATCATTGAAAGTATTTTGCATGGAAAAAAATGTTTGTTTGTTTTCAGCAATTGTAGACCCTTTCCACAAAGTGATTTTTAATTTTTTTATTTTTGAGATGGAGTTTCATTCTTGTCACCCAGGCTGGAGTGCAATGGTACGATCTCAGCTCACTGAAATCTCCACCTCCCGGGTTCAAGTAATTCTCCTGCCTCAGTCTCCTGAGTAGCTGGGATTACAGGTGCCTGCCACCACGCCTGGCTAATTTTTGTACTTTTAGTAGATACGTGGTTTTACCATGTTGGACAGGCTGGTCTCGAACTCCTGACCTCAAGTGATCTGCCCACCTTGGCCTCCCAAAGTGCTGGGGTTACAGGTGTGGGCCTCTGTGCCCAGCCCGCAAAGTGATTTTTAATTACAGAAAGAAAAAGAGGTTTAGGGTTATTTTTAATATAAAGAAGAATAAGATAAACAGCAGATTCTATGGCTTCTTTGGCATATCTAGTATTTGTGCAGGTCATCTGTATAGATCAGTTTCCAATGACCTTAAGTCCATCGTACTTTTGCAATTTGCTATTTAATACAACGAATATTCAAATAATTTTGCAAAGAATGGAAGAGTTTATTTTCTCCAAAGGATCAGATCTGCTGGAGAATGATGTATTGAGAATAGAAGACACCAGTGTACTTCATCAATACATAGAAATCAAGAGTGTTCTTACTGTACATAATGAAAGATTTACATAAATGTTAATATTATTAAACAGTAGATGAGGAAAGTGCTTTTCAGTTTATAGTGTGCTTTTAAATATAGTGTTAAGCTTTAGTTCACATTCTAGAATTGTTTATTTTTTTCTTTTCCTATGTATTGTGATCTTGTATAACTCTGTAGTGTCTCTCTCCTCATTCATTTTTGGTTATTCTATGCTTGAGAAAAAGTTATTTATGATACATTTCAAAATTGTGTTATCATTTTCACTTAACTTTAGCATCAAAGTTGTTCTTGTATCTTTACAAAAATGGGTTTATTTGTTTACATTTATTTGAATATTGTGACAATCTACAAGTTTGAGTTATTTTAAAGAAAATCAGTAACAAAAGAAAATAAAATTCTCCCATTTTTACAAGAAATGATGAAGTCCTGAAAAGGCCACATTGTAGTTACTACCTTTTTGATTATAGAACACTAAAGACATTTTATTCTAATTTCTCTCAAAAGAAAAGAGATAAATAATTATTTTATAAAATTACTTATACATCCAGGAAGCTTTTGAAGTGAGGTCCTTTTTACCAGCTTGGCTAAAGTAAGTGTGAACAATTATTCTGTTACATTTAGGCAGTTAATTATATTTGAAAAACACATAAAGAATTGAAAATAGAACACATGCACTGAGAAGGTTGTACCTCCAACAGTTGAAGAGACGAGACGTTCTGTTTTCTTTCACATGCTCTGAGATGTTGGGAGTACAACCACCTCAGAGCATGTGAAAAAAATCAGAACATCTCTTATACTGTTTAAATATTATAATAATGACCTTTTCTATTGACAGATAAACCTACAGATTTATATTACATGATTGCCTTGTTCATAGCTATAATTACAAATGCATCACGAAGAATTTCCAAGGAATCTCCCTAACTTTATGAAAGAACGACTTTAGATAACGAAATTGTCCTACTGTATCTTTTAAACATAAAATGTAAAACAATCTTTTCTTGAAAAGTAGTTATATCATCTGTTAAGATGTTTTAGAGTGTAAAACATAGTACACATAAACACATTCTAAATGATTATTCACGTGGTAGAGTTTCTATTAGAAAACACAGAACATAATTATTGTACATATATACATACACACAGTTAAACACAATTATGGGAGGTCATTGTTCTGGACTAAGCTCCCGCCCTAGTGTTCAACATACCAGACCAAACCAAAATGAAATTACTTACACTAAATGCCACATAATCAAACTGAAACTTTAAGAAAGCAAATAGATCCCCAAACAAAGCAGGTTTTCCCGAATACAGGAGATTCCAATCTACCTGAGTCAGCTTTATATGGAATCTCCCTCTGCTTTAACCCTCATAAAAAAGAAACCTGTAATAACCTGATGTTAACCAATTAGGTGGTTTTTGTCGTTGTTGTTTGTTTTTTCCTTATTGTTCTGTTTCACTGTCCCCACCAAAAATATACTTACCCTTCTGCCATTGCCCAGAGGGAAGGCTCATGCTATTTTGCATAATGGAGGCTGACCTGATTCATGAATCAATAATAAAAGCCAATTTGATCTACAACTACATTTGTAATTTTCTGTTTTGATGGTAACACATACATATATAAACACACACACACATACATATACACAAGGCTATTTGTTTTAAGAAAAAATGAATGATAATATGGCAAAAAATTTCATTATAGAAAATATTTAACTTACTCATATCATTTTATTCTTTTATAAAGCAAATATAAATCTGGAGTATAGTATATATCATACCAAGCAAGCTATTAGAAACTGTGTTCACATGTCAATGATTACACATCTGCCTTTGTAAGGACTTCTTCATGTACTGCATTGGAATGTAATTCAAACCACTAACCATTCTTTTATCTCATGTTGGGAGGATTACAAATACAACTTTTGGATATTATATTTTTATCTCTCCATAAATGTTATATCATATTTGTGTGTATCTCTAAATCTTATTCAAAGGGGTTCTACTTTTAATATAAAAGTTCTATAAGGTGCAATTGTAACATATGGTAATTTGATGTGTACAATTTGAAATGTTTCCCTGTATCACCTGGATGTGTATGATTTACTTGAGTACCAAAGACACTTGTAAATGAAATGGTAATGTGTCCATTTTAAAGTACGTTATTTTTTTCATTGCTTCTTCCATTGTGTGTGTTTTGAAATTATATCAGAAATAACATAAACCATTTTTTAAATATCCAATGGCATTTTAAAACTGAAAAAGTTGTCTACAGTTACTTAAGACTTTTTGGTTTTTGCTTAATAGCTCCACACTAAAATTTAATCATATAATTGTCTATAATTATGTGTAAATTTCTAAACACTGTGAGGGTTTTTCTACAAGAGTATACTACAATTCTTACTCTGAATGCAACCTAAGCATTGTGTGCCATGAATTTCTAGTGCTATAGCATTTGCATTTGAGCAATGAAAATAATCAACTTAATTTGCTTTCCTAGAGAGCATGGAAGTGAGTTTGATTAGTCTATTGAAAGTTTGTGTTTTTCCCCTTGAATTGGATGCAGGGGGTAGAATTGCCAGCATGATGCAAGCCAGTAGGGATCCAGGGTGTCAAGGCAATGCTAAAGTTGACTATATTAAAGACAAAGGAGAAGGTCGACTAGAAGCAGACAAGTTGTTTATGCTAGAGCTGTCTCTGTGTTTTTTGGAAATAATTTATCCATGCAATTGTATTATAATGATTAATATATATATTTATTTACCTCATTGTTTTTTATGGATATTTTTGCAAAGGACCATCCAAAAACATTAGAATGAACGGTGCCCAGTGTTCAAACAGAGCTGTACCTTTCTTATCAGCCAGGCTAGAAAATCTCATAATTCATGGGACATTGGGTAGACTGCTTAACAAGGTTTATCTAAGTATTAGGGAATAATGAGTCCTAGAATGAGGACTGCACTTATTCTGCCTAAAAACATTCAGAACAATACCAGTAAGCATCCAACTGTTTCAAAATTACTTAGTTAAATCCTCCCACAAAGCTCAGAAGTTCTTAATATATATGCAAAAATAGCCAGCACCTCTTAAGGTAGAATTCAAATTGTCTTCTAAGATTATTAGTATGCAAAGAATCAGGAAAACATAAGACATAATGAGAATATTCAATCAATGGAAATAATCCCATAATGGCCACAAATGCTACAATTTGCAAAGACATTAAAATGGTTATTATAACTACACTCCATATGTTCAAAATGTGTACATAAACATATGCATTTATAATACATATATATCATTTGTATATATACAAACACATTATATTTAAATATACAACATACACGCAGATGGATATAGAACAAACTGTAGATGTTTGTATATATGTTTTATTTCATAGACATGCATCCCTATTTCTGGAAGGAAAAAATGGCTTCCCTCTGCCCTCCTAGGTTCTTTAGGCTACAAATTAAGTTGACATAACACAGATTAAAAGGAGTGAGGCTATATTTAATTGTGTATGTATACATAGGAGTTCCACAACAGTATGAGATTCAAAGAATGGTCAGATTAATAAGGAATATAAAGCTTCATTAGCTACAGAAAGAAAGAAGGGTTTGAAGCTTTTGGGGGTGATATTGGAGTCAAGCACTATAAAAGGGTAGGGGGAGGAAATGTATGGTGAATAAGATTGCATTATATTCAGATAAGAGTCTCTCAGGTAATAAAAGTTGCCTCTGAGCCGTTTTCCTACTGGTATAGTCAGTTATTTGTAGATACAAACTTTCTTTACAAAAGGGCAGCTTTTCCAAACTACTCATGTGTCTGCAGTTTCTCAAAATAACTAGCTAATAACCAATTTGCAAAGAAGAATATTTTGGGATAGTGTCCTGAACCCCAACATTTCTACTAAGTCAGTCTAGCAACAGTGATAACCCAAAAACAATGAACACACCCAAATAATATAACTTGTTTCTAAATACCATTCATGATAAAAGTAACTAGGACTATAATTTTAAGGCTTGGACAGGGTGTATATATAAGATGAGGCTAGATAATCTAATTGTACCAGAAAGAAGAGAAATGCCCACAAAATAAAAAGAAAGAGAGCATGTCAAAGGGATAGGAGGTAAAACTGAAAGAGCTCCCAATGGTGAGACATTAGAACAATTTGCACAACATTATTAATAGTATTGCATCTGTAGGGGTGGAGGGGAAGCCTCCTCTCCTCTCATCAGAGTTTCACTAAAATGACTGTCAATAGACAGATTATTAGAAGAAAAAGGCATACAGATTTATTAACATGCATACAGACATGGGAATCCCACAAATACGATACTCAAAGAAGGGGCAGATGGTAGAGGCTTAAATATTTTTTCCACCGGAGAGAGGGAAGTGGGGAGCTGTATGTAATTTTAGAGCAGTAGTAAATTATTTTTAGGGGAAATGAATGAACTCAAACATTCCTGGGACAAAGTTCCTCTGAGCTCTGGGGAAGGTAGTGGGAGGGTGTGGAGTGGAACTTCACTGTGAACAAAGGTTGTCTTCTTATACAGATAAAGCCCCCCAAAAGAAATGTATGACCATCACTAGTAGTATCTAATCTGCTCTCCTCATATGTTTGCGAGAACCAAATAATATTTTAAAACACTAGAGAATATAAAATGTTATTATGATTTTTGATACTAAAACCTTTTTTTAACGATTGTATTCTTAATTTTTATTTATTTATTTTCCAACTTTTATTTTAGGTTCAGGGTGTACATGTGCAGGTTTGTTACATGAGTAAATTGCATGTCACTGGAGTTTAGTACACAAAATGATTTCATCACGCAGGAGTGAGCATGGCACCCAATAAGTAGTTTTTTGACCCTCACCTTCCTCCCACCCTCCACTTTCAAGTAATCCCCAGTATCTATCATTCCCCTCCTCGAGTTCACGTGTACTCAATATTTGGCCCTCACTTACAAGTGAGATAATCTGGTATTTGGTTTTCTGTTCCTATGTTAATTTGTCTAGGATAATGGCTTCCAGCTCCATCCATATTGCTGCAAATGACATGATTTCATTCTTTTTATATGACTGCATAGTTTCAAGCTGTGTATGTACTGCATTTTCTTTAGTCCACCGTAGATAGGCACCTAGGTTGATTCTATGTCTTCGCTATTTTGAATAGTGCTGCAATGAACATATGAGTGCATGTGTAGTTTTGGTAGAAAGAATGATTTATATTTTGGGGGATACATATCCACTAATGGGATTGCTGAGTCAGGTGGTAGTTCTAAGTTCTATGAGAAACCTCCAAACTGCATTACAGAGTGGTTGAACTTTACATTTCTACGAGCAGTGTATAATTGTTCCCTCTTCTCTACATCTGTTTTTTTTTTTTAACTTTAATATGTTTTACTATTGCCAAGGGGGTTGCTTTTATTACATCTGTTGGTTTGTAAGGCAGAATATGAAGTCCACAGACAACCTAATTGCAAGGTAATAAGCTCATCCACTGAGAAACTACAGGGCCAGGTTTGCTATAATATTGATGCTATAGTTGGGAAGTTTGTTCCTCTAAACATCATGTTGAAATTTGATCCTTGATGTACAAGGTAGGGCCTAATGGGGAGTTTTCAAATCACTTGGTCAGGTCTCTCATGAATGGCTTAGTGCCATGCTCACAGTAATGAGTTATGAGTGAGTAAGATGCTGCATGCACAAGGCCAGTCCTTGTGGAAATCATTGCTATAAAGAAAAAATGTACAGGTAATGAATAAAATAAACAGTACTCAAGAGAATAACTTACGCATCTTTAATGTGTTTTATGTGTGTCTGTGTGTGTGTATGTGAGACTTGATTTCCTTCTCTTCTATTTGACATATAAATTAACTATTTGAAGAAAAAATGCTGCTCTATTTTATTAGCATATTCAAAAGGCTATCAGAACAGTCACTTTTATAAACTGCGGTCTAGCTTTTAAAAGGGAGAGATAAAATTATGATGACTCCAACACTTATGCTAGGTGTTAAGACAAAGAAATTTTCACAATGATATTAATAGAAATGGATTCCAGAGTTAGAATCTGCCATTTTATGACAATATGAGCATTTGTGAAGTAAAATATTTTAGTATTTTATTACTTGCAGCTTACTTTTATACTTCATGATAATGCAGGATGCTCCTTAGTTCAGCTAAAATCCAGGTTCTTGTAACACAACCGGGACAGATTAGACACGTGGACACATTGAAAGGTGAGGAGAGCAGAATTTACTAAAAGAAAGTTCGGCTGGGCATGGTGGCTCATGCCTGTAATCCCAGCACTTTGGGAGGCCAAGGTGGGCAGATCACCTGAGGTTGGGAGTTTGAGACCAGTCTGGCCAACATGGTGAAACCCTGTCTCTACTAAACATACAAAAATTAGTTGGGCACGGTGGTGCGTGCCTGAAATCCCAGCTACTCGGAAGGCTGAGGCAGGAGAATCACTTGAACCTGGGAGGTGGAGGTTGCAGTGAGGCGAGATAGCGCCATTGCACTCCAGCCCGGGTGACAGAGCAAAGACTCTATCTCAAAAAAAAAAGAAAGCTCTCAGCAAAAAAAGGGGTTCCTGCCAACAGGCCCCCACCTCACAGATTGAACAGCAGGCCACCACACATGGGTTGAAGGCCAGGTTCCTCCCTGCTGCATCAGGCAAGAATTCCCAGTTCTTCTAGTTTGCAGGTGGGCCCTTAGTCTGAGCCACTCCACATTGATTTATTTCCTTACTGCACATGTGTTAAGGGACAGAATTTTTCACCGTGGGCATGTATAGGCCTCTGTGCACAGCGTCCTCGGTGGCATTTGGTTGTCTCCTATCTCTATCAATGATACTGAGGCAAATGTAGTATAACACAGATGGCATGTTGTAAAACAGAGTAATCTGAAATTGGAAATTAGCTTATTATCACAAAAATAATTTCTTCTCTCAGTGGAATAATTTAGTCAACTTCCTTATGACATCAATTTGAGACAACTTAGGTTAGGCAAAATTGGAACCTAAATTTTTACTGTAATCAAAGGTTGCCATTATGCTTTATATGCCGAAAAGGCATTAAAGAAACCCATATTTGTCAACTTTTGAGGCAATGTGTACACATTACATACATTGTGTGCTTAGTACATTCATGTGCTTATGTGCTAAGCAGAACCCTAGGTGAGCAAACATTGATCTTTTCCTAATAAAGAGTTCCTGACCACTAAGCAAAAATTCACGCAGGTATGCTTGCAAAGAAAAAAAAATACATGTAAAAATGACAGAATTTATTACAGGTATTAATTTGAACGGTCACACAGGTATTAATTTGAACGGTCAGTAGGAGAAGCAAAAAGTCAGTAATAACCAGTAGCACTCTAGAGCCCACAGGAAAATGTTGGAATTCTCTAGCAAAGATAATCTTGTAATTATGTAATAATTTGATCTTTTGAGATAATGAACTCACTCCCGCAATAACTGTATCAATCCACTGATGAGGGCTGAGCACTTATGATCTAATCACCTCTTAGGTGTCCTATTAATGCCATCACATTGGGGATAAAGTTTCAACACAAATTTTGAAGGAGAAATTCAAACTGTAGCACTGAATAAGCCGAAAGAGTGTCAGTTTTAAATAATTAAAATGCTTACCTCAAGGCACTGCACATAATGAATCACTTTTTTGTGCCTGATCCGAATTATTTTCTCATTGCTTTTAGCAGTAAGGACAAGATAAATCAAAAATTGGAGATCGACTATGTGTGTTGAAGAGCTTCACTGACTGAATTTAGAGTCTCACAAATTCTTGAAAGTGAAAGGTATGCCTTGGAATGGGAAAGAGGGACACCTACACCATTGATTTGGACATATCTCCAAGGCTATAGAAAGTTTGAATACCAGGAGTTAGTAAACTAATGTCCATGGCCAGATAGGTCCACAGCCTCTTTTTGTGTAGCCATTGAGCTAAGAATTGTACATTTTTAAATGAATTGTGCAAAAGAAAACATAGAAGAATTTGCCTAACATACTATTTTTACTTTTGCAGAAAAAGTTTGCCAATCCCTGACCTAATGCCCCTAGAAAAACATCTTCCTTTCAATTTTCTTTGCCAGAGTAAGAAAAAAATCCCCCTCATTCACTCATATCTGTGTGCCAACCCTATAATCAGATACTAATCAGTATCAGCATTACTTGTGGGGTAGAATGAAAACAACCTTAGTGAGTAAGACAAGATGTATTTCCAGAAAGAATTGCTGGATTTTGTTGATTTATATTGTGAGAATTGTTGGAAATACTTCCTGGAGTTCATGCCAAGGAAGAAAATGTTGAACTGTGGATTCAGATCTTTTTTAAATATCTATGTGGGTTTGTAAAATGTAATGTGCATCTGCATTTGGTGTACTAGTTGGTGCAGGGAGCCAAAATTCCAAAAATTTGCAGTTTGACAAGATTCGTAATGGTACTTCAAACCAGGAAAGTAAGTTGAAGATACTGCAAATGAAATGTACTCTCTCATCTCAGCAGGAATGGGAGGGAATTTGCAGAGCCAATGTGGTAACCATTAAGTAACTTCTAGCTTCCAGAAGAAAGAATCTTAAATTCCACAATAGTCTGTGTTAACTTGACTTCTCTGTTAGGTCCCCAGGGAGGAAGTAGCAGGGGGCAAGGGTCCTACTTAGTGTTTCTATCAGTTAGAGAAAACAATTCAAGCTTTCAAAGCACCACATTTGCATTTAACTCCATCAAGTCCCAGAAGTGGTAATATCAGTAGCCTGAACTGTAGTCTCCTAGACTTGGTGCATTAGTATTAGGTATATTAGCTGAGTCAGTGTGTATTAAAATAATTTAATTTACTCATACTTTATTGCAACCTCATTGTCAAAGGCATATGTATTTTTTCTGACGTATTTCCAAGCACTTAGGTTTAGTATATTCTTTTTAATTTATGACCCCAGGCCATGCACTAGTGACACATTTTTATCCATTAAACAAAGACTTACTAATCTCTTTTAGAGACCTCAGTTCAGTAGGGAATTCAATATATAATGGTGTTCACTTGAACCTTTATTACTCTGCTTCAGTTGAATGTAGTTCTTTTTAAACATATGGTCATTAACATCGAAGAGGAATAAAACAGTAGCCCCACCCTTTTAAATTTGCATGTCCTAGGTCAAGAATAAAAATGTATGTCTGTATGCATGCCTATTATTTTAAATGTGTATTAAACAGTCTATTAATATAGATTCTGTCCTCCCTCCACTTTCACAAGTGTATTTTTAAAATGACAGAGATGGTCAGATGTAAACTTAGATTTCATGTATTTTTTTGTGTTCTAGGCCAGAACAAGGTGTTGTGGAACAAACCAGTCCTGTGTTCCATCAACCTTTTTCAGTTTGCTCTCCTTTTCCTACAATGAGTTTTGTGTGGGCATATGTATACATCTCAGTCTGCTTGTCAAAAATCCATCTAAATTGTGAGACAGGGTCAAGGGGCCGCTCTTCTAATAGAATTAAAGTCTAATGGCAGTGTATGCTCAGAAGCTGGTGTAGTAGCTAGGAGAAAGTCTCACTTTAGTCTTAACCAGATCATCTGTTCCTTGTACAGTCACATGGCCACAGCAATTGAAACAAATGGCAGTGTCCTTGCCAACTGCTTTTATATAATTTTAAATATATGTAGCATATATATATATTTAATATATATGTTTACTATACTAAACATATATAAAGGTTAACAAAGGTATAACAACTTACACAGTGATTCCCAGGCTTACAGACTTTACAACTATACACAGCAAAGAATTTTTATGTATCTATTAACTAACATAAAATTATTTCCAATTCATCCACTAATAAAATACATTTCCTTTTAATCTGTATGCTGCAAAAGCTGAGTGGATGAAGAACAAATGGTCACAGTGTTGAATATTTAATTAATTAATGGTCTCTTTATTCTGTTCAGTTCCAACAGCCTGGAATTTGTATTATCAGTGGAGTTGCATGTAAAGAGAACATAATTAGTACTGATACATATCACTTGTAATGCCCTAAAAGAACTGCACACTAGTTAGACACTCTCTTTTAGATTCCTAGAGCTGCTTTTATATCTACTTCCCTAGTTGAGGTTGGGAAGCTTTTCCTTAAATTACATTATTTCAAAATTAAATAATCAACATCATCATCATAATCATCAACATTGTTGCTTTCATTATTCAGAATTTGTCTCAGCAGCCTGTGTAATATTTATTTGTAGACTTGGCTGGGTAAAGAATTTAAGATTCAAAGAATTCATTGGTTCAATTGTTTATTATTATTATTATTATTATTATACTTGAAGTTCTAGGGTACATGTGCACAATGTGCAGGTTTGTTATATATGTATACATGTGCCATGTTGGCGTGCTGCAGCCATTAACTCATCATTTACATTAGGTATATCTCCTAATGCTATCCCTCCCCCCTTCCCACCACCTCACAACAGGCCCCGGTGTGTGATGTTCCCCTTCCTGTGTCCAAGTGTTTTCACTGTTCAATTCCCACCTATGAGTGAGAGCATGCGGTGTTTTGTTTTCTGTCCTTGCGATAGTTTGCCGAGAATGATGGTTTCCAGTTTTATCCATGTCCCTACAAAGGACATGAACTCATTCTTTTTTATGGCAGCATAGTATTCCATGGTGTATATGTGCCATATTTTCTTAATCCAGTCTATCATTCTTGGACATTTGGGTTAGTTCCACGTCTTTGCTATTGTGAATAGTGCCGCAATAAACATATGTGTGCATGTGTCTTTATAGCAGCATGATTTATAATCCTTTGGGAATATACCCAGTAATGGGATGGCTGGGTCAAATGGTAGTTCTAGTTCTAGATCCCTGAGGAATTGCCACACTGTCTTCCACAATGGTTGAACTAGTTTACAGTCCCACCAACAGTGTAAAAGTGTTCCTATTTCTCCACATCCTCTCCAGCACCTGTTGCTTCCTGACTTTTTAATGATCGCCGTTCTAACTGGTGTGAGATGGTATCCCATTGTGGTTTTGATTTGCATTTCTCTGATGGCCCGTGGTGATGAGCATTTTTTCATGTGTCTGTTGGCTGCATAAATGTCTTCTTTTGAGAAGTGTCTGTTCATATCCTTTGCCCACTTTTTGATGGGGTTGTTTGATTTTTTTCTTGTAAATTTGTTTAAGTTCTTAGTAGATTCTGGATATGAGCCCTTTGTCAGATGAGTAGATTGCAAAAATTTTCTCCCATTCTGTAGGTTGCCTGTTCACTCTGATGGTAGTTTCTTTTGATGTGCAGAAACTCTTTAGTTTAATTAGATCTCATTTGTTAATTTTGGCTTTTGTTGCCATTGCTTTTGGTGTTTTACACACAAAGTCCTTGCCCATGCCTATGTCCTGAATGGTATTGCCTAGGTTTTCTTCTAGGGTTTGTATGGTTTTAGGTCTAACATTTAAGTCTTTAATCCATCTTGAATTAATTTTTGTATAAGATGTAAGGAAGGGATCCAGTTTCAGCTTTTTTACATATGGCTAGCCAGTTTTCCCAGCACCATTTATTAAATAGGGAATCCTTTGCCCATTTCTTGTTTTTGTCAGGTTTGTCAAAGATCAGATGGTAGTAGATGTGTGGTGTTATTTCTGAGAGCTCTGTTCTGTTCCATTGATCTATATCTCTGTTTTGGTACCAGTACCATGCTGTTTTGGTTACTGTAGCCTTGTAGTATAGTTTGAAGCAAGGTAGCGTGATGCCTCCAGCTTTGTTCTTTTGGCTTAGGATTGCCTTGGCAATGAGGGCTCTTTTTATTAGAACATGCATTCAATTGTTCATTAAAATCTCATTTTCTCATAATAAATTCTTGTAATGAAGAGTAATTTAACAAATTCAACACCTTGATAAAAACTTTCAGCAACTAGAGATAGAAGAGAAATTTCTCAAGCCTGATAATGGGAAATCTATATATAGCCAACATCCTTCTAGTCGTGAAAGACTGAACACTTACTACCACTTTAATTCACTACTATGTGGGAGATCCTACATACATGCATATAGATTGGAAAAGAAGTAAAACTTATTTTTTTTACAAACATTATTGTGTATGTAGAAAAGGCTAAGTAATTGATGCAACAATCTAGTAAAATTTAAAATTTAAGTTTGCAAGATACAAGATTACCATACAAATAACAATTGTATGTCCATGAGCTAGTAATTAAAATGAAAATATCTTCTAAATATAAAATTTTAATAGCATAAAATATAAATAACTACAAATAAATTTTACACAGTATATGTAATAACTGTACACTGAAAACTGTAAAATTTCCCTGGGGAAATTTTAAAAGAACACAAATTAGAGTAGAAATATGCTTTCTAGGTTAGAAGAATACTGTTGTTAAAATTTCAATTGTGTAAATTTCATCTATGAATGCAAAGCAATTTTAATCAAAATCCTAGGAGACTTTTCTTTTTTAGTTGAAATGGAAAACTATAAAATTATGTGAAAATGCAAAGGGCCAAAGCAAACAAAGTATTTTTGAAAAATAAAGTTGTTGGAGGATTTATACTACCTGGCTTTAATAATTAATACAAAATTCATTTCAAGAGTTAACAAAGACAGGTGGACTTAAACTATTCTAAAGCATATTTTATTTTATATATTTATTAAATAAAGTCAGATACTCTTACTCTGTTTCTAAATTAACTCAACAGATAATTTTCTATCTCTACCACTACCCTGAAACTTCACTAAAATTAGAACCAAGTTTCTCTTCATAAGTAAGATCTGTATCTTCACACTGTACAGAGTTGATTTGGCCAATTGTTTTTTAATAAAGATACCAAGATAATTCAATGAGAGAAGGATAGGTTTTCCAAAATATCATGCTGAAAGAACTGATTAACCAAATGGAATATATATAAATATGTGTGTGTGTGTCTGTGTGTATAAATTATAAACCTTATATAAAACATTTTTTTAAAAAGTAGCTTACACATAAGTAAAATATAATAGCTGATACTAAAACATTACTGAAAGAAAACATAGGAAAAAGTTCTTATAACCTTAGGTAGGACAAAAAGGCATTAATAACTAAAAATAAATAAATAAATTAAAAAGAATATTGATGCTGTTTACATGCCAAATCTTGGAATTCTCCACTTCAGCCATAACCATCTCTCTGCTTAGATTCATTCCCTGCTATATTAAATCCCTGGAGCTTGCATAACAAATTACCACAGGCCAGGTGACTGAAAGCAGCAGGGATTTGTTCTCTCACAGTTCTGCAGGGTAAAATTTAGAAATCAACTTGTTGCTAGGTCCATGCTTCCTTTGAAGGCTTTAGGGAAGCATCCTTCCAAGCTTCCTAGCTTCTGGTGGCTTCTAGCAATCATTGGTATCCCTTGGTTTGTAGCTGAATAACTCTAATCTCTGTCTCTCTTATAATATGACCTTCTTTCCTATGCATATCTCTGTGTCTCTTCTTCCCTTTTTATTAAGTACACTAAGTATTGATTTTAGGGCCCACCCTAATCTAGTGTGACATCATCTTAACTAATTACTTCTGCAAAGGCCGTATTTCCACATAAGGTCACATTGTGAGGTTCTGGGTAGACATGAATTTTTGAGGGACACCATGCAATTCAACACTCTTACCTCGGATGTTTTCTTTACTCCCTTACATATTTTTCCTTTCCTAAGGATATTCCCTTAACAAATGATGTCTCAGGCTATGCTTTTAATGAATTTGTCCCTAAGACAATCTTATATCCCTGGAAACTACCAAAGTGTTTGGCACATAATTGATACATAACTAAGTACATTAGTATCCCTTATCTGCAAGGAATAGGTTCCAAGACCCCCAATGAATTCCTGAAATGGCAAATAGCATCAAACTATGTAAATACTCTTTTTTGATGTGGTAATCAAGTTGGCTACTAAGTGACTAAAGGGTAGGTAGTGTCTACAGCATAATATGCTAGACAACAGGATGATTCATATCCTGGGAAAGACAGTGATATGGCATGGGATTTCTTCATGCTACTCAGAAAGGCTGCCATTTAAAATGTGTATTTATTTATTTCTGGAATTCTCCATTTAATCTTTTTGTTCTGCATTTGACTGCAGTTAACTGTAACCATGAAAAGAGGAACCACGGAAAAGGGAGGATGGCTGTGTGTGTATGTGTTTGTGTGTGTGTGTATGTGTGCACGCACATGAATGATAAAAAGTGGAACCTATCAGGAATTTGGGAAATATGTGTGAATCGGATCCGGTAAATATGAGAAGAAAGTGCATAGGTGATAGTTTTGATTGGGGCATAATCTTGGCAACAATTTCTGGAGGCCAATTTGGCCTTATGAAGCACTTAAAGCTATTTATTAAGTACCTGCTATTAAAGCAAGATATGTTAGTAGAACAATACTGACAAATATTTCTGCCCTTAGGAAGGTTACATTTTAGTGAAAAAGCGTATGAAATATTTACATTCTCTAAAAGTGAGTATGTTATAAGTGCTATGAAAAAATGCTCAAGAAAAAGATGTCTGGAGGATAATGTATGGTGGGATAAATTGTGTTATGTTTAGAGCATAGTACAGTGTTACTTACTCAGATTGCCAGATGACAGTGATTGCCTAATCAAATCGAGGTGGACAAACTTGCAGGGGCTCAAGTGCCTGAAAAAATGGCAAATTCACAGGGCCTGACAAGATGGCAAGGCAATTACAGGTTGTATTGTACAGAAAACAGTAATCTACCAGTGACTTTAAACTCACACTTGAGAGCTGCTCTGATGATCAGTTTTAAAGTGTCAACTTGACCGGGAAATGGGTTGCTCAGATATTTGGTTAAACACTACTTCTGAATGTGTCTGTGAGGATGTCTCTGGGTGAGATTAACATTTAAATCAGTAGACTGAGTAGACTGTCCTCCTCTATGTGGATGGGCCTCATCTAATCTGTTAAAGGCATGGATAGAATAAAAGGCTGAGTAAAAAAGAATTATTTCTCTCTGTCTTACTGTTTCAAACTGGAACATCAGTCTTCTGCCTTCAGACTTGGATTCAGACTGCAACTACACCATGAACTCTCCTGAGTCTCCAGCTTGCCAAATGTAGACAATGAACTTTCCACTTAATTCATAAGCCAATTCTTAATAATAAATCTATATCTATGTCTATATCTATATGTCTGTCTATCTCTATCTATCTATCTATCTATCTATCTATCTATCTATCTATCTATCTATCCATCCATCCATCTACCTACCTACCTACCTACCTATCCAATTGGTTCTGTTTCTCTGAAGAAACCAACTATAACGACTTTGTTGGAGATTTGGAGATTTGTATTTCTAACATGGCATCCCACCCAAATTTAATTGTTATTAAATTTCTCCTGGTTATATTTTTTACCCATGAGGGAAATGACATGTTACTTACAATAGAGATGAAAACAGAAAGAGCATAAAGCAAGTGAAGCCTATCAAACGGAGGGAAAAGACACTGACGTGGTCGGTTACCACCAAGTTACATTATCAACTCCGTGTAGAACTCTTACAGGTTTCACTACTTCCCAAGTCAATAGAGACTCCAAAAGTAAAAGAAGGTAATTTGATAAAACAAGACAATAAACCTATCTTAATTGTTCATAATGATTTTCTTTTGCATTTTAAACAATATTTTTTTATTATCCTCACAAATAATAACACTAAGTCAAGTCATAGAGTCAAATACTAATCTTTAGGCCAAGACAAAACAACCGACTATATGCCTCTTCAAATTATTTAAAAAATGATAAAATTAAGGAATTTGAAATATTATCTATATGTGTAGAATCTGTGAGAGAAACAAAATAATTCCCTACTTCAGCCATTGAATATATACTAGCTTTGTTTGAATTGTGATCTTACCAAGTGGACATGTGTAATCTTTCTCTAAAACTAATTCCTGCCATAATAACAAAAACCAATATTTTAGTAGAAACAGGGTTTTGCCATGTTGGCCAGGCTGGTCTCGAACTCCTGACCTCAGGCGAACCACCTGCCTCGGCCTCCCAAAATGCTGGCATTACAGGCATGAGCCACCGCGCCAGGCCAATTTTAATAATAATTTATTGCACATTTTTAACAGGTTCATTCATTTTCACAAAAGTCCTCAGGCTAATAGCTGTTCCTTCATGTCAAAATGTCTCTGGCTAAGACCAGAAAAGAAAAACAGTGGGCAATTTCCTATTCACCTCATTTTATCTATGCAACTCTATACCACTTTCATTTTAGGAGACCATAGAAGTGTGGAGTCGATTTCCAGGTATATCTATAATCACCAATTTTATTCTAATATATCAGCAAAATTCTTTTACATGACCACAGGAGTCAGGAATCTGGGGACCATGTTTAATCACATTATAAAATAGAAACACTCTGAAAGGTCAGTTCCTTCTTGCCTAATCCGATACTCAGGGCCTGTTCCTGAGTCATGGTAGGACAGGAAAAAAAACAACTGATGTAAAGTTTTCAGAAGTGTTTAATCAACACAATCTAGACTAAAGCCTGAAAAAACATCTACTGTCAATGTTCATTAGCCTAGGAGAGTTTTCTGAGATCACAGAAGAAAAGAGGCTGTTTTCCTTCACCAAACAAGAGGGCACCTTGCTCATTCATTCTGGGTCCTTAAGAACAAAAAGTGGATGAATTTTGTATGTTTAAAGCAGGCAAGGAAAAAAAGAAAGCAAAAATATATTTATAATAGACTTTCTGTATCCACCAACCGCAGATGGAAAATATTCAGGAAAAAATAAAAATAAAAAACATAACAATAAAGCCAATACAAATAAAAAATACAATATAACAACTATTTCCATGGCATTTACATTTCATTAGTTATTGCAGGTAATCTGGAGAGGATTTAAAGTATAAAGGTGGCCAGTTGCAGTGGCTCACGCCTGTAATCCCAGCACTTTGGGAGGCCAAGGCAGGCAGATCACGAGGTCAGAAAACTGAGACCATCCTGGCTAACACAGTGAAACCCCTTCTCTACTGAAAATGCAAAAAATTAGCCGGGCATGGTGGCAGGCACCTGTAGTCCCAGCTACTCGGGAGGCTGAGGCAGGAGAATCGCTTGAACCCAGGAGGTGGAGATTGCAGTGAGCCGAGATCGCGCCACCACACTACAGCCTGGGCGACAGAGCAAGACTCCACCTCGAAAAAAAAAAAAAGTATAAAGGAGGATGTGTGTAGCTTATATGTGAACACTATGCCATTTTATAGAAGTGACTTGAGTGCCCACAGATTTTGGTGTCTGCAGCGGCCCTGGAACTAATCTCCTGCAGATATTGAGGGATGACTGTATACTTTCCAGACGAATTTAAAACCTTTGGTCCAAATAAGAGCAGAATAAATAAATCCTATGCTGTTAGCTACTATTGTTTTGGTTAAGTGGTAGGCATTTAGAGTTGAAAAAATAGTTAGCTTACTCGAGGGCAGGAAGAGACAAACTTGCCTTGATAATTCTGAAAAAATGTTGTCAAACTGAGCAAGTGTCCGGTGTTCAGAGGTGACTGATAGCACACTTTTCACAGTGGTTGCATTCTCATTGATGACAACATCATCTCATTGATGACAAACCGAACATCAAAAATAAGGCTTGCATGGGCTTTGATATCACATTAATTAAACATTAGGATGACATGATTCAAATTGGTTTTTATTTAAATCTATATTAGAATAACTCAGTGATACAGAGTACTTTTTATAAAACTAAACCAAATGTAATGTAGTTCATATATAATATGCTTTTTGCGCTAATATGAATAGGTAGATATATATGTGTGTCTATGTGTGTGTGAATACACACATATGGACATTAAAGGCAAATGTTCATCAAGTTGTTGAAAGATGACATAAAAGAATATTATGTGTGTTACATGTATGTAACTTACGTAACATAATACAGGCTGAGCCTGTCAGGACGTTTTAGTAAATAAGGCAACACGTTATCTGATGGTGGTACCATAAAATTATAATGGAGCTGAAAAATTCCTATCACCTAGTGACAGTGTAACCATCATGTTGCCCTCATATAATGCATTACTCACATCTGTGGTGACGCTGATGTAAAGAAAACCTAGGATACTTCCAGTCATATAAACTTGTAGCAATACAATTACGTACAATACATAATGATAATAAATGACTATGTTGCTGATTTATATATTTAAATATTTACTATATTTTCTATCTTCGTATTACAGTATACTCCTTCTACTTATTAAAAAAAGTTGACCATAAAATAACTACAGGCATGTCCTTGAGGCGGCGCTTCAGAAGAAAGTATTATTGTCAGAGGATGACATTTCCATGCCTGTTATTGCCCCTGAAGATCTTGCAGTGGGACAAGATGTGAAAGTGGAGGCCGAATGTGGTGACTCACGCCTGTCATGCCCATGACTCATGGGAGGCCAAGGTGGGCAGATCACCTGAGGACAGGAGTTCGAGACCAACCTGGACAACAAGGTGAAACCCCGTCTCTACTAAAAATAAAAAAAAAAGAAAAACTTAGCCAGGAGTGGTGGGGAGCACCTGTAATCTCAGCCACTCAGGAGGCTGAAGCAGGAGAATTGCCTGGATCTGGGAGGCGGAGGTTGCAGTGAGCCAAGATCACACCATTGCACTCCAGCCTGGGCGACAAGAGCGAGACTTCGTCTCAAAAAAAAAAAAAAAAAAAGAAAGTGGAATACAGTGATGCTGATGATCCTCACCCTGTATAGGCCTAGGCTGATGTATGTGTTTGTGTCTTAGTTTTTAACTGAAAATTTTAAAAAGTAAAGAAAAACATAGAAAAAATGTGGAATAAAGATATAAATAAAATATTTTTTGTGCAGCTGTGCAATGTGTTTAATTTTTAAGCTAAGTATTATTACAAAAATCAAAAAGCTAAGTAAATTAAAACTTTTATAAAGTAAAAAGTTACAGTAAGCTAAGGTTAATGTCTTATTGAAGAAAATTTTTTATAATTTAGTGTAGCCTAAATGTACAGTATTTATAAAGTTTATAGTAGTATATAGTAATGTCTAAGGCCTTCCCACCCACTCACCACTCACTCACTGATTCACCCAAAGTAACTTCCAGTCCTGCAAGCTTCATTCATGGTAAGTGCCCTACACAGGGTACCATTTTTTCATCTTTTATGCTGTATTTTTACTGTACCTTTCCTTTTTTCTTTTTTGTTTTTTTTTGTTGTTGTTTGTTTTAACACAGTCTCGCTCTGTCGCCCAGGCTGGAGTGCAGTGGCACAATCTGGGCTCACTGCAACCTCCACCTCCCGGGTTCAAGCAATTATCCTGCCTCAGCCTCCTGAGTAGCTGTGATTACAGGTGTGTGCCGCCATGCCTGGCTAAGTTTTGTATTTTTAGTAGAGACAGGGTTTCACTATGTTGGTCAGGCTGGTCTCTATCTCCTGACCTTGTGATCCGCCTGCCTCGGCCTCCCAAAGTGCTGGAATTACAGGTGTCAGCCACCATGCCCGGCCTTATTGTATCATAGATAGATAGATCAATAGATAGATAGATAGATAGATAGATAGATAGATAGATAGATAGATAGATAGATAGATAGATAGATAGATAGATAGATAGATAGATAGATAGATAGATAGGAACATAGTTGCCTACAATATTCAGCACAGTAACATGCTGTATAGGTCTGTAGCTTGGGAGCAATAGGCTATAACATCATATTGTCTAGGTGTGTAGAAGGCTATACCTTCTAAGCTTGTGTAAGTATACCCTGTGATGTTCACAAAATTGCAAAATCCCCTAAGGATGGATTTCTCAAGACATATCATCATCATTAAGCAATGCCTAACTATGCTTTACTTTTTTTTTTCCCCACTTGTAACATTGTTTTTCTTTTTGTAAGATATAAACTATTATGATTCCTTGTGGATGAACGCACATTAATCATCACCAATATAAAAAATACCATCAAGATCAAAGTTAGAAGTGGCACTATATGTAAAAATTGTGTGTCTCTAATTTTATAAAAAGTTTAAAATGATCACTAGATGATTCCAGGCACATAAGCCCTCATTGGCAGAAACCATATGAAAATTACAAAGTTAATATTTAAAAACCGGGCGTGGTGGCTCATGCCTGTAATCCCAGCACTTTGGGAGGTCGAAGTGGGAGGATTGTTTGAACCCAGGAATTCAGGACGAGCCTGGGTAACATGACAAAAATCCATCTTACAAAAAACACAAAAATTACCCTGGCTTGGTGGCATGCACCTGTAGTCCCAGATACTTGGGAGGCTGAGATGGGACGACCCCTTGAACCCAAGAGATTGAGGTGGCAGTGTATCATGACTGAATCACTGCCCTACAGCCTGGGTGAAGGAGTGAGACCCTTTCTCAAAACAACAATAACAAAACACACTAGTAATAATTTTACTAACATATTTTATTTGTAAGGCAAATAAATATAAACTTTAGGAGTCCCACCATTAAGCAGACAGTATTGTAATGAAATCTCAGCATTTGGCTCAGATGGAACTCCTTTATATCTACCAGGAACATCACGGCAGCATTTGCACAATGGGCTATAGAACGATGGAGTGGCATAATTGCTGCCTCGCTGAAGCATGAATGCAGCCTAATTAACAGGATTGAAACTGCTACACTCAAACTCTCATTGCATTTATCTTCTTTTGCTTACTTTCTATAGAGAGGGTGGTCACCGAAGGGTTGCTTCTCATTGACATGCTGCAGTGTTTTTAGTCCACCTGCTTCATCTTGACCTGTCTTAGGATGCCATGTAAGCAACTCTCTTTTTGCTCGAGTATTCCAATTAAATCTTATTGTCTAATTGAGATAGTGGTATACAGAGCAATTGAAAATGTTCCATCCCAAGAGAAATCTAAACACCACATGTTCTCACTCACAAGTGGGAGTTGAACAATGAGAACACATGGACACAGGGAGCTGAACATCACACACTGGGGCCTGTCAGGTGGTGGGGGGCTAGGGGAGGGAGAGCATTAGGAGAAATACCTAATGTAGATGATGGGTTGATGGGTACAGCAAACCACTATGGCACGTGTATACCTATGTAACAAACTTGCACATTCTGCACGTGTATCCCAGAACTTAAAGTATAATAAAAATAAGAACAAAAAAAAAAAAGAAAAAATGTTCCATCCCGTCTGCTCTAAAGGGTAGATAGAAGCAATTATGAAAATGCATCTGCCAATTGCCTTTAAGATAGTGTTTCCTGCCAATACGCTTTCATTCACTTCAATAAATCCCTGGCTGAATTCTTTGATACCATTTTTTAATAGAAAAAATAAACTTATAACAAGAAAAAATACATGGAGATGAAGACAAATTAAAATAAACTTTCCTTCCTTGAAGGTGATCATTCTTTAAAAAGAAATCAGTTAATTTGTCTTCTTCAGGTTACCAGTACAATTTTGCTTCTTTCATTCTCTTCATAAAGGACCAAGCCACTGCTTTGTTGTATGAAAATAATATTTTAAGACATTATCACAAGATTATTTGTTTGGCTTTGTGAAGCGGCATCTAATGAACACCAGAAATCCTAAACTGTAATTTAGGATATCATTAAAAGTTTGACTAGGGCAGGATATTTATATTTCTAGGCCTTCCTATTTTTTAAAAATTATGAGAAGGCATGAATAAATAAATGACTTCTAGAAACTCATTAACGTTCATATTTCTGTGGCTTCATTTATATTTGCTCCTTGGCCAGCTGCAATTATACAAGTAGATCCATGCTGAAATCAAAACATATTTCTTTAGATCTGTAATTAAAGTTATGATAAAGATCCTCTGACATATATACATATTTTTTTCTGTGTCACTGATTTGTATTCATATCTGTCCTTGAGACTTAATGAGCTTCACAGTGCTGGCATTCCAGATGTTGCCTGTGGTAAAAAGTGACAATGACAAAAAAGGCCTTCTTGCCCCACAGTATTACCTTTAAATCACATGACAAGTGAAATTAAACCCTTATATACTTTTTTTCCTGTTTGCAAAGGTTTGGAGATAATATGCTTTATACATGATAAAAATATAAATATTTTATATGTATGCTAATCTTTGGGTAAGGGTAGATACAATTTATTTCTATCATCCTGTTTTGACTTTTAAAACCAAACAAGTTAATTTTAACACATCTTCAGCATTTACACCAATGATCCCTCTTGTCTCTCAGTTGCCTCACTGCTTCAATATTGTCACACTGTTGCCGCTTACTTAATGTATAGGAAAGACATACAGATATTTAAGCAATTTAGAACTGTTTGATTGAATAAAAAAAATGACACTGTAGCAAAACCTAAGCTGATTTGAAACTTCATTCTCAGGTGTGAAGATGAACAATTTAAAATTGCTGAACTTTTTATTTGATCATTTACCAAACTGGTAATAATGCCTGCTTCAAAATGTTGCTGTAATTAAACAACATCTTATTTGAGGTACGTGGAATAAAAGTAAATAAAATTCACTTAAATTTTATAAAATATTTTGTTTTATAAATTATAAATGCCAGTAATAGTTCAGTGTGCTATACTTCCTGAATGTATCTATTTATTATTAGTTATCAACACAGTGATCTAATAGAATGAAGCAGCAACAACCACCGTCTTCAGTCCAAAGTCTTGATTAAGTATTTCCTGATTCTCTAAATTCCCCACTGCCACTGACTAGTATCTGGTTGTCCTTATCTCATGCTATGACTATTTTAATAGATAATCTCCCTATCCATTCTTCTCTATTAGTTCTTCGCTCTTCTACTTTTAACTGAAAAATTAAATTACTGGAGATCATGGACTTACTAATCACTGAAGGACAAAGGGAGTTCCTGAAATGTCTCTGAGAACTCATTCTAATTCCATTTTTTGTTACTGCCATGGTTCATGCTTTAGACGATCTATTTGTACTGAATTTCCAGTTTCTCAAACACAAGATTCTGCTACAAGTATCTGGGTTTAACTTTCATGTTCTTTTTTTTTTATCATTCTAATAAAATACAACCCACTCTTACAGTCCTACAGACCTGGATTAAACATGGTTTTCCACCTTTCTCAGGATGGATTTGTCACAGCAATCTTTTTGCATTCATGGCATTTGTGATAATACAATGTAATTACTTGTCATTGTGTCTGCTTTCCCCACCAGGGGCTAATAATACCATAATTTTAGTACAATGAGAGTGGTCAAGAAGAGAGGAAGGAGGGGAAGAAGGCACAGAGGGAGAGAGAAAGTGAGTGAGACACAGAGAGAGAAAGAGAAAACACTAAGGTGCTTATTGAAAGTAAATTACATTATTACATTGTAAGCAATAATTTATAAGCTTGAATGTTACTAATTAGAGTAATATTTCACATTACAGCTAACATTTGCTAACTGAACCCAGTCATACACATAAACTTTCTACTTTACATATTATGACAACATATCTTTCATTAATTTGATACTCAGTAATGTTATATTCCTAATTAATTATATAGAATATATACTTTACCTCGTTACGTCCCAGCTCATGTTTAAAAAACAGCCTCATGTCTATCATTTCATTTGGAAGAGAGATATTTGAAATCATAAGCAGTTGGAATTATTCTATTATGCTATTCTATTCTATTCTATTCCATCTACTCCATTTCCGTTCCACTCCAATCCATTCTATTCTATGTGCCTTTAGTGTAGATTTCAAGGGCTTATGAGGAGGTCAGAAAAGTCTGTACCGGAGGGTGGTATATTTGAGTCGAAGGAAATCCCAAAGGAGTGAGACGTAGGTATTGAAGATAAGCTTCGTATATTTGTCCTGGTCTGATCAAAGAATATCAAATAGAGATATTCAAGTAATTTCAGAGTGCTAAGACTTTTCTACAGTCTTTGTGTAGACAAATGCAAATACATGTCTGTTGATCAGAAAAAGGAGATGTGTATAAATCAAAGTCATGTCACTTTAATAGGAAAAATTTTAACACCTTCAGCTCTACATGCAGAAAAAAACATCATTATTAGAAAGACTCAGAGAGCAAATGGAAGAAAGTAAGGTTGAGAATATATGTGTGGATAATTTTATTTTAATTACAAGTCGTATACAGGTCCCTTTTATGTACAGGATATGTTACCATTTTCTTCTCTGTGACATTTGTGTTAAATGACATGGGTGAGTGGTGACAACTATGGAGGATGTTGAAGTCTCTGAATAAAGTTGACATTAAATTCCACTGGCTACTAGATATGACTGCAAAGTAAGAAGACAGCATTTCATATCTGGTTTGTGAAATTCATATCATTGTATTTCAGTATTAAAGTTCATAGAATGACACGCATCTGTGTTTTATCTTTCACACTTCCACTGTTGTTATATTATATTTCCTTTTTTTTTTTTTTAACAACACTGTTACTAAGTACCATTTTTTTTTTTTTTTTTTATTAGATGGAATCTCGCTCTATCTCTCAGGCTGGAGTGCAGTGGCCCAATCTCGGCTCACTGCAACCTCTGACTCCTAGGTTCAAGAGATTCTCCTCCCTCAGCCTCCTGAGTAGCTGGGATTACAGGCTTGCATCACCACACCCAGCTAATTTTTGTATTTTTAGTAGAGACAGGGGTTTCCCCATACTGGCCAGGCTGGTCTTGAACTCCTGACCTCGTGATCCACCCGCCTCAGCCTCCCAAAGTGCTAGAATTACAGGCGTGAGCCACTGCACCTGGCCGTCCATAGAACACTTACAAAATCAACATGGATATGCATTGGGTCAAAAAGTCAATGATTTCTGTTTTTAAAAAAGGGTGCTTAAAGGATATATAGTGTCTCATTAGAGTAATCAAATTAGGAATAAGCAATATTTATGTGTTCAAAAACCAAAAGATGATTGGAAAAATGCAATACTAAAAAAAGCCTTGAATCAAATATTTGATTACTAAATTGGCTATTACTGTCTAAAAAAATGACACTAACCTTATAGGGGACTACAAAAGTTGTATTTCCATGAAAATTTAATATTCATGATAGCCATACATTATAGCATTTCTAATTCATCTGTAAATATTTGGGAGAAATATCATAGGCAATCATTTGATTTGCTTATGGTGTTTGTCCTTCTGTGAGAAAAAATATTGACTATCCCATGTGAGACACAGAAAGGGTTGTGGGGCCATGCTTTTCATTTCTTCCAGCAGGAAACTTTTCTAGGGAAAAGTAAACACTAAGTTAACAATGACACGATTTGTACAGTACATGAAAAAATCTACGATTTTCAAATATGTGTGTCATTCAATGTTTTCAGTAAATATTGGTAGAAGATGCTGTAATCTAGGATATTGTAAACCAAATTATTCTTACAGATTAGAAGTTGATTTTTCAGAAATTCTGCAAATTAGATTTTCATTACTTTAAATAATTTAATCACTTTATGAAGTAGAAGAGAGGAATTCTTGTGGAATTGTTTCCTGTCAATATGTATTATCATTGTCATTGGTTCATTATTTTTGGAATGAGATACTCAATTTAACTTCCATTGAACTTCAGGTGCTACCTAAACTTTTTACTAGAAGAGAAACATAATGCATGAAAACGCTTTTGATATCATGATCTTCAGAAAATTCAGTGTGACACAGTCATCAGTTCTCAGAGATATAATTAAGAGTCAACCATTGGATTTCTGGTAAAGAAGAAACAACTTATTCACTTCATCTTCCTAAAGTATCTCAGATTATTCTAGAAAACGAAGATTAAAAAACTTATTCTTACAACATACAAAGTTAAATTTCCTATATATATAAAATTTACCTTTAGTAATTGACATTTGAATAGTAACATATATTTCACCAAAATTACAGAATAAATAAATATTTCCTCTGGAGACTTTAAATGTTAAATTTTAAATGTAAAAATTTGTCAAGCTACTAATGAAAGCAAATAAGCCAAAATTGTACTCATATAAGGAAAATTACAATATGCTCTGTGTTATAATTTATATCACTCTAATATAGGTGCTTATAAACTAGTAAGTTTTAAATACATTTTAAGTTAACTCTATTTTACCTTAAATTTGAGTATGTGCAATTCACATAGCAAGTATAAATATCAAATAGTTTAAATAACTGAATATATTTAGGTCTTCCCACTGTTGAATTTATTATAATATAAAATTTGTAAATTAACTTAACCATTTATTTTCCAAGCATAGATTTTTCTTCATAAATACGTGCATATTATATGTATTCTCTAAATTCACATGTTAATATTTAGCCACCTCAAATTACCATTCTAAAAGTAATGATTTTTAAAAAATCATTTATTCAGTTACATTTATTAGTTAAATATATAATTAGACTTAGTTTTCTACCTAATATTTCTTCCACTCTAGTTTGGACAAAATTTGCTTTAGCAAATAATTATCTGACCAGAAAAAAAAATAACATTCACTGGTATATCAGTTTTGCCATTTTATATTGGATCATGTTGATTAAGGATTCAGTTTAGCATTTTTCTTGGTATCATTCTGCTGAAGTTCCTAAAAATATCTTGGTAGCTGTTTTCTTGTTCATTCATGGAATTAGAACATTGGATTTTGCCTAAGAAAGCTTCTCATAATCACAAAGTTTGGAGTTATGAATTATTTAGTTTTAATTAATCCATTCAACTTATCTGAAAGTTCAGTCACATAATTAGAATGTAATATTAACTATAGCTTAAGAAATATTTCTAAGAAGGTTTCCACAATAGGACACATTACCAGCTCTGCAGAAACAACAGGATTATTAGTCACTGGCAGGCTAGATGTAAATTGTCATTTTTAAAAAGAATTGTGGAGAAAAAAGACGTAGATTCATTCAAATCCTCTTGCCTACATTTTCTGCTTTGGGCCTGATTGCTTAGGAACCACAACTTCAGAGAACTACAAATTATAATAGCATATATATTTTTGTTAAATTCTCTCATTCCTTTGTCTCTCCAGATTCAAAAACATATAATGGTTAAGGGAATAATGACAATACTATTACTACTAATAAAAATAACAATGATAATAATAATTGCTGCCAGTTAATGAGAACTTACTCTGAAACTGTAACTCTAATAGTTGTCATATTTTTACTCTTATAGTTTTTTTTATTTTTACTATAATAGAGCAATGCTACAAACTGATTTAATATTAAACATATAGATAAGCAGATGGTGACTCTCCAATGTACTTTCCTAGTGGGGCCAGTTTTTGAGTCCAGTTGAAAACTGTATATTTGATACAATATATGGCTTTAAGAAAAGAGTATAATCTTTCAAAAATAAATAATGCCTCTATAACACTTGGTAGAATTTATAGCACCTAATAAAAACTAGAAACACTCATCACAATTTAGTTTATTAATGGTAGTTTAGTGACTTTTGCCAAATTTCAGTTGAGTGAGATCAGTATCTTTTTTGTAAAGTCATAAAGAATTTAAGCCAGGACAACAGTTTAGTCTTCAATTGTAAAGACTACTTCCTGTCCTAAAAGTGAGGCCTCGGTTAATTTTCTTTCACTAATGTACCTACTCTTTTATTTCATCAGAATTTATAGAGGAAAAATGAAGTTTTATATTGCAGTTGTATCAAATAAGGGATTTCAGTTCATATGTGGATGCAAAGATCATAACTTACTATTTTAGGACCCTATTTCTGTTTATATAACAGAAGAAATGAGCACAACTAAGAGTGTTTGAAACCACACACTGCCATAACTAAAAGAAATAAATCATTTGAAAAAATAATAAATAAATGTTTACACTGAAGATTTTATATTTGCTAACTTAAAGAAGATCCTAAATATTGATGATGGGCTGACTGGGCTTCAATATACAAACTTCAACATATTGGGCTTCAACATATAAATCAAATTGCTTAAGAACTCAAAGGACCTTGCATACAATTCAGGTGTTTTTCAAACACTATATACTTTCGTACAATAATCCATTACTCAAAAGAAGACAATTCACACAAAAGCAATGTAAACAAATAAAAATAGAACAATGATTTCAAAGAAGGGGTAGAGCCTCATCTGTCAGCAAATCAGCAAATATTTATTCGTGGATCCAGAAAACAATTTGCCAATATCAGAACTAAAGAAGTATCCTCATTTGATAGCTTAGGAAATTGAAGTGCAGAAAATTTGAATGACTTTTTGCTGCTCCAAAAACCAACCTGAAACAGATCTGTAATTAACCACAGGACTCCTGGACCCTGGTTCTGTCCTCTTTTAACATGCATATTTTGTCACTCAGACATGTATCTTCTGTGTTCTAGTGATAAAATGGTATTTCAGGAAGCAAAAGGCTATTTTATAAAAATCATTTTACTGAAACCTAAAGGCAAATAAAATGTGAGGGGTGGGACATAGCAGTGTGGATGTAGCCAGCAAATACAATTGGAAAAGATTATTATTTTGCTAAAGTCGACTCATGTTAATAAATAAGAAAAGAAAAAGTCCATAAGATCTTATTCATTATAGTTCCAGTAGGACACTGAGGCATGAATGTTAAAAACACATTTTAATGAACAAGAATGAGCTGAGCTAAGGGAAGCCTCAGCGATGCTGAACAAACACTCAAGCCTTAGCAAATAGAAAAGTATTAACATCTTTGGGCCTGATGAACAAGAAAAGGGAATATAATTGTTAGAGCCTAATTGAGAGCTGCAACATTGGAGAGATGGCTCAATGGGACTGGGGCTTCTAGAAGGCATAGCCATTAACATAACCATGCAGAGTCCACCAATAATCACTGGCCTCCTTTCCTGCCAAGGAATTCAGGATGACTTTAATAAATATACTGTAACTGATGAAGTGTTGGTAAAAGAACTAGTAGCTATATTCTTTGGCAAGATAAGTGCAGCTATTCCATGCTGCACACAAATATGAGTCTATGTTTTAACAATTAATCAAGATAATGAAAGTTTGGAATCTTTATCGGAATAACATAACCAATTCAAAATGCTTGTTTGACTATAATCCCCATAAATAAAAGGACTAAAAACATGAGCAGATAATCCATATAAATTACAATTAGTAAACCAAAAAAGTTGGAGAACTACTACACCTGATTAATGTTTGTTAAAACAAAAACAACTGCTTATTATTAAAAAAAAACTCAAAGTTAAATAACCTGTTTGATCACTATCTTAGCTCATTAAGGCTGCTATAACAAAAATACCACAAACTGTGTAGCTTAAACAACAAATACTTATTTCTCACGTTCAGGAAGCTACAAAGTGCCGGCAGATTTATGTATGATGAGGGCCCATTTCCTTTCATAGACTGTTCTCACATAGCAGAAGACGGGGCTAGGCAGCTCTCTGGGGGGTCTCTGATAAGGGCACTAAACCCATTCAAGCAGGCTCAACTCTCATGACTTAATTACTTCCCAAGGGTCCTACCTTCTAAATCATCACATTGAATGTTAGGAATTGAACATATGAATTGGAGGGGGAACACAACTTTCAGTTCATAACAATCATACAATGAGATAACTATTAACATAGTCTATACTATAATACTGTAAATTAACATATCCAATGTTAACAATAATCATAATCTAGTGGTAGAAGTGCATTTATCTATTTCTTCCATTTTTCTTTCCTGTCTAAAGTTTTAATAATCAACAAAATATTATTTATAATGGACAAATTTTGAATAGGTGAAGTTTCAAGGAGTTATGAAAATATATACTAGACAATAGATTAAATCATCAGCACAATATAATATTAGGTCGATGCAAAAGTAATTGTGGGTCTTGTCAATGAAAGTAACAGCAAAAACCACAATTATTTTTGCATCAACCTTTACATTAAATGAAAATATGTGTAATAATCAGAGGGTTTTACACATTGAGTTCTCTCAGATGTATATACTGCAATTGATTAAATTTTGTATATCAATACAAATCTAATATGATCCTGTAATCCACCTAAATCCTTGAAATTCATATTACTATGTTATCCTAAAATATAAATATTGCCCAATTTAAAGATATTACCTCCTAAAAATGTTATGATAATTTATATGGCTAAAATACTATTTTGTTTTCAATAGTATTACATGTTGACTTATAAACAATCAAAATCAAACTGAATAATTATGATTTAATGTACTTTAATAACTTTCATATATTCATACACCATAACATATATCATACCAATTAGTCAATAGCTGAGGTGGTGAGGATCTTAATTACTCCTCACTACCCTAACAAAATTGACCTACCTAAATCACCCCACTACCAAGCAACTAGAGTTCATGCATGGCACAGCAATGATTAATTAATGATATCCAGAGAAACATTATTATGTTACTTAGTACTAGCAAAGTTGAATCATAAAGGAGGTAATTGGCAAATATATTACTTACACCTAATTTTTTAGACCCAAACACCCTACACAGATAATTCAACTATTGCTGAAAATTAGCTAAAAGTCAACATGCATTTTACAGTAAACACAATTACAAGATGCTAAAACTATTGTTTATAAAAATAAACAAAAATGTTGCATATGATATAAAACACTTAGACATTTTATATTACAAACCAGAAATAAAACCAGAATTGTTTTCAGTTGTTTAAGCCTCCATGCTAATCTAATTAATTTACCAATTACAACAAAAGCCATTGTAGGTAGACTTTTCGTGTAAGATTGAAACATTAAGATAATATCAATGATAAAAAAATTTTATTCTGCATGCTTAATTTTCATTATGTTATTTGATTCTGGAACTAATTTAACAAGATATGTACTATGTTTGTTTTTTTTAATGTGAGAAAAGGTCAGAAATATTCTGTTAGAACTGTATTGCTTGTAAGAACACTAAGCCACTTCCATGCCAATTACTAAATAACTGGGGTTGTGAACTGCTTAATTTCTCCCCATTACCTTAACAAAATTGACCTGCCTGAATCTCCCCCTACAACCAAGCAACTAGAGTTCATGCACTTCACAGCAAGGCCTCTTCAACCTATGCTCAGCACTATCATCAAAAGTTCTGAGTAGCAGAGCCTTGTGTCTCACCAACAGGTAGATACTGTACTTTCAGCATCAATTCTGCTAGATTTGGAGGTCTAAAACCAAAATAGTTTTATCATATAGAAGGCACTCAACATATATTGAGATAAATTGAGTTTTCAGGTTTATTTAAGAAATATTTATTATTTAATATGATAAAGTTAATCAATACATAGGCAGCATACTAAGGGTCAAATAAGGAAGCATTGTTCTGTTCTCTGGCAGATTATAACGACAGTCCTAACGAAATGGTAGATATCAAACTGCATTTTTATTAAAGTTACTGTTATTAGATAACATTGGAAACTTCTCCCTGAATATATATATCAAAATAAAGTGACTAGGAATGAGTAAGTTAAGTGAATCTTTCTGTTTTGTTTCAGGAATAAGATAGCATAAAAAACACACAGTGAACACTTGTATATGAAAAGCATGCAAAAGCATCCTTGAGTGAAATATTATTTTACAATAGATTATTTCACACCAATTTCATTATTTTTAAAAAAATTCTGCAACTACTGCACACTTGATAGAGGTCTTAATTTTTAATGTAATTAATAAAATAAAAATATTTAATGGTATAATTAGTAGGAAACTTGGAGATTGCCAACCGAACTATTAGCTTGGTGCAAAAGTAATTGTGGGTTTTCTGATTAATAGTTATCTCATTAAGAATGAAAGGAAGAAGGAAAGAAGGAGGGAAAGAAGTAAGAATACATGAAAGAAAAAGGAAGGAAGGGATGTTTAATGAGTACAAAAAATGGTTATAAAAATGTATAAGACCTACTATTTGATAGCACAATAGGGTGACTATACTTAATAATAAACAAATTGTATATTTTTAAATAACTTAAAGACTAATTGGATTGTTTGTACCTCAAAGGATAAATGCTTGAGGAAATGGATGCTCTCCCCATCCAAAAGAAGAATGTTAGATATAAAATTATATGCCCAAGCAAATAAATATCCTTTTAAAATGTTGCCCTATAAAAAAGATATTTCAGCAATTAAAAAAGAAAGGAAGGAAAGACAAAGAAAGACAAACAAGAAAGAAAGAAGGGAAATGAAAAAAGGAGAAAAAAGAAAAGAAAGAAAAGGAATTACGAAACTAAGAGATTTGCAGTTCCAAGAGAGATTTTGTCACCATGAGAGCTGTCTTAAAAGAGCTCCTGAGGGAAGCACTGAACATGGAAAGGAACAACTGGTACCAGCCACTGCAAAAACCTGCCAAATTGTAAAGAACATCGATGCTAGGAAGAAACTGCATCAACTAATGAGCAAAATAACCAGCTAACATCATAATGACAGGATCAAATTCACACATAACAATATTAACCTTAAATGTAAATGGGTTAAATGCTCCAATTAAAAGACACAGACTGGCAAATTGGATAAAGAGTCAAGACCCATCAGTGTGCTGTATTCAGGAGACCCATCTCACGTGCAGAGACACACATAGGCTCAAAATAAAGGGATGGAGGAAGATCTACCAAGCAAATAGAAAACAAAAAAAATGCAGGAGTTGCAATGCTAGTCTCTGATAAAACAGACTTTAAACCAACAAAGATCAAAAGAGACAAGGCCATTACATAATGGTAAACGGATTGATTCAACAAAAGAGCTAACTATCCTAAATATATATGCACCCAATACAGAAGCACTCAGATTCAAAAAGCAAGTCCTTAGAGACCTACAAAGAGACTCAGACATCCACACAATAATAATGCGAGACCTTTAACACCCCACTGTCAACATTAGACAGATCCATGAGACAGAAAGTTAACAAGGATACCCAGGAATTGAACTTAGCTCTGCACCAAACAGACCTAATAGACATCTACAGAACTCTCCACCCCAAATCAACAGAATATACATTCTTCTCAGCACCACATCATGCTTATTCCAAAATTGACCACACAGTTGGAAGTAAAGCACTCCTCAGCAAATGTAAAAGAACAGAAATTATAACAAATTGTCTCTCAGACCACAGTGCAATCATACTAGAACTCAGGTTTAAGAAATGCACTCAAAACCACACAACTACATGGAAAATGAACAACCTGCTCCTGAATGACAACTGGATACATAGCGAAATGAAGGCAGAAATAAAGATGTTCTTTGAAATCAATGAGAAGAAAGACACAACATACCAGAATCTCTGGGACACATTTAAAGCAGTGTGTAGAGGGAAATTTATGGCACTAAATGCCCACAAGAGAAAGCAGCAAAGATCTAAAATTGACACCCTAACATCACAATTAAAAGAACTAGAGAAGCAAGAGCAAATGCATTCAAAAGCTAGCAGAAGGCAAGAAATAACTAAGATCAGAGCAGAATTGAAGGAGATAGAGCACAAAAAAACCCTTCAAAAAATCAATGAATCCACGAGCTGGTTTTTTGAAAAGATCAACAAAATTGATAGACCACTAGCAAGACTAATAAAGAAGAAAAGGGAGAAGAATCAAATAGGCGCAATAAAAAATGATAAAGGGGATATCACCACCAATCCCACAGAAATACAAACTACCATCATAGAATACTATAAACACCTCTATGCAAATAAATTAGAAAATCTAGAAGAAACGGATAAATTCCTGGACACATACACCCTCCCAAGACTAAACCAGGAAGAAGTTGAATCCCTGAATAGAACAATAACAGGCTCTGAAATTGGGACAGTAATTAATAGCCTACCAACCAAAAATATTCAAGGACCAGATGGATTCAAAATCTAATTCTAGCAGAGGTACAAAGAAGAGCTGGTACCATTCCTTCTGAAACTATTCTAATCCATAGAAAAAGAGGGAATCCTCCCTAACTCATTTTATGAGGCCAGCATCATCCTGATACCAAAGCCTGGCAGAGACACAACAAAAAAAGAGAATTTTAGACCAATATCCCTCATGAACATCGATGCAAAAATCCTCAATAAAATACTGGCAAACCGAATCCAGCAGCACATCAAAAAGCTTATGCACCACGATCAAGTTGGCTTCATCCCTGGGATGCAAGGCTGTTTCAACATATGCAGATCAATAAACGTAATCCATCATATAAACAGAACCAAAGATAAAAACCACATGATTATTTCAATAGATGCAGAAAAGGCCTTTGACAAAATTCAACAACCCTTCATACTAAAAACTCTCAATAAACTAGGTATTGATGGCCCGTATCTCAAAATAATAAGAGCTATTTATGACAAACCCACAGCCAATATCATACTGAATGGGCAAAAACTGGAAGCATTCCCTTTGAAAACTGGCACAAGATAAGGATGCCCTCTCTCACCACTCCTATTCAACATAGTGCTGGAAGTTCTGGCCAGGGCAATCAGGCAGAAGAAAGAAATAAAGGGTATTCAATTAGGAAAAGAGGAACTCAAATTGTCCCTGTTTGCAGATGTCATGATTGTATATTTAGAAAACCCCATTGTCTCAGCCCAAAATCTCCTTAAGCTGATAAGCAACTTCAGCAAAGTCTCAGGATATAAAATCAATGTGCAAAAATCACAAGCATTCCTATATACCAATAACAGACAGAGAGCCAAATCATGAGTGACCTCCTATTCACAATTGCTTCAAAGAGAATAAAATACCTAGGAATTCAACTTACAAGGGATGTGAAGGACCCCTTCAAGGACAACTACAAACCACTGCTCAATGAAATAAAAAAGGACATAAACAAATGGAAGAACATTCCATGCTCATGGATAGGAAGAATCAATATCTTGAAAATGACCATTCTGCCCAAGGTAATTTACAGATTCAATGCCATCCCCATCAAGCTACCAATGACTTTCTTCACAGAATTGGAAAAAACTACTTAAGTTCATATGGAACCAAAAAAGAGTCTACATTGCCAAGAGAATCCTAAGCCAAAAGAACAAAACTGGAGGCAGCATGCTACCAGACTTCAAACGATACTACAAGGCTACAGTAACCAAAACAGCAGGGTACAGGTACCAAAACAGAGATATAGATCAATGGAACACAACAGAGGCCTCAGAAATAATTCCACACATCTACAACCATCTGATCTTTGACAAACCTGACAAAAACAAGAAATGGGGAAAGGATTCCCTCTTTAATAAATGGTACTGGGAAAACTGGCTAGCCATATGTAGAAAGCTGAAACTGGATCCCTTCCTTACATCTTATACAAAAATTAATTCAAGATGGATTAAAGACTTTAATGTTAGACCTAAAACCATACAAACTCTAGAAGAAAACCTAGGCAATACCATTCAGGACATAGGCATGGGCAAGGACTTCATGACTAAAACACCAAAAGCAATGGCAACAAAAGCCAAAATTGACTAATGGGATCTAATTAAACTAAAGAGCTTCTGCACAGCAAAAGAAACTACCATCAGAGTGAACAGGCAACCTACAGAATAGGAGAAAATTTTTACAATCTACCCAAATGACAAAGGGCTAATATCCAGAATCTACAAAGAATTTAAACAAATTTACAAGAAAAAATCAAACAACCCCATCAAAAAGTGGGCAAAGGATATGAACAGACACTTCTCAAAAGAAGACATTTATGCAGCCAACAGACATATGAAAAAATGCTCAACATCACTGGCCATCAGAGAAATGCAAATCAAAACTGCAATGAGATACCATCTCACACCAGTTAGAATGGCCATCATTAAAAAGTCAGGAAACAACAGGTGCTGGAGAGGATGTGGAGAAATAGGAACACTTTTACACTGTTGGTGGGACTGTAAACTAGTTCAACCATTGTGGAAAACAGTGTGGCAATTCCTCAAGGATCTAGAACTAGAAATACCATTTGACCCAGCCATCCCATTACTGGATATGCACTATTCCCAATAGCAAAGACTTGGAACCAACCCAAGTGTCCATCAATGATAGACTGGATTAAGAAAATGTGGCACATATACACCATGGAATACTATACAGCCATAGAAAAGGATGAGTTCATGTCCTTTGTAGGGACATGGATGAAGCTGGAAACCATCATTCTCAGCAAACTATCGCAAGGTCAGAAAACCAAACGCCGTGTGTTCTCACTGATAGGTGGGAATTGAACAATGAGAACACTTGCACGCAGGGTGGGGAACATCACACACCAGGGCCTGTGATGGGGTGGGGGGCGAGGGGGAATAGCATTAGGAGATATACTTAATGCAAATGACGAGTTAATGGGTGCAGCACACCCACATGGCACATGTATACATATGTAACAAAACTGCACGTTGTGCACATGTACCCTAGAACTTAAAGTATAATAAAAAAAAAAAAGAAAAAGAAACTGAGAAATCAGACCCACAGATTTTAAGTGATTCAGACATACAAAAGCCCTGATCAATGGGACTGCTAAAAAGTTGAGTACCTCTTGTAGGCCTGGCCCATGTTCTTTCAATTACTCAAATTTACTTTATAATATATGATAATCTTTGGTTGCTCATTACTCAAACATGTCTTCAGTCACTTTAAAAATACTTGTTTGGGCTGGGAGCAGTGGCTCACAGTTGTAATCTCAGCACTTTGGGAGGCAGAGACAGGCGGATCACATGAGGTTGGGAGTTTGAGATCAGCCTGGCCAAGATGATGAAACTCCTTTCTCTACTAAGAATACAAAAAATACCGAGTGTGGTGGCGTATGCCTGTAATCCCAGCTACTCGGGAGGCTGAGGCAAGAGAATCGCTTGAATCTGGGAGGCGGAGTTTGCAGTGAGCGAAGATTGTGCCACTGCACTCCAGCCTGGGTGACAGTGAGACTCCATCTCAAAAAAAAAAAGAAAAAAAATACACACACACACACACACACACACACACGCACACATACATATATGTTTGACACCAAAATGAATAAGACAGTATGACAGACTCTAAATATACAACAAAATAAATAAAATTAATGTCTGCCCTTATTAAAATTTATATTTCACTATAAAAGAGACAAATAATTGTTCAATTAGAATTGCATTAATGGAAGAGGAGAAAAAAGAGCACTGTGAAAGTTCTTAATTCAGACAGTTAACTAGCTTGCAAGAAAGTTATCATAATAAATTGTTATTCATACCCAGTTTTGACCAATGAGTGTGGTAGGCAAAGTAAGTTTCTCCAAAGATGTCCGTGCCCTTATATCTGGAAACTGTGAACATGTTACCTTACATGGCAAAATATATTTTCCAGATGAGATTAAAAGTACTTATCTTGAGATGGGAAGATTCTCTTGGATTAGAACTAAAATTCTGTGGTGGGCTTATCATACAGGGCCTTAAAAGCTGAGCACCTTTCTCAGTTGGGTCAGAGGCTTAAGGTGGAAGAAGAATGAGGAGAGATCTAAACCATGAGAGGGAATTAACCTGCTGCTGCTGGCTTTGAAGATGGAGTAAGAAGGCCATGAGGCGAGAATTGTGAGCAGTTTCTAGAAGCTGGAGAAGGCAAGGAAACAGATTCTTCCTTAGGGCCTCCTGGAATGAATGCAACATGCTGACATCTTGGTTTTAGCTCAGTGAGTTTTATGTAAGGTTCTTGACCTACAGAACTATAAGACAATGACTTTGTATTTTTATAGGCCACTTTGTTTGTGGTATTTTTTTTTTTACAGCAGCAAAATGTATGCAATGATTAAACAGTAACCAGGCAACAATGGGAAATACTCATTAAGGGAAGTTGAATATGAAAGCCAGAAACATGCCATATTCGAATAAGAGAAAATCTAGTGAAGGCAGACAGCAGTAATCAGGAATGAGTTTGGTGCACATTGAAGCTGGCCAGTTAAGACAGGGACTGCTCATACAAAGTCCAATAATCATTAGGATGTTAGCTTTTATTCTAAGAGCAATGGTAAACCATTGCACAATCAATTATCAGAAGGGATAAGATTTGATTGGTTAGTTCACTAAACAAGATCTCTCTTATGGCTGGGGCAGGGTTGGTGTAGTAATGTCCCAAGAGGCAGGTAGAGGTAGAACACAAATTTTCTGCATGTTAATCTTACATTAGTACTTTACATAAAATAATATTAAAATATTCAGCAACATATTCACAAGCACACTTCTTTTCATGCCCTTAATTGATAACATATATTATTTATAACTGGCTTTAAGTCAGGAATGGAAACAGGTATTTATTTGCGAGTCATTCCATACCAGGCTCTACAATGAGTACTTCTATAAATAAGGGCATTTAATTCAAATTATCATGATGCTGTTGTTATCCTAATTTTAATGTGAGAGGACTGAAAATCGTCACGGCTCAGCAATTTTTTTTCACTTCCCACAGGAAAGGATTTAAAGTCAAAACCAGGTAATACCAGAGCAATTTTCTTTCTGATATGATCCAAACAATGTGCAATAAAGAGTCCCAGTAAACACACCAAACTGATTTTCTGGATATATGTCCTTTGACATGTGGAGAAACACAATGGAACTGTTTAAAAATGCCAAACAGATTCTCCACCTAAATGGTGTGTACGCACGTGTGTTCATGTGCATGTATAAAAGTGTAAGTGAGCAATAGGATATGTCTGTACAGTATACCTCTTTCTAGTGCATATGAGTTGTACATTAAAAAATTTAAAAATGTAGTATGTGCTGGTAGTGCTCTTAAATTTTATAATTCAAACATTGTAATATGTAGAAAGAAGAGATGAACGTCATATTTATCTATGCAAAATACTCCATGTGCTTATTCGCACAGTATTTTCTCAGATGTTTCTCACTTTTTCAAAGATAATCTCTTATCACTAAAGTGCAATACAAAACATAATTAAGTGTCCTCATGCTAAACACTTCAGTGACTTAAATATTTAAAAGTTTAAAATTAATGCCCCTAATGTAATATAGTCAGCACATAAATATTTAATCCCAGTTCTGTAAACTTTCAGAGTTAGCATATATTGTGGTAGTGTTCAATAGCACTGGCATGCATAGAAGTAAAGCCTACTTAGTTCATTGCAGCCAATAGTTTGAGTCCATTCTCATCCGAAGCTCTTAGGAGAATTCCTTTCTGGGGGAAATCTAACTAGTTAGCCATCTCCTTTTAAAATTTTATTATGCAACTGCTAATGGATGCAACAATGATTAAGGAAAAAAAAGACAACCAAGAGAGCAATGAAAAGCCAGAAAAGCAAGGAATAATTTATAAAGCGCTTAATCATCTTTTTTTAAAATTATACTTTAAGTTTTAGGGTACATGTGCACAATGTGCAGGTTTGTTACATATGTATATATGTGCCATGTTGGCACATTATTAACTCATCATTTACATTAGGTATATCGCCTAATGCTGTCCCTCCCCGCTCCCCCAACCCCACAACAGGCCCCAGTGTGTGATGTTCCCCTTCCTGTGTCCAAGTGTTCTCATTGTTCAGTTCCCACCTATGAGTGAGAACATGTGGTGTTTGGTTTTTTGTCCTTGCGACAGTTTGCTGAGAATGATTGTTTCCAGCTTCATCCATGTCCCTACAAAGGACGGCCTAAAATCTGCAGTACTTAGACTTCGTACGTACACATGCTATTGAGGTAGATATAGAGCCATGACAAGAAAGAAGGTTGTCCTCCACTGAACACTAAGTAACCAAATCAGAGGTTCAATCTTGCTGTGACTTGGCACCATCTTTAGAGATGTTACTGTCCCTTCGCCTCCCTGCAGGGCTTTGGCACTTCAAAACTTGAGAGACTCAACCTTTATTGAGGTGGCTGAAATTGCCTACTATTAATCTATAAGAAACTATTTTAAAGTCCTCTAAACTCCCAAAGTGGAATCAAATACTAGAATTGGGATGATTCCCCCAAAATGTCTTATACTGGAGAGGTGTCAATTATCTAAAAAAACACAAATTGCTTATTTGAACATGAGTGACAACAAAGAAGTAGAACAAGCTTGTTTTTTTCCTTCACTTTTTCCTCTGGCTCTTTTGAAATAGAGCATTAAAAACACATGCTGATGATGTGGGTTTTTGCTGTGACACTTATCAACCATCTATATTTTGCATTTGAAAAAATATGTGAAAGAAAACACTGCTAGTGAAAGCTATTCCTTTAAACCATCTAACAGTAATTTATGCCCCTGAGAATGTAGTGTGTCAGCAAAATTGTTAGGTCTGTGATTAAAAGATATGTGCAATTTAGTAAGGTTTGTAGGTCAGTGAATAGGCTTTAACATATCAGAAAGGAAGGAAAACAGCTTCTAAACAGCCAAGCTTAAAAATTGCAATAACGAAAAGTAGAAAACCATGCTATGAGGGAAAAAAATTAGAAGACTAAAACCAGATTATTTTCTCTAGACTGAGATCTAACATTATATGATGATCACACAGAACACATTTTTAATATAGTATAAAATAGCAACCAAAAATTTACCTTATAATGGTCACACTACACTCACTAAGTTGCTATGTTCTTGATGCCTAGTTCTTTTTCCTACAATGTCAGAAAACTATACATCTATAATTTTGATTTTTTTGACTGCTGTTAATGAAATGTTTTCAAGTCGATGCAACTAAAAAGTCTACAGGAAAATTATAGGCAATTCATGCTTTTATTGGTTCATTTTGTGTTTTATTATGAAGAAACTTTAAAGCTGTTTACAGAAACTATAAAATAAAAATAATAATTTAATAATACTGCTAATGTTTATTGAGTGATAGACAATTGCTTATTTGTGCTGGTGTAAATGCAGACATAAGAGGGAGAGCTAGTATCAACACACATACAGAGAATTTTCAGTTGACTAAACAGGCACTTATGTTGTGGATAAAATGAAATAAAATAAGTGTCAAAATGAGCAGTACATCTATTTTTTCTGTTATCTTTATCTCATCAACCTAGACTTAACTCTGTCTTACCTTCCGACCTGGAATAATGAGTATGTTTCAGTGGTTTAGTGCACAATGCCCACTGGTGCTCCCTCATCTAAATACTCTGTTTAAATCTCTGACTCCTTCACGCCTGTAATCCCAGCACTTTGGGAGGCCGAGACGGGTGGATCCCGAGGTCAGGAGATCGAGACCATCCTGGCTAACACGGTGAAATCCCGTCTCTACTAAAAATACAAAAAATTAGCCAGGCATGCTGGCGGGTGCCTGTAGCCCCAGCTACTCAGGAGGCTGAGGCAGGAGAATGGCATGAACCCAGGAGGCCGAGCTTGCAGTGAGCCGAGATCGCGCCACTGCACTCCAGCCTGGGCAACAGAGTGAGACTCCGTCTCAAAAAAAAAAAAAAAAAAAAAAAAAAAATCTCTGACTCTTAAATGGCCCTCAGGTTTGAAGTTTGATAATTCTGCTAATTTCAATGACACACTTGAGCAGAGGAAGCTTGATAGGGCTGGGTACTCACATATTAAATCTTGATTATCCCCAAGGCATTTTGTGTTTGTTTTTTGTGAAGACTCTTGCCTTAGAGAAAAACAATGCTTCGGAGTTGGCAACATTCTTCAGAACTCTCCTCAACGGCTCATGAAAAATATTCCCTCATGTGTAACCATGCTCTGCTATTCCTCTCCCTTCAGTGTGTCTTAGAATAAACTCCCCAATGAGCTCAAGCTATTATTGAATATATTAGAGGCATCTGACTCCAAAGAACATTTTCAAAGGTAAATGATAATAAAAATAATATAATGCACTACACTGTATCTTAAAGCATCTTGGAAAGTTGGGAGTTACTATCAATTAGGGAAGATAAAACGATAGAAGGTAATATATCAATAATTATTTGCCATATATGAGTGATAAAAACCAGTACATGTACAAAAACCTTTGTAAGAGGGAATTAAGGAACAGAGGGTGGCGAGGAACTGATTTGCTTTCATGGCAGCACTGCAAAACTAGAGATATTCTAGCTCTCAAACATAGCACTGTCGTGAATCTAATGACCAAGTAGTTGCTGAGTTTCAGCACTGCCTGACTTGTATGCTTATTAGACACTTCCAAATTAGGCAGTTTTGTAATCCGTTGCTTTATCTACTATTCTTCCAAATATATTTCACTTGCAAGCCCTTTCATTTTCTTCAAAATTAGAAGTCAGTTTACATGCTGGTATTTATTTATGTTAGGCTTATTATGTGTGTATTTCCAAAAAAACTTCTAAAGTCACTTACAAAATTAAACTCAGTCAATATAAATGGTAGGAATTATACATTAAAACTTTCTGCAAAAAGAATCAACACACATAAACACAATTTGTTATAAGAAGCATAACAAATCATAATATGTCAAAAACCCCATTCAAAACAACTTAGAATGACAAACCTGTCATTCTAAAATCTCGTTCTCAGTTGTTTGAATGGGGTTTTTGACATATCTTCCGAACAGAAGAGCATGTATGGTTTAAAAAATCATGACAGATTAGAGAAATAAAATGCCCTAGAGAATGTTTTCCCATTTAGAAGACAAGGATTTCTAGTTAGCAATGATATTAAATATTTAAACTAATTATTAACTTTCCGTACAAATTATTCCTGCAAACCCAAGAGGTTCACATTCATGCTTACAGAATGATTTTTTCCATTAAGATAGCAATGTATTAACATACACATAATTATGATTTACACATTCCATTTATTCTTAGTCTATTATACAATAAGTAAAAGATAGAGATGTAGCTACAGAGATTAAGTGAATTTTTGTTTAAATCATCCCACCAAACAAGATCCTAGATTATGGTATTGCTGGGTAGGTAATAAGAATTGTTTTCCCTCACTTATTCCCATGTTTTATAAATTTTAATGGGTGTTTTCATATCAGAAATATTTATATGACAAGAAATTTACTATAAGGCTGCTTTACTTGAAAATTTTATGTTTACATTTATTTGTTTGAATTATTTTAAATTTGCTTTCATATTCTATTTGCTCTCAAATTGTAGGATATATCTTTGTTTCATCAATTCCACCTCAACATAAGTATGCTAAGCAAACAATGAACTTTTTTAATATTAAAAATTTTTATTGTGCTCTTTCTAATCAAAATTTTAAAAATATTTTTCATGTCATAACATATCTTTAAAAATATGTTTAATAATGTCATAGTATATATTACCTAATGGATTTAGCATAATTTAACCAGTCACCCTCTAGTTATTTATAGTTATGTTTCCAGATTTTCCTTTGCTAATATAAATACTGCTGATGTACATATGATTTTGCTGATGTATCAGCCTTTGCTGTTCCAGATTTCTTACTTTTTAAATTTTCATTTTTGTTTTAGATTCAAGGGGCACATGTGCAGGTTTATTACATGGGTATATTGTGTGGTACCAACATTTGGGCTTCTATTGATCGAGTCATTCAAACAGTAAACATAGTACCCAATAGGATATTTTTCAACCCTTTCCCTGATCCTGGCATCCCTCGTTTTGAAGAGTCCAGTGTTAATTGTTCCCATCTTTAGCTTTATTGGTGTGTCTATAATTTAACTCCCACTTATAAGAAAGAATATGCAATATTTGGTTTTCTGTTTCTGCATTCATTCACATGGGACAACGACCTCAAATACATCCAGCTGCATCCCCATTGCTGCAAAGGAAGTGATTTTGTTCTTCTTTATGGCTGTGTAGTATTCCATGGTATATATGTACCATGTTTTCTTTATCAAATCCATCACTGATGAGCACCTAGGTTGGTTCCATGTCTTTGCTATTGTGAATAGTGCTGTGATAAACATACAAGTGCCGGTGTGTTTTTGTAGAATGATTTATTTTCATTTGGGTGTATACACAGTAATGAGATTGCTCAGTTGAATGGTAGTTCTAGTTTTAGTTCTCTGAGAAATCTCCGAACTTCTTTCAAAAGTAGCTTAATGAGTTTACATTGCCACCAACTGTGTAAAAGTGTTCTCTTTTATCTTCAGCATTGACAACATCTATTTTTTTTTGATGTTTTAGTATTAGCCATTCTGACTGGTATAAGAGGGTACCACATTGTGGTTTTAATTTGCATTTCTCTGATAATTAGTGATGTTGAGCATTTTTGCTTTTCTGGTAAAAGTAAATCTATTATGTTTAAGAAAAACAATTCCCTAAAAGAAACGATATTATCACTGAAAACAGATGCAACTGCCATTGTGTGTAATACCCCGGGAAAATTAAGGAAGAAAAACAAGTCATAATTAATGAAGAAGATTCCATCCAAATACCCTCTTTGCTATCAGACAGAGCTATGCTTTCTGAAATTCTACCCCTCTTGTTAGTTAATGGCAGAATTCACAAACGTTTCTTATGAATGTAAAGTGTTTTACTTATATCAAGTAGTTTTCTGTGGATTATGAAATCATAGACTCCTTCTAGACCTTTTTTTGCTGTTTGTATATCTTCTTTTGAAAAGTGTCTGTTCATAACTTTTGCACACTTTTTAATGGGGTTGTTTATTTTTCTTGTTGATTGGCTTAAATTCCTTATAGACTCTGGATATTAGTCCTTTGTCAATGCATGATTTACAAATATTTTCTCCCATTCTATCAGTCGTCTGTTTACTGTGTTGATAGTTTCCTTTGCTGTACAGAAGCTCTTTAGTTTAATGATATCCCACTTGTCAATTTTTATTTTGGATGCAATTGCTTTTGAGCATTTAGTCATAAAATATTTGCCTAGGCTGATGTCCAGATTACTGTTTCCTAAGTTTTGTCCTAGGGGTTTCATAGTTCGAGATCTTACATTTAAGTTTTACATCCTTATTGAGTTAGTTTTTGTATATACTGAGATTTAGGAGTCCGGTTTCATTCTTCTGCATCTAATTAGCAAGTTTTCCCAGAACTCTCTATTGAATAGGGTTTCCCCATTGCTTATTTTGTTGATTTTTTCAAAGATCAGTTGGTTGTTGGTGTGGGGCTTTATTTCTGGGTTTTCTGTTCTTTTCCATTGAAGTATGTGTCTATATTTTTTACCAGTACTATACTGTTTTTGTCACTGTTACTCTGTAGTATAGTTTGAAGTCAGGTAATGTTATGCCTCTAGCCTTGTTCTTTTTGTTTCAGCTGTAAATCTGTGTGGTCCAGGGCTTTTTGTGGTAGTATTGTTTTTGCAGTTTGGACTGTTTTTTGGTTTCATATGAATTTTGTAACACTTTTTCTAATTCTGTGAGCAATGACATTAGTCATTAATAGGAATAGCATTGAATCTGTAGATTATTTTGGGCAGTATGGCCATTTTAACAATATTGATTCTTTCAATCCATGAGCATGGAATGTTTCTCCATTAGTTGGTGTCATCTGATTTCTTTCAGCAATATTTTGTAGTTCACCTTACAGAGGTCTTTAATCTCCTTGATTATATGTATTTCTAGGTATTTGTATGTGTGTGTGACTATTGTAAATAGGATTGCATTCTTGATTTGCCTCTCAGCTTGTTATTGGTATACAGAAAGCTACTAATTTTTGTATGTTGATTCTGTATCTTGACACTTTACTAAAAGTTATCATGTCTCAGAGCCTTTAGGGTTTGCTTGGTAAAGAATCATATCATCACCAAAGAGAGATCATTTGACTTCCTAGTTTCCTGTTTGGATACTATTTCTTTCTCTTGCTTGATTGCTCTGTCTGGGACTTCCAGTAGTATGTTGAATGGAAGTGGTGTGAGTGGACATCCTTGTCTTGTTCCAGTTCTTAGGTGGAATGTTTCCAGCTTTTGCCCATTCAGTATGTTGGTTGTGGGTTTGTCACAGATGGCTCTTATTATTTTTAATAATAAGATGCCTAGTGTGTTGAGTTTTTTAATTGCAAAGAGATGTTGGATTTTTTCAAATGCTTTTCTGCATCTAATGAGATGATCATATAGTTTTTCTTTTTAATTCCGTTTATGTGGTGAATCACATTTATTGCATTGCTCATATTGTACCAACCTTGCATCCCAGGAACAAAGCCTAGTTAATTATAGTGAATTTACTTTTTGGTATGTTGCTGGATTCAGTTTGTTAGTATTTTACTGGAGATTTTTGTCTCTATGTTCATCAGAAATATCAGACTGTAGTTTCTTTTCCTTGTTGTGTCATTGCTAGAGTTTAGTATCAGGATACTTGTTTTGTAGAGTAAGTTAGGAAGCAATCTTTTCTCCTCTATATTTTGAAATAGTTTTGCTAGGATTGGTGCAGCTCTGATTTGTACATCTTTGTAGAATTTGCCTGCAAGTCTATGTGGTCCAAAGCTTTTTGTGTGTGGTAAGGTTTTATTACTGATTCAATTTCAGAATTTGTTATCGGTCTGTTCTGGGTTTCAAATGCTTCCACGTTCAAACTTGCAAGGTTGTGTTTTCAGGAATTGTCTATTTCCTCCAGATTTTCTAGTTTGTGCACATGGGAAGTGTTCATAATAGTCTCTAAGGATCTTTCTTATTTCTGTGGGCTTGACAGCAATGCCTTGTCACTTCTGAATGTGTTTATTTGGATATCTTTTTTCTTTTGTTAATGAAGCTAGTGGTCTATCGACCTTGTTTATCTTTTCAAACAGCAACTTTTCATTCTGTTTTCCTTTATATTTTTTGGGGGGAGTCTCAATTTCATTTTGTTCTACTTTCGTTTTTGTATTTTCTTTTATTACGCTAGGTTTGGGATTAGCTGATTCTTGTTTTACTTGTTTCTTTAGATTTGATGTTAGAATGTTAATTTGAGATCTTTTTATCTTCTTGATGTAGATACATAGCACTATAAACTTTCACTGTTTTGGCCACATTGCAGAAGTTTTGATATGTTTGGTCTCTATTTTCATTTGTTACATTCTTTTTAACTTCTGCCCTAATTTTGTGGTTTACCCAAAAGTCATTCAAGAGTAAATTGATTAGTTCCTATGTAATTTTGTCGTTTTGAGAGATCTTCTTGGTATTGATTTCTGCTTTTATTCTACTGTTGCCTGTGCATATGCGTGGTATGATTTCAATTTTTTGAATTTATTGAGACTTGCTTTATGATGGAGCATGTGCTTGTTCTTAGAGTATATTTCATTTGCAGATAAGAAGAATGTATATAGTGTTGCTGGTGGACAGAGTAGATGTCTGTTAGGTCCAATTAGTCAAGCGTCAAATTTAAGTCCAGAACTTATTAGACTGTTTTCTGACTTGATTTTTCTAATGCTCTCAATGGGGTGTTGAAATCCTCTACTATTATTACGTGGGTGTCTAAGTCTTTTCATGTTTCTGGGATTAATCATCATATGAATTTGAGTGCTCCGATGTGTATATGTTTAGGATAGTTAAGTCTTCTTGTTGAATTGAATCTTTTATCATTATGTAATTCCTTTATTTGTCCCTTTTTACTATTGTTGGTTTAAAGTCTGTTTTATCTGACAGAAGACCCCTGCTCTTTTTAGTTTTCTACTTGCATGATACATTTTTCCCCCTCTCTTTACTTTGAGCCAATGGATGTCAATACATTTGTGATGGATCTCTTGAAGGCAGCTTAAGTTTGGGATATATATATATATCTACACACACACACACACACACACACACACACACACACAATTTGAGTCTTCTAAATCCTGAGTCTTCTAAATCCTTCTACGAAAGAGTTCTGTCATCCTCAACTCATATTAGAGCATTGCTGAATGCAACTTTCAAGGAACCATGCTAAATGACATCCCAGAACACTATATGTATTATGTGTATTATTGATAGATTAAATCCTGAGACTAGGGAAGTGCTCTCATGACTTCATGTCAATTAACTTTTTAATATATATATATATATACACACACACACACACACACAATTTGCTATTGTGTGTCTTTTAAGTGGAACATTTAGACCTATTACATTCAAGGTTAAGATTGATATGTGTATTTTCTTTTTTCCTTTCATATTATTGTTTCCTGGTTGCTTTGTAGTCTCAATTGTGTAGTTCCTTTACAGAGTCTTTGTGCTATGTCCTTACGTATTGTGTGTGTGTATGTGTGTGTTAGCAAATATTGTCCTTTTATTTTCAAGTTTAGAACCCCCTTAAGCATCTCTTTGGAAGGTCTGTTTAGTGGTAAAAAACTTTCCTAGTGATTGTTTGTCTGGGACAGATTTAATTTCTCCTTAGCTTATGGGGCTCTAGCAAGTGTTTTCAATAATATAAGTAGCATAAATGAAAGAGCACATACCTAGGTTTGAATCCTAGCTCTAACACTTATGACTCTGGTAGGTCATGTAATCACTTGATTCTTTTAAAATACATTATCTGTAAAAAGTTAATAAAATTCATCATAATAGATTGTTGTGAGGGTTCAATGAGTTAATATGTTTAAAAATTTTAGAATACTGGCTAATAGAAAATTACATGTGGTTTTTTTATTACATCATTAGGTAAGAGAGATATTCTACTAGAGTCTACAATGGAAGTTGGCAGGTTTTGTCTGTAATGGACAAGACAGTAGATATTTAAGTTTTGCAAGAAACAAATATTTCTACCATATTTTTGTTTTGTTTTATTTTTATGATCCTTTGAAATCTAAAAACCATTCTTAGCTCACAGGCATGAAAATACAGGCCAGATTTGACTCATGAACTGCAGCTTGCCAATTCTTGGTCTAGATGATCATGTTCCCTGTAGACTGTATAGTAACCGACAGAAGGAAAATTAACATAGCCCTAGGGAAAAGAGTAAAATCTCCTGTTGTTCTTTCATTGTTTTTGATCTTTCTAATAATGAAGAAGACTGAAAGTAATACACTTGTCAGATCAACTGCTGCATATTGAGTGCCAGATGCCATGTTGATTAGTGGTAGGAAAATATCCCGTAACTGGCAAGTATGCTGAGATTTAAAGTTAACTAATTAGTTAAGTTTAGTGTATTCCATATCATTCAGCTTGATCTGGTTTTGAAAGAGAATATGATGGGGATCATCATGCCTGCAAGCTTTCAGTCATTGCTGAAATTGACCTCAGAATATGAAATCGATTGTGATTTCTTTTCATGACAATACTCTCTCACATCTGGGAACAACATGTGGTTTATGTTTGTTGCTTAATATATCTATGTTAGTTAAGCATGTGAGAACTGGGAAAATGGTCACTAATTGAAAATTCAAAAATTTGTGGTCAAATTGTAAGAGTCCTGACATCATACCCCATTTGTATCTTGCATCTATTAGCTCCCCTATTATAAATAGGAGGCTGTAATAGCATTCCTGTTTCTTACTATCAAGACCCTATAATAATAGCCATCAAATTCTTTTGGTATTCAGTTTTTTCCATTACACTTTTCATTTGGGAAAAACCAGAGGTAAAAAAGCCATTTGTATGGTTATGGTAAAGCAGTTATTTCAGAATCTTTTTGCAAGGTAACTCCGTATCCCTTTCAATATATTGACAATGGGTCTGTAAACTGATCAGATCAAGAAATGGGTGAGGACTTTTAATTTTCCATTGTCATAGCTGACATCAGCCTGTTTCTTACCAACTCTTTCTTTTTGGTTTGTAAAAGTAGTCATTATCTAATTGCCTTTCTATCTTCATGGTTAAGACTTTGCAATTTATTAGCCAATGCCATAGACTTATGATTTGAGTTTCTTAAGATCAAGACCCCTGGTTCTCACTGTAGCTTTGTTGCCCTTCTGATGTTTATGCTCACATTGCCTCTAATGTTTAAGGATCAACATTGCATTTTTGCTATTCAAAATCACATCATATTATCACTGTTATCCCACATTTATCTAGTTCTATGAAAAAAAAAAGTTCTATCATCAACTCAGAACTATAGGGGACATTTGATATGTAGCTACCCAATCATGCAGGTTCTGTTCCTTCCTGCTTTAGTAATGTATGCCCTCTAGGGGTTCCTGGTGAGTATAACATGCTCAATTCCCTGAGTCTTCTAAATTCTTCTACAAAAGAGTTCTGTCATCCTCAACTCATGATATTAGAGCATTGCTGAATGCAACTTTCAAGGAACCATGCTAGATGACATCCCAGAACACTATATGTATTACTGATAAAATCTTAAATCCTGAGACTAGGAAAGTACTCTCATGACTTCATGTCAATTAATTTTTTCGTATCTAGCCATATAATCTGTAGATTCTAGTTCAGCATACTTAGAATATATCCTCACACGTTTTCCACCCTTCTTAGTTATCTTGATCTAGCAACTCCTTCAGGGAATAAGCAATTTTCTCTGGGAGCACGGGTACAGACTTCTCTCTGCAGTTTATACTGAGGCCTGGCCACAATGATTAGTCTGGATGAAATGAAGATAAGCTGGATAAGACATTAAAAAAAAAAAAAAAAAACATCACCAAGGGATATCGGCCTTAGTGAGGTGTTTGTACTGCCTCCAGGCCAGGAAAGGCTGCTTCTGCATGCAAGAGGAGGGTTATTTCTGCTGAAACAGAAATTTCGGAATTGAGGACTGTTAAGATTATCCAATGTACTCATACAGATGTCCTGTACCGAATAGTAGGATTCATGTCTTCCCTATCGATGCCCTGACTCTAAAATAGAAGACATCTCAAAAATATTTAGTCTCTTCTCACTTTTGCTATTGTTATGATTAGTCCTGGGCCTAATTTCTAACACTGTTTGTCCTATTGTGTTAGAAGATAAGGGCTTTTTAAATTGCCAGCATGAAGATTTTCATTGTACTCTCAGGTGATAATTGCCTGAGGTGAACTGGTCATTTTTTTTCCAAGGCCAGCAATGTCACAATTTTAATGTTACTATGGAATTCTGGAGATCACAAGCTAGAGTTACTGCTTAACACAAAGGTTTCTCTTCTACTTGACATTAATCCTAATCTGCTGAAGTTGATATTCTTAGTAGTTGTGATCCTGCAACACGTTAAGTGTTATCAGTAACTCACATATCAACAGCAATGGAGTTCCAGTTGACATAGTCTGATAAGCAAACAAGGATTTGTTATTTGAGTTTATTTCTAGTGCTACGTACCTTAGGTTGAATTTAGCCAAAAGCAGAAACATTGATAAGGTCTTGAATCAAGTTTATGTATTTGGAAGGCTATCGTGGGAAATAAAAATCAAGGAAGGGAGTGAGACAGCAAAGTATGAAAACCCAGAAAATGGTGGGTTATTTAGGTGATTCTGTGGCATTGGCTGTTAGTTATGCTGGGGTTCCTTTAAGAAACTGTGAAATGCCTCTTAAGAATACAAGAGAAGGAAAAGAGACTGGGACATTTTTTTTACCAGCACTGTCGCAGACTGGTTGAGGGTTGTTCACAGGACATTATCTAGCCCACAATCCTAGGTTGCATGTGTGTGCCTTCTGAAGATGTTGCTATGACTTTGAAGAAAGGCCTGAAGCCGAAAAACAGAAATATATAATGCAGCAGGTTTCTGCTGTGGGGTGCAAGTCAGCGTGCTCAGTGTCGTCCACAAAACCTGCAGCTGAAATCAAAGGTGAACCAAGGGAGGATGTGCCACCGGCCACTAGAAACATCTGCTACATGTGAAATAATTTATTTTAGATGATCACGATGTCATATATTAGAATAATTAGGTAACACATTTAATAATATTTTATCTCCAATTTTAGTGCATAATCGCTAAGACGAAGAACTACACTATACATTTGCTAACTTTGCCATTAAAAATAAACTTTGTATAACTACTGTGTATATTTGATTAGAAATAGTTGCATGTTTTAAAGATTGAAAAGATATCTTTATTTGAAAAAAACAATAAAAAAAGAATAAGGTTAAATATAATTTTTCTAGCTCTAAGAAATTTACTTTTTTAATATAACCATGGAAAAAGTTCTAATTATTCCTTGATACTTTTGCATTGATGTATTAAAAAGATAACCAAAGGTCCTGTTTCAACTATATGATTTGGAAGATATTTTTCAAACATGTGTGACCTAAAAAAATTATGACTCATCTTAATATAAGCATATAAAATTATCCTTTTAATTTTTTAACAGATAATGCAATAATTATTATTGCTAGTTTTAAGTCTGTATATAAATTAAAAACATTTAATTAAAATGTATGTTAACTTAATGTTTAATATGAAAGGAATGCTATACATGATATATGTTAATATACTCTTATCATTACCACTGCAGTGGCAGATATTGTCAAACGTTATTAGATAATCGGCCATTTAAAAAAGTAAAATATTCCATTTATTTAATTGAAGATTAGTTCCTTATAAATACATTTTCTTTATAAGATAATCGGCCTTTTGGGTTTCTCTTGGCTATATACACTGTGAGTACTTTTTAGATTGTCTATCTTACAACATATTTATAGAAGTTATATGTTTAATACAGATTTTTTATTTGTTTGCATGTGTTTGTATATATATACATGTGTATTATTCATGTGTACATAGACTATATATATATATTATATATACATATACACATTTGGATGTTACTCATGATGTGTATGTGTGTTTAACCTGTAGTAGTATTAATTTATATGCATGAAATATGTAAATAATAAATTTGGGTTCTTTTGTGTTATATACAGAGGATATTTCCACCTAAAATTTATAAAAATTACATGCATATTTTCTTAATATGCCATTTAATTTAGTGTTTACTATTAAAATTGTGCCTATTCGTACTTTATTTTTCCATCTAGAACTGGAATTCACTTACCTCAGTTGTGTGGGTCAATTAATTGCTTTTATTTTGTAAGCAATTTCAAGCCCAGTGTTCTGTTATTTGCAACTGAAAAAAAAATCCTAACCTGTTCTTCTTTAAAATCTCAGCAAATGACTTTAGAAAAATGAGAATGTACGGTTCCTTTGCCATCCTGCACTCCACCAAAAAAAGATCAGATGTAAATCTGGCAGTGAGGATCAGAACTGGGTGCCTCTCTTGGTTCTTCTCTCTCAGTGTTGACTCCATCCACAAACTCTCTTGGTGCTTTTTCAGGTAAGTTCAATTTAAATTAGAAAATGAGATTTTCTATCTTCTAAAACCTACATCACAATTTATAAGGTTACTGTTTTCTTTTCAATTTGATTAAAAACTCTTGGTGAATTCAATAGACTCTCATAAATCTGTATAGATAGATTAATATTGGTCCCTCTACATTAGTTGTAAAATAATTCTGAAAGAAATAATCTTCTATTTTTGTGGAATTCGTACTATAAAATCTTGTGCGACCTTTAACACCCTCCTTTTTTCTCTTTGGAAAAACGGGTACGGCAGGACCTTGAGGGTAAGTTAATTAGTAGCATAATCTAGTGTCTCTGAAGGCAATCATTGAATTTCTTCCAATTGTTCTTTCCATATTTAAGGAAAAGTAGCAAGTATCAGGGAAAGGAAAATATGGTATTAAGTTTATAAATTCCTCCTAATTTTCTTTCCTGAAGAGCATAAGAATATACCTGTGTTTATTGGCTTTGATGTTAAAACTAATTACCTAAAAAAAACTTGAAAATTAAGTGTGAATCTATCCCTTTTTTTCAAGTCCCTACATTGATTTATAAAGTAAATATTCCCAATGAACACTTTCATTAAATTTGATTAGGAAAAATTTGATCTGTGAATGTTGTAATTTTATCTCACTATTAAGGAATTATCTATACATGCCTGCTTAACTGCCTGTTTCATGTGTCTCTCAGAAAGACTTTTCATGGTTTAAGAAGCAGAAAAGCAAGTTGCCTATTCAAAGATTTCTTCATATCATTAGGAGAGAAAGGCTGAACCTGACAGCCGAGATCTCTTTAATTTAAAAGTCTTCGAGATATTGTTCCTTGGAGTAGGGGAATATTGGTAGGGTCATTTAATATGTCACAACTTTTTGTTTTCAATAAACATTGAACCATACCCTGACCCAGAACCGATAGTGTGCAAAGCATTTTGTCTTGCATCAATTGATAGAGTTTGTGGTTTGAATAAATTCCCAAATTTGGAGAACTTGTGTTTTTACTAATTATCATTTGTAGTCTCTTGTGACAAAGCAATGGGTAGTGAATGAGAATCTGTGTCTAAAAAAGCTTTAGCAATGTATTGTTTACATAGTTTACATACTAGAAGGCTGACTAATGAAAGAGTAAATGAATGAATAAGGTAAAGCAAAGATAGCTAATATCAATAGTGTCCTATACCATCTTTTCTGCATAGAAATAATTTATTATAAAATGCATACTTTTAGAAAGAACAAAGAATAAGGAGAGAATCTTATGTTCTACGTTTTCTGTTTAGCCTAATCTAGTTTTGAGTTACTTCTTTCTGGACATGCAAGTTTATACATTTAGTTCAAACATTTCAAAAAGATACCTAACAACAGGACTACAGAATTGAAGATTTGAAGATAAGTCATTATAACTAAATTTTTGATCAAGAGCCAATGGAGTAATGTGTAATTCAGTGATTCTTTTCCATGTTTACATTTCAATACAATTGCACTGAACACAAAAAGTTATAAAAATGCTTCTTTAATTTAATAACAATTTAATATAACAGAATTTTCATATAGATGTTTTTGGAAAAGTGTTGTTTTATGCTCACTACACAATGGAAGTGACCTTTACATCATACTTAAATATTTTTATCAACATTATGATTAAATTTTGTTCTTTGTGACCTCTTTTTGTACTTTGAAATTGTTTTGTCTTTTATTCACTTTTAAGTTCGTGGTATGTGTACAGATTTGTTATATAGGTAAACTCATGTAACAGCGGTTTGTTGTACAGATTATTCCATCACTTGGGTACTAAACCTAGAAGCCAATTGTTATTTTTCCTGATTCTCTTCCTCCTCCCACCCTTCACCCTCTGGTAGGCCCCAGTGTCTTGTTCCCTCTGTGTGTTCATGTGTTTTCATCTTTTAGCTCCCACTTACAAGAGAGAACATGAGGTGTTTGCTTTTCTCTTCCTGCATTAGTTTGTAGGAAAATGGCCTCCAGCTCCATTCATGTTCCTGCAAAAGAAATGTTCTCATGCTTTTTTATGGCTGCATAATATTCCATGGTGTATATGTTCCATGTTTTCTTCATACAGTCTATTGTTGATGAGCATTTAGGTTAAGTCCTTGTCTTTGCTGTTGTGGCTAGTGCTGCAGTGAAGATACTGTCATGGGTTTTTATGATAGAATAATGTATATTTCCTTGGGTATATACCCAGTAATGTGATTGCTGGGTTGAATGGTAGTTCTGTTTTTAGGTCTTTGAGGAATTGCAACACTGTTTTCCACAGTTGGTTGAACTAACTTAGCTTCCCATGACATTTGATATTAGCTATCTTTGCTTTACCTTATTCATTAAAAAAAAGAAAATGCTTTTTGTAAAACGAAAAGCATTTCTTTTTCTCTCAGCCTTGCCAGCGCCTGCTATTTTTTAACATTTTAGTAATAGTCATTCTGACCAGTGGGAGATGGTATCTCATTGTGGTTTTGATTTGCATTTCTCTATTGATCAGTAATGTTGAGCCTTTCCTCACATGATTATTGGCCGCATGTAGGTCTTTTGAAAAGTGTCTGTTCATGGCCTTTGACTACTTTTTAAGGGGTTGTTTGCTTTTTCCTTGTAAATTTGTTTCAGTTCCTTATAGATACTGAATATTAGATCTTTGTCAGATGCATAGTTTGCAAATTTTTTCTCCATTGTATAGGTTGTCTGTTTTGCTCTGTTGATAGTTTCTTTTGCTGTGCAGAAGCTCTTTAGTTTAATTAGATCCCATTCGTCAGTTTTTGCTTTAGTTGAGATGGCTTTTGGTGTCTTCATCATGAAATCTTTGTCCATTTCTATGGCAATAATGGTGTTGCCTGCATTGTCTTCCAGGGTTTGCATGGTTTTGGCTTTTACATTTAAGTCTTTAATACATCTTGAGTTGATTTTTGTATATGGTGGAAGGAATAGAGCCAGTTTCAATTTTCTGCATATGATTAGCCAGTTATCTCACATTATTTATTGGATAGGGAGTCCTATTCCCATTGCTTCTTTTTGTCAGCTTTATCAGGTTTTTATAGGTGTGCAGCCTTATTTCTGGGCTCTCTATTCTGTTCCATTTCAATGAAATTTCAATTTCATTGAGCTGAATTAAAGACTTAAATGTAAAACCAAAAACTATACAAACCCAGGAAGAGAACCTAGGACATACCATTCTTGGCACAGGAATGCCAAAGATTTCATGAAGACACCAAAAGCCATTGCAAGAAAAGCAAAAACTGATGAATGGGATCTAATTAAACTAAAGAGCTTCTGCACAGCAAAAGAAACTACCAACAGAGTAAACAGGTAAGTTACACGATGGGAGAAAAAATTTGCAAACTATGCATCTGACAAAGATCTTATATTCAGCATCTTTAAGGCACTTACAGAAATTTACAAAAAAAAAAAACCCTGAAAAAGTAGGCAACGGGCATGAACAGACACTTTTCAAAAGAAGACATACATGCGGCCAATAACCACATGAGAAAAAGCTCAGTATCACTGATCAAGAGAAATGCAAATCAAAACCACAATGAGATACCGTCTCATACCAGTCAGAATGACTTGTTTTGAGACAGAATATATGGTCTATCCTTGAGAACTATCATGTGCTGAGGAAAATAATATGTATTCTGTAGTTGTTGGATTAAGTGATCTGTATATATCTGTTAGATCCATTTGGTCTACTGTGTAGATTATGTACGATGTTTCCTGATTTTTTGTCTGGAAGATCTGTTCAGTGCTAAGAGTTGGGGATTGAAGTCTCCAGCTATTACTGTACTGGGGCCTATCTCCCTCTTTAGCTTAATAATATTTGCTTTATATATCTAGGTGCCCCAATATTGGTTGCATATTTTGAGTTGGGTTTCATTGCTTGTAACCCGAAAGAGAGAAATTTAATGCAGGTATTGATATGTAACAGAGGGTTTTGCAAGTGACAAACCTTATAATATAGAATTAGCAGAGCTAGCCAAGAGGATGGACTGGACACTGCCTCCATTCCCATTGGGTTGTTGGAAACCTCACTGTATTAAACCCAAACGTCATTATGAAATGTTCTCTGCCGTGCCTTGGGATTCAGAATCATTGGACTGAGAAATTTAAGGAATTTTGTAGGACATTTTCCAGATGTTTGTTTATTTTGGCTAGTTGTTGTGCCTGTCAACGGGATTAAAAAGGTAGTGTGAGATAGTATTTGGTCATGCAAACAATTATACCATAAGGTAATTAATTTGCATCGTACATGCATACACCTGGTGGAAAAGGTACTTCTCACCAAGACATACCTGACATATACCTTAAACCCTTCTTCCACCCTGATGTGAAGACTGTGATGTAAATATTATTTCAGAGCCTAGAAAATTCAAGAGGCTCCACTTCTTTATATGCATACACATTTATATGTATGATATGATATAAAAGATGCATCATTAATTCTTTTTCAACTCACTGAGATAAGGTAGTTCAATGACTAGATAGCAATCATGATAATGTTGAATTTTTTCGGAAAAAAGTAAAGTGGTATTGGATCAGGTTCATCCAGAATCCAGGCAATGCCTTTGCTATAGACATATTTATAACTTAATACTTTTGCAAGAATTTTTCAGGGACACTCTCTCATTGACTGGTAGCAGGATGTAACAGTATTAATGGACATAAGAGCGTAGGTCCTCTTGTGAGAAGGTGATAAATGGTCTTATTTCTTTTGGTTTCATTGTTCAGTATATCTCTTTGAGTAAATGCTGAAGACTGTAATAAATTCTCATCATATTTCCAGAACCTCTTCTTTATAGTGAAGGTTGTTTGGATATGAGCTTGCCAGCATTTTCCAATAAAACTTCACTGTCAAAACGTCAATTAAAGTAAAATTTGTCAAACAGTTTGTCTAAAAGTTGGATTAATGTTAATCACGTCCTGAAATAGATGCCTACACTTTGATGTGTGGTTTAAAAAAATTAAGGATTATTGCACTTCTAGAAATATATTCATTTTTTTCTGTCTTATTTTTCAAAGAACTTCCAGCATAGCATAATATTTTTTTCTTTAAATTTTATATATTCTATAAATATCACTGCACTAAGTGGTAAAAGCTATTTTATTTTATTCAAAAAATAAAGCTTCATCACCTGTCACTACCTATACATATAGATAGTGATAGATAATCAATATAGATAGACATGGAAATAGATGTAGTTGATATAGGTGTAGATGTAGACATAGACATAGATATAAAGAGTGTGAATAAAATTGCAGGCTTTTCACGTTCTTAATTATGTAAGTGCTTTTACTATTACAACTTTGTTGGGCAAACACAAATTAAACCTATCTTATTACCTCTGCAAATTCTGAGATTACAAGATTTGAATCTTGACTTTGACACCCAATAGCTCTGTGACCTTGGACAAGTTGTGGAACTTCTATAAACTTCATTTTCTTAATCTAAATAATAGATATATAATGGTTTAACATGAGAAATAATTGACATAAATTATTCAAAGCTGTTGGAAGAGCCCTGGTTACCTAATAAATAGCCATAAATATTGTTGGTTGTGTTGTTACCACTGTTGTAAATCTTTTTATTGTTATTATTAAATATCTCTTAGCCACTCAGCCACAAATTATATACATATGTATATATACCAAGATGGAAGACACACACACACACATGCACACACATATGTACATATATTTCAAGGATGTGGTTGGTGATTTTCTGTTTTGGCAAAATTACATATTCATAAAGTGATAGTTTCTTAAAGTTGTATATTATTTACAGATTCCACATTCATGTTACTTTGTGAAATTACGATGTTATATCCATCTGAAATTTTAATACTTAAGGGTATACTTTTCTTTTTACATAGACAGTTCAGAATAATAAAACCAGACTTAAAATTTTAAACCAGAGATTTTGGTAGAATCTGGTGGGAGTTCTGTCCCTCCCCTACTGCCTGGCCATGAGATCTTAGGGATGCATGTATTTTATCTGAATCAAAAACCTACTTAGTACCATCATGAGTATTGCAAATGTGTCATTATGTGCCATTATAAGACTCTCAACAGTCTGAATTTCCAAATATATTCATATGTTAAAATAAACTTTAAAAACTCTACTGACAAAATAAGTTGAAAACTTGAAAATTATACATGTTAAAAAGTAAGAATAAAGGCCATGAATTCCTCCACTAGAGAAAACCCTTGCTAAAATCATAGGTCATGTCTTTCCAATCCTTCTGTGGATCCAAAAACGTGTTTCCTTCAATCAGACACTGGGCAGGTAAGAAATATGTTTGTGTCTTTTGAAAATTATAAAGAACTTGCAACCAAAAAACTTGCATTGACTTAAGATTTATACATTTCAATAATTTAAACCACAGTTCCAAATAGCCTCACATGCTTCTACCCCCAAAGGCCTTCTGTTTTGTTCCCACACTACACTTTCTGTCTTAATATCCGCCTTTCTCTACTCTGCCCTTTCCAGAAACTTTTGTCTTAAGGAACTCAGGAAATTTTTCTTTCCATGTCTCTGTGGCTAAAAAGACAGATAATTCACCTTTAAATTACGCTTTTCTTGTAAAATCTGCTTGAATTACTTTTTATTTATTCAACAACCAGTGGAATTTTACATTATTATTAATTTTTACATTGTGAGAGATTGTCTTATCAACCCAAATTATAAATATAATCACAGATAATTATAAGATTTGCATGTACTGAGTTTATGGGCATTATTACTTTTCTAAATTTTTAAAAAATGTTATACATTAATTTTTCTAAACAGAAAATAATATCTTAAAATAATCTTTAGAAATGTAAGTACCCCTTGAGTTGTCAAATCCTTTTAGGGAAAAAAAAAATTATCCCAAGGAGAAAAATATCAACATAGTGCAACACTATTTCTCATCAAGGATGTTCTTTCTGGAAACCATGTAGCTTTTAATGTTGATACTAGCCTCATGAGTCAATAAGAAACACTGTGTTTAGTTTAAAGGGGTGAAGTAACCCAAATCAAAGACAGATTTTTTTTTAAATTTTGTTGAGAAACAAGTTTTCTGAATATGATGAACTCAGGGGAAAGGTGTCAAGTTTTTTTTTGTTTGTTTGTTTGTTTGTTTTTTTAGACAGTCTTGCTCTGATGCCCCAGGCTGGAGTGCAGTGACGGACTGGCTCACCCTGTAACCTCTCCCTCCCAGATTCAAGCAATTCTCCTGTCTCAGCCTCCTGAATAGCTGCAACCGCAGGTACAGGCCACCACACCTGGCTAATATTTGTATTTTTAGTAAAGACAGGGTTTCACCATATTTGGTCAGGCTGATCTCGAACTCCTGACCTCAGGTGATCTGCCTGCCTCAGCCTCCCAAAGTGTTGGGATTACAGGCATGAGCCACCATGCCAGGCCTGTCAAAACTTTTGTGTAAATCAGTCCCACTGTTCAACATGCAATTCTTCCTTTAAATGTAGTATATTTTAATACATTACTTTGTTATGTTTTCTCATCATTTTGATTTTATCTTCAATGTAATTTTTTTAAATGATAAAATTTAATATATATCAAGTAGTATATCTTTAGTTCCTGGAGCCTAGAGGTTTCACCTTCTTGTTGGATTAAACAAAATATTTAAAAAGCTTCAGCAGTTGGAGGAGTTTATTCAATAAATGCATATGTTTATTAATGTGTTGTTTCTGAAGCTTTTCCTTTGATGATCTCTTACCCACATCTTTACTTAACATCATATGCCCCAATGTAAGACATCCTTATTTGAAATATTGTGTATTGTAATAGTTATAACCAATTGTGACTAAAATTAATTTTTAAAGGGAGAAATGCTTTTATAAAGCATGCCAAATTATTATTATACAGTTAATATAGTCTGTCTTCTACTTGCCAATACATGCCATATTTAATCTTTTGAACATTAGAATTTGATCATATTAAAAAATTTCATATTGGAGTACCATGGTTGTAAGAAAAATTTTTCCAGGTCAAACAAAAAAATGTATTAGTGTAAGAACAAGAGCCTGTTCTTTAATGTTTACTAGCTCCAATATTGGCTTACTTTCTCAATCACTGGCACTTTCTACTTTAGGAACTGGTGGTATGGTCGAGAACATTACTCTTTACTTTTAGGGGTTTTAAAAATTCTCCTTACAGTTTCTCTGCTCAAATATATCTCTTTGGAAGACTTTTTAAATTATTGTCACTTTTATATTTTTTAAACCAGATTGGAACTTACAGTCTATTATCATGATCTGCTCATACAATTTTCTAAAGTTCACTTGAGGTGCAGATTTCCATTCATTTAATTGTGAAATTATGATCAGCCTCAAACTAGAGTCTAATAAGAAATCAAAATAACCAACATATTGACTTATCAAAAAGAAAATGGACTGCCATAAATTTCTCTTCTCTTTGTATGTATGAACCACCCTACTTCACTCATCTAGAGATTAAGTTCAAACCTCTAGCACACTGAATCAGTGCTGCATTGACGAATAACATGTAACAGCAGTGACACAAAACCTGTCCTTCAAGAGGGTTGTCTGTTACTATGTCTTATCATGGAGCCTTAAACTTTCACATCAGAGGTTTGTACTGGAAAGAAATTACATAGGCAGGAGTGTGGAAGCATAAGAAATTAAGAAAAAATATGGTCTAATGTTATTAAAGTTTCAGGTTGTTATCTGCCCTATACCCCCTGCCCTTCATTGCTACCAATAATTTATTCCAAGTGCCTACAAAAGGACCTGGTCCAAGATGGGATGAATAAATTATTGCTGGCATCAAAATAAATATCTATTCTAAAATAAACCCATTTCATTTTCTGAAATCTGCATATAAACATACCAGGTTCTGTGTCCTACAATGGAAATTATTTTCTATTCTTCAGCAGGCATTACAAAGTATAACTCTTCGCCAACACTAAACATCAGTCCTCACCAAAACTCCCCTGCCTTTTTTTTTTCCCTTTGGCCTAATTCATGAAATTAATAATCAGACACATTTTTTTCTTGTTAATGATGATCCTCTTTTCTATAAATATTTTGATTGCATATATTTACTTTAAAATATAGTTTAGGCAGGGCACGGTGGCTCACACCTGTAATCCCAGCACTTTAGGAAGCTGAGGTGGGAGGATTTATGTGAGGTCAGGAGTTCGAGACTGGCCTGGCCAGTATGGCGAAATCCTGTCTCTACTAAAAATACAAAAATTAGCAGGGTATGATGGTGCACATCTGTAATCCCAGCTACTCGGGAGGCTGAGGCATGAGAGTCACTTGAACCTGAGAGGCAGAGGTTGCAGTGAGCTGAGATCATTCCACTGCACTCCAGCCTGGATTACAGAGTGAGACTCTGTCTCAGAAAGTTTAGTTTCTAGAATAATTGTTCAAAGAACTATTTTCTTTCCCTATTGTACTGCATCATATACCCCTCTCTCATTCAAGTATTTCTACCCTTAAAAAATAATTTTTTCTTGAATCTACCTTACTCTCAGAACTTTACCTCTTTTTTTCTTCATTTGTTTTGTAGCCAAATCTCTTTATTTTACTTTATTCCTGGACTTATTATAACTAATTAGGCTATCTCTTTAGTTCAAGAGCTTTTCGGATGTTGGCAATTAAATGAAACCTGTCTTTTTTTTTTTTTTTTTTTTTCTGTGCTGCTATGAGAGAACACCATGGAACAGGTAATTTGTAATGAACAGAAACTTACTGGCTCATGATTCTGAAGGCTGGGAAGTCCAAGATCCAGGGAATGACATCTGGTGAGGGCCTTCTTATTGTGTCATCCCATGGCAGGAGGTGGAAGAATGAGAGCAACAGAGATAGAGGGATAAAAGTCCAAATTCAGGGCCAGGCACAATGGCTCATGCCTGTAATCCCAGCACTTGGGAGGCCAAGGCAGGAAGACTACTCAAGTTCAGGAGTTCAAGACCAGCCTGGCCAACATGGGGAAACACCATCTCTACTAAAAATACAAAAATTAGCCAGGTGTAGTGCTATGCATCTGTAATCCCAGCTGCTTGGGGGAGGCTGAGGCATAAGAATCACTTGGACCCGGAAGGTGGAGGTTGCAGTAAACCAAGATCATTCCACTGCACTCCAGCCTGGGTGACAGAATAAGACTAAGACTCTTGTCTCCAAAAAAAAAAAAGAATCCAAATTGAAATTCAACCTTTTACAAGAAACTCACACCAAATGATAATAACATTAATCTCTATATAAAGGAAAAGCCTTGCATGTCCTAGTTATCTTTCACTAGACCCACTCACCCATCACTCTTGTATTAAGCATTAACTTTTCAACACATACTTTTTGGGGGACACTTTCAAACCATAGGAGAGCCTCAGTTAGTTAAAATGCTGGGTTATTTAAAAATATTTTTATGAAAATATTAAATGCAGTAATATAAAAATAGTACTGAAAAACTGAAAATCAAAAAACAAAAATGCTACCTACTGCTCATAATTTCTTTAGCTATTTACTACTTTTCTGAATCTGTTTTCAACGTGTTATTTCTTTTAATATTTATCATTATTTTCTGGATAGCAGGCTCCATATATTTTTGACTTTTTAGTTACACTTATTTATCTACTGATTTTCTATGAGTGATGATGACAATTTAACTCTTTTATACTCCCACTCTCTCTCAATTTTTCCTCCCCAGATAATTTTAATATATTTCTTTTACGTGCGGTAAAACTACATTACAGTTTGAAACCTCTTATGAATATGGAAATATTATTGAGTAATAAATAAGTAGTTATTGTTAGTCACATTTGTTTCCCTGCAACCTTTTCCATTTTTCCAGCATTAGTTCCACTCTTCTCACTTTTCAGATTTGTTTGACTTTTTTCAAGACCATTTAATTGTTCTATAAAATCTCCAACCTAACCTCCAACAAATTAGTAAAACCCCCTTTAAAACAATTTTTTCAACAATCAAACTTACCAAAGAGCCCATTATGTAATTTTTCTGCCCTTTGGAGACTTTTTATCTTTTCTTTTTTTCTAGAGGTTTCTATCCTCTTATTTCAACCTGGACTTGTGACTCTAGGAAAATTGCACAGTCGTTGTTGTTTGACTTTTTGTCACAGTAGGAATTTTTCCTCTCCTATATCCTAAATAGGATCTACTTTTTTCTAGAACCCTGTGTTTTTGTAGTTCTCTACTGACTTAATTGGTACAGAACGTAGTTCATTTATTTCTTGAGAAAGAATAGTAAACAGGACAATTTTGAGACTCTACATTTTTCCAAGTAGTTTTACTCTACTTGAACACCTATATGATAGTTTGCTGGATAAAAAAGAGAAGTTGGAATTAATTGTCCTTAACTGTTAAAGATATTGCAATACTGGTCATTTGGCTTTGGTTATGATGTTGAGAAGTCTAATACTTTCCTATAATTTTTTTATTCTGCTATTTTTTATTCAGATATCTTTGAGAATTAGTTCTTTATCCTGATAATCTCAAATTTTAGGATGATTTATCTTTGTCTGGGGTATCCATGGAATTGAGTGCACAGTGGACTCTCTCAATGTGGAAACTCATCTCTTCCATTTTAAATAAATTTCATTAAAAAAATTATGGATTCACTAAAAGTTTCAAAAACTGCATAAAGAATTTTATGTAACCTTCACTCAGCTGCCCAAAGTGGTGAGACCTTATATAGCTGTAGCACAGTATCAAACCAGAAAATTCACATTGGTATATTACTTTTAACAAGACTACAAATCTTATACAGGTTTACCTTTTTAAACTTAACCTATGTGTGTGTGTTTGCAATTGTATTCCCTGTATTGATTTATGCAATTGTGCTCCATAAGTTAATTTATGTGACCACCAGCACAATTAAGATACAGGACTTTCTTAATCATCTTAAATTCTTACATTCTTCCTCATTATTTTCTCTCTCTCTCTCTCTCCTGCCCCCTCCTTCATCCTCTCCTGTCTCATTCTTTAACTGACATAGAAGATTGACTTTGTTTCTGGTCTTTAAAAGTTGGGAAGTCTTGGGGTCTTCTCTATGGCTGACCAAATACAATGGACTCAACATTATTTGAGTTGCATGAACCCAGGCATAAACTGGCTTTTCTGCAGTTCACTAGAGCATCAACGTCTATCTATAACCTTTTCAGATTCCAGACTAGTGACAGAAATTCTTCAGAAAAGCCTAATTCATTCCTAGCCTTCTTTAACTCCACGTTGTTATACTCCTTAGTTACATCATCTTTGGCTACACAATTTATTTAAAAATCACCATCTGTTACTACAAGATTTATTTAAAATCTAGATATGAATGACTCATGTTTCATCTCCAACATTCATTGTAAATAGCTAAATTCATATCTCAAATTATCTGCCAAAAATCAACGTAAATATCCTGCTAGACTGTGATTCAACATGTTGAAAACTAAACACATTACCTTCTCCTTTAAATGAATTCATCCCTCCTTTTTCTAATATTCTTCATTTTCCAATAAGATGACTTGGCTCATCATGCCACCATTTTCCAGAGTATACAAGCCACAAACCTTATATCATTGTCTAGTCATTTCTTTCTTTCCACATTCTCATTTTCTTAGTCAAAATAATCTCTTATTCTGTGTCTGATATGTTGCACCTAAGTCCAAGCTCCTTAGTGCATCTATTGCAAATTCTTTGTCCTCATTATTCCTAGCTGGATAATTGTAATACCATAATGCTCTGTTTTCTCTATAGGCCTAAAAAATCAGCGTTACTCATACATTCTTGCTACTCCTGGCAAAATCCAATTAACCCACTTTCATATTGGAAATCTCTCTTGCCTGTGAAATACAGCATATATTTCCGATATAAATCATTCCATTATTGGCCTAAATTGCTACTGCCTATATGCAATATATATATTTTAATAGCTGACAAATACATATTCTCTTTAGTTTTTTATATTTGTGCAACCTAAATCATGTGCAACTACCTATTTATCTAAAATAAGTACAGTTGTTCTTATGTCACACTATCATATATTTAGACTAATCTCCAAATTTTTATATGGCATATTATAAAGGGTATGTTTGAATTTTGAAATCAGTTTTATTTCACAATTCAATGTTTTAGTGGGTTTTATTCAGTTAAAAGCATCACATCTAATCTTTTTTTTTTTTTTAACTTAAAAGATACTCTTTTCATTTGAGATTTAAAGTAGACCTAGATCACACTGATTCTAGGCACGGGAACTCAAATATAAATTACACAGATCCAAGTTATAGCTTTACAAGAATGCTATCGTGAAATTGCTGTAACTGGTCAGGAACTCTGGGAGTTTTAATCCTGGTTCTGTCACAAACTTGCCTTATGACCTTGGCAAGTTAATCTATGTTCCTGTATTTTTATGGAAAAAGTCACTGTTGTACCTGGGCACTTTGATAAACCTGTCATTGTAGTACAGTGTAATACAGAAGGAAAATCATAGATTCACATAATATATGATCTGCAAGAGAACATGAGGGAATATCCTGTTTACACTTTGAACTAGAAACAGTACTGCATGTAAACCACTAATCAAACAAAGTCAGATTAAATGCCAAGAGGGGATGGAATCCCAAGCAAGAGCCATCTAAATTAAAATTTTCTTGAAAATTTAATAAAAAATATTTCTCACATATTTTAATCATTAATTACATAATTTAATAACAGTAAGTTATATGAAATAACTTGCCAAATTTTTGTTGTATTGTTAAATAACTTTTTTACATGCACCCAATAATTTGCTTGTTATATTTTTGAAGATAGGTTACTAAATTCCCAGTTTAACATTTTTTTCAAAAGTCTGATTTCACATCTTACCTGTCTTATCATTTTCTAATGATATCTAAGATCTTGACTCCATTACGTTGGAAAATCAATCACAAATATGTTGATTTAAAATTGACTGCAGGGAACACACCAAGTTTAATAAAACTTTTTTGCTCATAAGCATGTAGGTTTTGAAGAAATCAAGTCTTAGGGCAATTTTATTTGTCTCAATCTCATGAAGCCACATTTAGCATACAGTATTTCTAAAAGGGTGTTCTAATTAAGCAATACATTCTTCTATTAAGGTCCACATATTATTTTATTATTCCATATTTTGTAGGCTTATGCTAAATACTTAATTTCCATTTGTTTATAAATAAATAGTAAGGTATCACAGAATTAGTTAACTTCCAGAAAAGTGTAAACCAACAGAGACAAAATTCTGTTTGGGGCAATAAACTCACTTAATACCTGCTAACTTGTTTTAGCATGTGAAAACTGAACAACTGACAATTTGGATTTCTAAGACTATGACCATATATGTGATAATTTTATGGAGTATGTATACATTTAAAGTATGAGAGACAGAGAAGCATCTTAAATAACCTAAATAATAAGATTGTAGCTATGAAGAAGGCATATTCATGAAATTCTTGATATTGTATTATACTACTAGTTCACACACAGACACACACACATAAAATGTGTGTGTATATCTTTTGAATTAACTTTATTGGGGTATAATACATATATAATAACATATTTTAAGCTATCAATTAAATATGTTTTCACACATATATTCACTTGGATGAATATTACCCATATAAAGTTTTAGGATATTTTTGCAGACTCAGAAATTTCCTCTTGCTCTGTCTATAGTCATCTCTCACCCACCCCACCTTCTAGGCAACCAATGACATATTTTCTGTCAGTATAATTTAGTGTTTTTCTGTCTTAGCATTTATTTAGCTTTTTGGATCTGTGAGTTTAGGTTTTCATCTAATATGAAACTTTAGCTGTCAACTGTGTCAGTAATCATTAGTTTCATCATCAGTTTCATTTTACAGAAGAAGAAGTTAAGATACCAGGTTTTTAAGTAGATTGGCTGAAACTGTGGCTGATTAGAATAAAAGTCAATTTCAATAGCTAAGTTTTCTAACTTCTTGGCCAGAACTTTGTCATCTTTAATACTCTGAATGCAACAAAAGTAACAAAAAACACAATTTGATGAAAACACCATAGTAATGATTTCTTCCTATACTATACTAAATGCTTAAGAAATACAACAAAGTTTTTTATTCTCTATTTTATATTTTTAAGAAAATGTCTTTATCTTCTGAACTTACCTTTCAAATAGAAGTTGAGATTTCAAATATTAATCATAAATATTTTTGTTCTACCTACTTGGACTATAGAGTTACTCATAATCAAGGTGAAATTTTACTTCAGTGCATGAGAACAGTCACTTATTTATTTTTATGAAAAACTCATCTATTTTAAATCAAGCAGAGGATAACTGTCTTTTGTTTACATGTTTTATAAATGAATCAAATAATTCTCAATTCTTGCCAAATTCTACAATTTTAGAGTAAGTAATTATATGTCTCTTCCACTTAGCTCTTTTGGTTATCAGAATAACAGCCAATTTTATGAGAAGGCAATTTTGTGTAAGTTGGAATTGATGCTTAAAATGTACAGAAGTCTTAAAATCAGAACATGAGTGACAATGAGACATTTTAAAATATGTTAACACTGAAGATAATACATGTAAAAGTCTGAATGAGACAATGTGCAAAATAAGAACATACAAAATTAACTTTTACTACTAGGTTTTCAAGTAAATAGCTCTGAAATAGTAGAGATAAAATTTTGTGTTTTTATGTAGCAATAATTACATAAGAAGCACGATGCATTTTGCTTCACTGGTATACTTTTTCTTACATGGAAAAATATTTTTCTCCTATTTTTTCTCCATCTGGGCATCAGAACTGAGTTTGGAGTAAAAATATATAAACTTGTTCAAAATGTATGTGTACACTCTCTCTGAGTGAGAGAGAGAGAGAGAAAATCTCTACTATGTATCATGGCATGTGCTGGGCTTGGGTACACTGAAGGGCAAAAATCTCTTAGGACACCTAAGGTAATATATCCTGTGCGGGAAATACAAAGAATATTGGAATAGAAGCAAATAATCAAATTATGTTTTTTGAATGGAGGAATAGAAAGCTGGGACCTTAAAATGCGTAAGATTTAGCAAGGTGAAGAACAAAGACAAATACATTCCAGGTAGTGGCTGTCCTCAACCCTTCTTCACCAGAACTTGGAGAAGGGCATAGATCTCCCAGAAACACAGGCATCCACATGAAAATGACAATCACTAATAAATATACTTATCTGGAACTTGGAGGACATCATGGAAAAAATATATATAATAAAGGTAATTAGCGTCTAGTTTGTATTAGGATCCATGGAAATGTTCTAAGATTTCTTTAGTGAAAAAGAATACCCAGTCCTGATTTCTGAGGAATTTCAACAATTTACAAGAAAGCTAGAGTAAAAGGGGCCAGCACAGGTGTCCGAAAAGGAGGGGCAGAGGTAGGGGAGAAAGCCTATAGTTTCAGTGCAAGAGGAAAATAAGGAAGAAGCGAAGGAGAACGCGAAGAGGAAGTATTTTTTAAAAGTAGGAGTTTAGCCGGGCTTGGTGGCACGTGCCTGTAGTCCCAGCTACTCGGGAGGCTGAGGCAGGAGAACTGCTTGAATCTGGGAGGGTGGAGGTTACAGTGGGCCAAGATCACACCACTGCACTCCAGCATGGGCAACAGAGTGAGACTCGGTCTCAAAAAAAAATAAAAAATAAAAAAATAAAAAAATAAAAAATAAGTAGGAGTTTTAGGCTCTGAAAAATGCTGTGGGAGATTAAGTGTGATGAGAAGAGAAAAAATAAATTAGACTTAGTAAGTGGGAAGGCCAGAAAATGTTAGTAAGTATAGTTCTGTTTAAGATAAGTTAAGTGATAATTTTGTTTAAGTGCCATATTAAGATTGGAACTGATTCAGAGGAATAAGGTGACAAAGTGGAGACACTCTGGAACACAAGACTTTTAGGAAGGTTATATGTTGAGGGCAGAAACTGGATATAGTGTTAGGACAGCTTGTATTCCTTTATGAAGAGAAATATTATTACATGCCAACAAGCTGGGAGACTGAGGAAACAGGATTGAATTTGCCAGAGCAGGAGGAAGCGATTCATGAACAGCAGCTCCTGAAAAGATGGGAAGAACACAAGTGCAGAGTTTTATCTTGTGCGGCAGAAGAAACAAATTAGAAGATTAGGCACATTTTTGTATTTAGTAGTGGCACACTAATTTTTGTTTGATGAAAGATAATTACATGAAATGTAAGACAAAGTCATAAGCTGCAGACAAAGGTAAATCGGACCAGTTTTGCAGAGAAGATATAAAATAGCTATAGAGGGTAATGTTTGTTCCTTCAGCTTTGCTAAAACCTGGTACTTAACCCACTTCATATATTAATAGCAGCCTTTTATTATTTGCTTCAAATGTGGTGTAGGAGGAGGATGGAATTGAATAGAATGTTGGGGAGAAGAAGATATGTACTCTTCTTCAGAAAGCAAACTAATGCTGAAATCACTGAAGTATAATAGAGTAGCTTCTGTCTAATTCTTTTTTTCACTTTTGGAATTCTGCTGCAGAGAAATGCATGCAGATGTGAATTCACACAAAATATCTAAGACCACTGCATATAAGCAAGGAAATTTATATAATTCTTGTGATATTGATACAGATGAGCAGCCAGCTATTTCCTACCAACGTGGACAAAAACAAAGATACTAAAATATTAAACAGTAAGATGTTGTTATGTTGAATACCATATAGTCTTAGAATCATTTTCCTTAAAAGCATCTCTGGGTGTTACACTATTTCACACCCACATATTGGTGCTTTTTCAATAATAAGATGACTTTTTAAAAACAGAACAGCATGTTGTACTTTGAAATATCCTATTGGTGCCTAGTGTTTTTTCATCAACCACACACTATTGGCTTTTTCATGGATATTTTTGGCCTGAAAAATAACGAACAGGTGGTGGTGTGGTAAGAAGTCATGAGGGTGTTAACGTGGCATCGCTTCCTTTTCGCACAAGAGAAAGCATTTTCAGAATTCAGACTGCCAATCTACTCAGTTGGCACCTGCAGCCTAAACTGGAGTATCATTTGAGCGCAGGCATGTTGCCATCATAACAGATGGTTATGAGTGCTGACAGCCAAGTGATCATGTATGTACATCGGCTATGGGTGTTTAAAGCAAGCTGCTCATTTAAGAAGGTCAAATAGCAGTCTGTCCAGAGCTTCCACAAGCAATATTAAGAGGGATAGCTATCTCTCAAATTCTACCAATGTTCTTACTTCATGCAGGCTGAAATGTTCATATTGAAATCAATAGAACCCAGTGGCATAGCCGATGCCCCAAATCTGAAATAAATAAAATGATTAACTGTAATAGCGAAAAAGAAGTCTTCCAAGTCACATAAAGTGAGTTGGAGTTGTGGTAAATTACATGTAATATATTCTTTTTAAGTAGGATGCTTGGTCTCGTAAATTTATCCCCAAATAGCCCTAAAGTTTCCACTAAACTTACCTGGCTAATTATTTATTAATGTTATAAAATCAGCATATCATTACAACACTGTAGAACATCTACAATGTATTCTACCAGGTTTTTATTTTTATCCCCTAAATAAGCTAAATCTAAATACAGCCAATCTAAAATAGCACATATTAGTCATCCAACTTTAAGTGAATTATTTTTTAAGTCATAAGACACACAAAAATGTATGACCTCCAGTTACTTACATTCAAGTTTGTTCAACCAACAATATTTTTATGAAAGAATAAATGAATGAACACAAGTATGTGTAGCTGACTTTCCTAAAATGCTCCCTCCACCTATCCCCCTTTATCCCCAAGTCTTGACATTTATATTATTATATAATCTCTTCCCTTTGCGTACAGATAGGAGCTGTGACGTAATCTAATCCACAGACTATGGCAAAGGCGATGTCATTGTTACTTCCATTAGGATATTATGTATCACTGCAACTGCCTTCTTGCTCATAACCTCAGTTTTTTGCCTTTTTGTTTCTAATGTTTGCAGGGAGCAAATGACCACGAAAGAGAGGCCTGTGTGGTAAGGAACTGAGCACTTCTCCTGTCCAACAGCCAGCTAAAAAGTGAGGGGGGCCACTGGTTGATAGACAACAAAAAATGAGTCTCTCACACCAGAATATTATAAGGGACTGAGTCTTACCAACAACCATGTGAGGTTGGAAGCTGATCCTTCCCAAGATGTGAAATGAACCCCCGGCCCTGGTTGACACCTTGATTGAAGATACGTCAGAGATCCTGAAGCAGAGTAGCAAGCTAATTCATGCCTACATTCCTGACCCTCAGAAATTAAAATAACTAATGTGCCTTGATTTAAGCCACTGAGTTTGTGGAAATTTTGTTATGTAGCAATTCATAACTAATTTGATTTTTTTAAATTAATTAAAAATTTGGGTAATAAATGAATCTGTATCGAACAGGAAAAGCAAAGACATTTGCATAGAGGAGATGGTCTCTTGAATGATATTATAGGTGTCGTCCACATCCCTAGAAGACAGGAGTATGTTCCAAAAGGTAAATATCATAAATGCTAGGGAGAGTGCTAAATGATACAGAGATCAAAATGACAACCCTTTGCCCAAATGATTCCACATTCATAGATTTTCTTTTTCATGTTTGAATTCCTATCAGTTTGCTGAGTTACTGGTATTTGGTAGATTTTACAAATCAACAAATCCACACATCACAAAATAATGGAAAATTGGTAATATAAATAGTATATGATAGAAAGTAATAAAGCTGCTGGATGAGTATTTGATGAATAATTGGTTAAATAAAGTGGAATATTTTATGGTAATAATTGCAGAAAAAGTTGCCATTTTTTGGTATTACCATTGGAACTTCAATAAGCAAGTTTTTATATACATTCTTACATTTGATATTCTCAATCAGCATATGAATTAGACAATATATTACAAGCATGATAAGACTTGGCAATGTAGGCCGAGTGCGGTGGCTCACGCCTGTAATCCCAGCACTTTGGGAGTCTGAGGCGGGTGGATCACGAGGTCAGGAGTTCAAGACCAGCCTGACCAATATGATGAAACCTCATCTCTACTAAAAATACAAAA